>NC_088777.1:52033549-52142633 GCF_954871325.1 Gordionus sp. m RMFG-2023
TATTAAAAAATAATTTATTTTTTTTAATTTGCAATTTTTTTATTTTATTATATGCGCGAGTTAAATATATCAAGATCAATGTCATACCTTGCAGAAAAATTAAAATATTTATTAAATTTTATAAAAAAATATTTTTATTTTCCTAGTGAAGTTTATGTTGGAATTGTTATTATTATTATTATAAAAAGGTATATTTTGAATTAAATAATAATAATTATCATTATTTTATATAATAAACTTTCGCAAATTCAAAAAACTATTATTATACACTGATTATTATACCTATCTAAGAGAGCATCATAGGGTAGTGTTGCTAAAGGGCTCGTTTTGAGCAGATTTTTAAAAAACGGCTGGCTAAAATATTGTCTTAAGCCTCGAGATTACGATATAATATTGTCTAAACCCTCGTTCCTTCTATGAACAAAATCTTCAGGCTTGCGTTAAGGGGGGTATCCAGGGATTTTAGTAAAGAGGGAGCGAAGGAGGTGGAAAACACTATGTAAAAAATTTTTCCACTCGGGAGATCTTTAGGTCCACTTATTGTACACCTTTGGGTTATTTTAGATTTTTCCACATATGTTTTTCCCTAAAAATTTTGAATTATGGAGTCGTTATTTTTTAAAAATGTTGTTACCTTTTTACTAATTTTTTCCTTATAATAATTGTGTACATTTTTTGGGGGAATATAAGGGGGTGGGGTGTCTAGGAGAAAAAATTTTATTAGCTTAAAATGATATTTACTGGAGGTGCGAAATTTCTCCCTGCCAATACCCCATCGGTAACGCGCTTACTAGAAAGTATAAACAATTTGTTTATATAATATTGATTTCCCCATTTTTAATAATATTTTTGAAATAATTTATTTCTCATTAAAAAAAAATTGTATTGTTCCTTTAATAGAAAACTCAATTTTATTAAACATTTTTTTATAGATTATATTATATATAAATGATAGTTTTAACATTAAAATGATTTTTTAATAAAAATAAAAAATATATAAAAAAATTACTATATAAACTTAATTTTTAATAAATATAAAATGCATTAGATGTTTTAGAAATAAAAGTTAATAGCTTATTTGGCAATGAAAATGCATGGAGTTTTTTTTTAACATATAATTTTTATATTAACTAAATGGTTATTATTGAATGGCTAAGTATATAGAAATTAATTATAATTTATAATATTACGAAAAACTGATGCCAAAAAAAAAAGAAAATAATAAAATGAAAATTACAACTTTCAAGAATATTTGCGCCAATGGCTTAAGTATTTTATTAATCCAGAGAATTCTGTAAGGCGTTTGCCATCAAAAAATTTGTTATATATTTGTTACACAAGCTCACTATCTCTAAGGGTCATATATTTTTTTTACAGAAAATTCTGAGGCTAAGGGTGATAGTCTCACAGCTAAAAATTTGGTTCGCCATTTATAGAAAACGGTTTAAAAATGAAGCTATTCTACAACTTTTAACGATTAAAATTATGAATGGTCTAAACATTTTCGTGTAAACTAATCGTAGAGAGATAAGAGAATTTTGTCTCTATGCCTGACTATTGTCTCATCGCAACCCCTTATCAATAATTATTTTTAATTTTAAATCTATCTACAACAGTTATTAATTTAAAAAAAATTTTTATGGTTAAAGACTATTTACCGATGTAACTATATATATCTAGTTACTGTAGAGTCGAGTTAAACATTTTGGTATTAACGTCATCCATATTTAATATTTTGGTCAATTTATGATATTAATACTGTTGTTAAGCTGTTCATTTTGAGTCGATTTTTAAAAACGGCTAACTCAATATTTAATCTAGAATAATATTATGCCAGCCTGAAGATTTTGCTTGTAGAAGGAACAAAGGGAAATCTATCAGCGAAATCCCGAGACTTAATCAATAATTTTCTGGCTAAAATATTGAGTTAGCCCTTTTTAAAAATCTGCTCAAAACGACTCGTTTAACAACTCTAGATATTATTTTATTTTATATATATTGTTTTGCCAAATAATTTATAGTTCAATTATATTTTAAAATGGTTTCAACGTTTAATCCTTGCTTGTATTAACATACTTGGCAGTGACGTATTTAAATGTTTAAAATCAAAGACCTAGTCGGAGAAAATGTCCGTTTGAGTACCACCCAACAGAGTTCGGTCGGATCAGATCTGGATATGATTCAGACTCCGATCTTTCCGTGCAGAGATCTAATAAAAAGAAAATTTTTAACTATGGGTTAAATTGTAAACAGAAAAAAGAGTTATTCTTCCAAGTTCAGAGTTCGATCCTGCATTCCTCCAGGAAAATATTTATTTCCCCAAGTTCATAATTCGACTCATGCAGTCCTCTGCTTTATATATAATAAATTAAGAAGAAAAAAATTAACTTACTCTTATTTAAAAAGTTTTCGATTTTTATTGTATATAATATAACTTTAAAATTATTAATAAAATTTAAATTTTATATCTGTTTACCTTTTATATTATTAATATTTCTGATTCCTCAGCTACGACAACCATATCTTCTGATTCCACATCAATCGCACCTACTAATACCCCGTCATTTAAAACTACCATTGATACAACAATAGAAAAACCTGTGAGTGATACTACAATTACCACAGGCAATATTGGAATCACATTAACACCTCCCTAGAAAATACACTTATCACTGATACCACAATAACACCTACTAGTGATATTACTACCAATATATATATTACAGATACCACGAAAAATGCATCTACTACAAGTGCCTTAACAATCATAACAAGTGCTGACATAACCACGATCACACTTACTACAACATCTAAAACTAATACTGATAGCATAACAATTACGCCTATTTTTGAAACTATAACATCCACGCCTACTACTGATATCAAAACAACAACTGAAATTACAAATAACTCTTAAAAAACAAATTGTATCCTATATTTTTTTAGAATAAAATAAACACATTTCGCTTTCTTAAGTAAAATCCTAATTAATTTTATTTTGCTTTGCTTCAATATTCAGGAAATCACCATGAGGACAAATTGAAAGTATATTAATAATATGAAAGCATGGTGTAATACTTATTGTATCTCTCTCTCTAGCAATTTGTTTGCTCTTGGCGAATATCTTGGTTTTTTTCTTCTCTGTTCATAATCACTCAAGATAATGATTTTCAAGATTAGATCATTCTTCCACTTTACGAGACCTTATATGAATATTATGGGTTCGATTATAGTTTTACGCCATTTCTCTATCCGTCCTTAATCTATACTGGTAAATCTTCTGCGAACTCTCACAGTGAAACCTCAAGCTTTGGTAGCGTTTATCAGACATTGTTCGCATACCCTCCTTATGATCTGGCCTGATCAACTAGCGGGTATTTTTTTCTGCACGGAAAAACTTAGTTGTTATGAAGACTGGTCATCCAAAATTTAGAAATACAATATGCAAAGGATTCAAATTCTTGCAAACGGGAATTATCGTGTTTTAAATCTTTCAATTTTTTATTCCACAAACCCACATGTTTTGAGATGATAAAATATGGCAATGCAACTAACATTATTTTTTTTTTTTTTTTTTTTTTTTTACCATTTTCGGGTAAAATTTAGCGTGGTTTACGGAGTTTTGCCCACCATCTTTCACTGCATTAATTATACCGCTAGCAGTTATACTTACTAATACTTCAATTTTCACCACCAGATTTAGGCCTACTCTTGCCAGAAATGCGCAGCCGATGGGCCATCAAAGTCAATATGTATCCTATCTAACGCTGATTTAATAATAATTTACATAATAGATGTATTCCTAGAAGGTCACTCTTCTGAAGGGTAATCTCGATACCGTTGTAACTTATTGAACTCTCTTACGTGCCTCTCAATTTCTGTGTCCATCTTAGGTCATTCATCATAAAAAAACTACCAAAGAATTCTACGCTCCTGGATTGCCAAGATAAAGGATATTTAACATTTTTCACTGTAAAGCATGTAGTACGAGAACGACGTTTTTATCTTTACTTTCTCATTCTTTTACCCTATAGGGTTTGAGTTAGTCAACAGTTGTATACAAGTGATGAACCATGCAGGGGCGTTACTAGCTTTTTCAATCACAGGGGACTCAAAAAAAATTGCCCTTGCGCCCCCCCCCCTGCCCTAGTGAGACAATTGGAGCCTTGTTTGGCTGTTTTTGAAATTAGCTTTAGTATCAGTCCTGGCTTTATTCGGGATTCCACTAAGAGAACTCTACTGTAAAGTTACTCTTTATAATTCTATTAAGTAATATATAGATTTAAATTTATTAAAAATTAATAAGACTATCTAAATTTTTAGAATACTATTTTAATTATTAGATTAGATTAATACATATAAACTATATTTTCACTATGTCAGCTTGCAATCAAATTCTGTGTTAAAAATAGAATATCAATATCACTCACTAAATATTAATTTAGCATTAACAGCTGAAGGTTAATTGACTTCTATTAATTAAATTATTATATAACCCTAATTAAATGAATATAGTCATTTTATTAATTGAAAATTAACAAATTTAATATTGTAATAAGCCGAGTTCAAAATTACTAATCAACTATGTTATTCATTTTTGAATTTAATTACCATACACTCTTCCTAAAAATATTTTCAAGGTCCAAATAAGTATAAGAGATTTTTTTATAAAAAGTAAGTGGACATATAGTTTATAATGCTCTATTATATATAATTGGTTATAAAATTATAGGTTAAATATAACTTTTACAGATATATTTGGCATTATATAATATATTACAGTTAATATTTTAATAAATTTTACTAATAAATGCTTTTGATAATAAATATAAGTAACAATTTGCATTCAATTCTATAACGCCATCTATTTATTTATATATATTATTAAAAATTAAACATATCCATTCCATAATGGATGTAATAAATTAGATATCTTTTTTTCTTATTTTTTTAATGTGTTTTAGGAAAACTATTTTTCTTCTTCTTTGAAAAACAGTTTTGAGTTAAATTTTTAATGCGAGTATATTTTTGATATTAATATAATACTATTATTTTATGATATAATATACCAACTAGAGGTACTGCGACAATAATATATAAATCTTAATTGCTTTCACCATATCACTCTGGTTCTTATTTTATAGTTATAAATTGATTCATTTCTAATATGGCATCCTTGCCGTATAAATTTAATTTCTTCTAAAGATTTTTAGTGTTATTTGTTTTATCAATTTATCGAGCATAATAAATTCTGACATGAGTTAACATCGTGAGTGACATGAATTTGACTGCAAATTAACGAGCATCTATTATTTGTGTGGCAATGTAAGTTAAGATAAGATTATTACTACAGCTGTTGAGAGCAGATTGCATATTTTAGATGAGCAATAATAGTCAACTTTGTAGTCGTTTATATATCATTAAAAATGGAAGATATCTTTTAGAAATTTAATATCTCACAATAATTTTCTCGATTACTTATCTAGCTTCCATCATGTCATCTAAGAGGAAGCTCTAACCACCATATAGTTTTATGATTTAGATTAGTCGTTTATATTCTCTTCTTCAAGAATTGTTGATTTGGTAAGGTCATAATTTTTTCTTTATTACTCCATTCTATAAATCATTGTCTAAATTGGTAACAGAGAGTTATATTAGTTTCATGACCTTTTGTCAATGTAAGTTGCTAAGAATTATATTATATTATGTGGTTTTTAAAAAACCATTATCAATTGAGGCATATGTATGAATTAATTTACCTCTTTTATCACTTGTAATTCTTTAGACGCAAAATTTTTTATATCAGCAATCGAAAATATTTTATACTGTAATAAATAGATTTAGTATATCAAAAAATATTAATTTTAGAAATGTCTTGTATTGCTGAGTTATTTATATGATAGTTCATTTTGTATGCATAATTTAATAAAATAACATAACATGAAATTCAGAATAATTGTTCAGAGTTGGCAAATTTTAAAAAAGTCTAATATATTAATATAAAACCCGGCTTAAGACCTAACAAAATCCGATCGAAGGCCCTATAAATTTCTTTTCGTTGAGCCCCCTGAGATTGTAAAGGCTGACGACACCCCTAAATCAGCCCACTATTAAGAATTTAATACATCTGTTTAAAATAAACCACTTTATCAGATAAATTATATATTTTAAAAAAATCATAATATATAACAGGTCGCAACTTATAGCTTATCAAAAAACTCGCTCTAGAATAGATATCCCTCCTTCTTGATAGAGTGTTATCTAGACTTTAGGGGGATCAGGAATGATTTTATCAACTCAAAATAATAGATATGATCATAGGAATTATTAAAATATTTTTGTAGCTGAAATAATAATATCAAACCTATAACTTAGTTGGGTATAGAGTTTTGTCCGCTATAGGAAAGTTGCCGAGTAGGAGAGCGCCTTCAAACTTAAAATTTGCTATTTTTATATATGAAAGGTATAATCAATGGAATAATAATTTTCAATTTAAATAGATGGGTCGAGGTTTTAGGTGGTCAGGAATTTTCTAATTTTTTTTTATAACATAAATATTCAATATGGGTATTAAACGAAAACTAAATTAAAATATCATTTTGGGTGCAATGCTAGTATAAAAAAAAATTTTTTAGTTTTAATCTGTGGGATTTTATATGTGAGGGATTTTTAGATTAAAGATGAAAAATAAAGAATTGATACAAAATTGTAATATAATACGATCAAACCATGAATTATTGATATCACTGAATTCGATATTATAACAAAATTATTTTCTAAAACAATAACTACCCATTCGAAATAAAAATTAATTACAATTAATTCCACTCAATCCACGGGTAGGCTTTTGAGTTGAGATTTTAAATTGAGTCAGGTTTTGCAGATCACCAATTTAAAATTATGTATTTGTTACCCATATCTGATTTTTATGTTTTAAACAACAATCACTCTCTTTCCCCCACCTCAACCCGATCCCGACTTATCAGGCAGAATACCATCCATTAACACCAAAAACATAAAAAATGACTAAAAAAAATATATCTAATAAAGCTTCAAAAAAAAAGAAACTAAATGAAAAAAATTTTTTTAAAATAGATGTGTAGCCTCAGATGCATTCATTATTTATTGAAATGTTATATGTGTTGAATTCCACATAAAATCAACTGAATAAAACCCTACACCTTATTTTTGAACAAATTTCTATGATGATAATTTTATTGAGTAATTAACGATACTCTTCTCTTCTCTTCTCTTCTCTTCTCTTCTCTTCTCTTCTCTTCTTCTCTTCTCTTCTCTTCTCTTCTCTTCTCTTCTCTTCTCTTCCCTTCTCTATTGAATGATCAACGATGCGAGAATTCACGAAATTTGAAGTGAGCAAAGATTAATTATATAATTATCACCAACCAACAACGAGAAAGAGAGAACCTACTCATTACACCGTCGTGTTAAAAGGTAATCAACGATGCTCTAACCGACTACCAATAAAGACATGACTCACAAACTATTATAATAAAAGTATAACCATCAACACTAGGGCTTACATGGGAAATTAAGATATGTTAACAGATTGATTATATCTGCTTATAGCCTGAAGAATATTTGTCAAGTGAATTATTAACTAATAACTCAAATTCTTTTTGAAATTTTATACATTTAAGATAAATATTCTAATAAATTAAATTTATTTAAAAACATACACTTTAATAAACGTTTGAAAATACCGATTTTTTTTTAAATTAAAGTCAAATCAATGATTGAAATACATAAATTTAGACATTATAAAGGGTATTTTAGTTTATAATAAATTATAACAAATATATTTTTTTTGATTTGGTTTTTTCTATAAAAATAAGCATAAAGACATCTTTTTAAAATATTGTTGGTTACTTATCTAAACACTACATTTTTTTTAAAATGAAATTTGAAATATATGTTATAAAATATATTAATGTTGTGCTGTAAAACACCTAGTTTTAAAAAAAAATATTCTACAGAATTATAACATTGTTTATATGAATTATCCATTGAATCTACCAATAAAGAAAGGAGTGTTAGTTTCTTTACAAATGATGGCGTATAGGAAAGAATGATCCGCTTTGAAAGTTTCCGTTTCTCTGGGATTGATTGGAGTTTCGGTAGATGGAGTATTTCCCCCATTTTCGTCGAAGGTTACCGTGGCTTCTTGGATGTAGTAATCTAGGGCCAATTTATTGGCAACGGCAGTTAAATCCATACCAGAAAAATCAGCTGTGCCTGAATAATTTTAGCGTGTTTTAAAAATATTGCTATTACAAATTTTAATTACTATTTTCTAGAAGGAAAGATCATTTATTTTTGGAAACGATTAAACAAAAAAGTCAAGTAAAATGTTGAAATAGCATGAATTTTTAAATTGTACTATATTAATAATAATATATTATAAAATATCAACCTGGGGTAAAGGGTCACCGAGGCCGCTGGTCTTAAACTCGGAACTAAGCTCGTAATGAGAAGTGGTTTGGAACTTAGGGATAGAAATGTTGGCAGTCATGGGTTTCAGGGAAGCAAACAAAGTTTTTATGGTTATGGTATTTTCTAGATGGGTTGCTTCGAAGGCGGTTAGATCCGTGGTGGAATCGGGCAAGACTATGTAAGCCGCATGTTGATCCTTAAGATAAGGCAATTCTAATACTTTTGTAGATGAACTGGGGTCGTAACCTATTTTGAAAATGCCCGTTTTCTCCATAAAAACTTGAGGCTTAGTCCCCCCAGTCAAAGTTTTGAACTGGCCTTGGGTCACGGAATCAAATTTGTTATTCCATTTACCCTTAAATTTTTGAGAAAAAAAAATATATTATATCAATTTTGAACAAAATAATATAGAAAAGAAAGAAAAGAAAGAAAGAAAAGAAAAGAAAGAAAGATAAACAGAATAATTAATAATGTTAGAACTCAAGAAAAGAGTTAAAATATATTAGATTTTTTTATTGCTTCTTCTAAACTTGATTTTGTTCACATTTATAATGCATTAAGATATATGAGTTCTACCTTGATTAGCTTTTTTTTTTAACCAATAGAATTTTAGAAGTAAAATAGCTAAAGGCTTTCTAAATTAAACCATTACTTATTCCACTAGATCCATTGTTTGGATAATTTATCAAAAAAAAAATAATCAAATAAAAGGATTTTTTTTTAAAAATAACTTTATAAGCAATGGCGCTGGCAACCAAGAATTTAGTGGTGGGAGTGAGTAGGCCAGTTGGAACAAGATTGGTAAATTTACCTCTCGATGCTTCCCTTACGAATTTGTTGATTTTAGCGGTAGACGCAGCCGTGTTAGAAAAATGTAAGTTATCCATTTGTAAATGAAAAAATTTTTGCACCTTATCGGTGTAAGATTTTATTAGATCTATCGAGCTATCGAAGTAGAATCGCTTGGCTTCCATGTAATCGTAATCACCCTGATGTTTTTGGGCCATGGTATAAAGTCTGGCTTGAGCAGCCGAATGAGCATCCGTTATAGTGGTCAAGCCCAGTTCAGATTCTATAGCTTCGCCCGTGGTTCCCCTGGCACCCATATGCAGACTTAGCAGAACGGAGGTTATAGTAAAAGGCGAGTAGAATATGCTTTTTTGATGGCTTTCTTTTGATATTTGTCTTTTTTAAAAATTCACAATATTAATTGTGGATATAAATATTTATATAATTTTTTTTTAATATAAATAAAATTTATTTATTACTTGTACATATCAAGTCCTACTTTCCAATTTGACTTAACGATTTCCGTTAACGTAGAATTCTTGATGTCTTGTTCGTGATGGACACCTGCTACGTAACCAACTTGCAATCAATTTTTTGGATCATATATAAAAAAAATTTAAGCTAATACCTTTAATTACTTTATCGTTTTAACACTCATATTGCATTAAAATATATAGGATATAAAAAAAAAATTTGATGTAAAAATAGCTATTTGAAATTAAGCTTCTTTTTTAAAAAAAATTATAACATAAATTACCTCTAACAAGATAGTTTGGCCAAGTTTTACAGATAAGTTATTATAAAAATACATTTAGGTAATCAAAGTATAAATATAATAAATTATAGCATTTTATACCATTGTAAAGAAATCATTCAAAATTTAAAAAGTGTTTCATTTTTCAAACTTGATTAAAAATAAGTAAATACAAATAGTTTGAGATTATACTGTTTTACAAATAAAAATTCTATGATTGAATATAAAGTATGTATTTTTTTTATACCGAATATAAGGAATAGGGTTAAAAATTTCATCATTTTTGCATTAAGGAGAATATAAAATTTAGGAATTTTAGATAGAAAAAAATACTGAATAATTCAAAGGATAATTAATTTTAATTATTATTTATTCGAATAAAAAAAAATTTTAATTTAAGCATCAGATTCTTTCTGTAAAAATCTTTTCCAGATATATATGATCGTTCATATGATTAGATAAGATTTTTTAAATGGTAATTTCTCTTCGTTAAAAAAAAAATTCCCCAATTTTTAGCTATACCCATCAGAGGGAAAAAAAACCATATTTTTATTTTTTAAATGTGGAAATTCGATTTAAATTTAAAATTAAATGTAAGAAGAAGAGTATATTTATTTATTTTTTCACATAATCTTTTAAAAATATTATATTATCTTTATTGAATTAATATAAAAATCTAAAAGATATTTAACTTTCATATAATGTCCATTTGTTATAATTTCGTTATATCGTCAATTTATATCAAGGTAAGTTATAATAATAGTAAAAAAATATAATATTAGTAAATCACTCTTTCTTTCTTTCTTTCTTTCTTTCTTTCTTTCTTTCTTTCTTTCTTTCTTTCTTTCTTTCTTTCTTATTTTATTAATAATAACTATTATTCTTTTACTATTATTCTTAATAAGTTCATATATTTAAATTCGCATCAACCATAAGCATAAATATATGGAGGGATTCTCTCTCCCCTCTATACCCCCCTTTGGGCGTTGGATGTTTTTAAACTTATATTTTAAATAATTTTATTAGCAAATAAATTGTGTATACACATAAATATATAAAACTGTTCACCGCCGGCATTAGATCCCCATCCCGGAAAAACCACCAATTAAAATGAGCAGAATTGTCAGGTTCGCCCGCTAATATTTTCTTATATGGTGGTGACGCCGCGTGTTTAAGTATTTGAAAAATGCCTATTTAATCATAATTTGTATATAAAATTATTTTATTTTTTTTTAACTCATAATGTTTAAAATTATTGATATATATTGATAGGTACACTTATTGCAATTAAATTATGCTAGAAAATAACCGTGGTAATTGAAAATAGGGAAGCGATCTTCGAAACTTTTCAGTGAAGAATGAGTTCTAGTTGATTATAGTGCTGTTAAAACGTCAGGAATCTCGTCCGGCGAATCAAAATTTGAGTCGTTTTTTTTTGTGTGAAAATGAACCATAATAGAAAAGTGACAATTGTCGTAATCTTTATTTTTTTTAAGACTCTTTTGATTTTTTTTTTGTTTGAGGCAAATGGGCAAAATATTCCATTCCAAATGAAGATTCATAACAAGGAAGAGACGAGCACTTCCCGTATAGCGCTTTGCTTAGTAAAATCGAAATATGTGATTAGTGAAAGGTGTGGATGTTTGATTGATAAATAGTTTAGAAATCTTTTTTTTTTATTATTTTAAAAGGCTAAATTTTGATTTATAAATAAAAATATATTAATTAATATTGTTATATTTTACAATAAATTTAGACTTATATTTGATTTATTTATGTATATTTTTTTATCTCTCCCAAAATCCTACCTTCAGCCTCATCGCGGCGGAGGAGTAGCAACGTCTTTTGGCGGCTAATGGAGGTCTAAAAGGTTTCTCTGTGATCTGGGCCAGATTAAGGTCACCGTTTCCTAGACGGGGTGTAAAAACCACTTAAAGGTGGTTGATGTAAGGAAGGGCATCCGATTGTAAAAATCTTGCTACAAAATCTTCTAATGATTACAACAAAGCATAGGCGGGGTACAGCCCAAAGTACCCCTTGGGCCTCCTTATCCGCTTACGACAAAAAGAAGGATAGGATATCTGGTGGAACCACGATTCGTCAAAATGAAACTTATAATGATATCATAAACAACCTGGGGGAAACCAATTTACGGGGGATAGAGTAAGGGGCGTGACATGGAATGTTGGGAGTATGACGGGAAGAGCGGTAAAAGTTGTTGATGCATTGCATAGAAGGCATATAGATGTGTGCTGCATACAGGAGACCAGATGGAAAGGTAATGGCGCATGTAAATTCTTCTGGTAAGAAGATAATATTGGTAAGGCTGGAGTTTGGTTATTGGTTGCGAAAAAATTGGTGGACAAAGTAGTCAAAGTGAGAAAGCTAGATAACCAGATAATGGTTATCAAAATTAGAAAGCTATATAATATTATCTCGGCATATGTTCCTCAGATTGGTAGAAGTGAAGAAGAGAAAGATATATTTTGGGACAGTCTATTGGAGGTGACATCGAGACTGGCAAATGGAGAGAGGAATATCCTGGCTGGTAATCTGATTTAAATGTGCGAACGAGTAGTGAGGGATATGAGGGAGTATATGGAGGATTCAATTACGGCATGAAAAATCTGTGAGGGGAGAGGATATTAGATTTTAGTGATTCTATGGATATGATTGTCTGTGATACAATGTTTAAGAAAGAATGGTTATTTATGTCGGCTAGTACCAAAAGTGCAGTTAATTACTTGATAATAAAGAAATGTGATGGAAGTAGAGTAAAAAATGGGGAAGTGATACCGGGAGAGGAATGTATTAATCAGTATCGACTTGTTATAAGAGATCTCATTTTTAAAGGCACTAGGATCACTAAAAGAAAGTTTGTGCCAAGAAGGTTTGGAAATTGGAGAAAAGTACTAGACGTCAATTCAATATGACATTGGCGATAAGGAAGGTGGAGGTGGCACAAGGATGGGAAGTCATGAAGAAAACCTGGGTGATGACGACTGAGGTGGTATGTGGATGGACAAAAGGTGGAACGCGGAGGTAGCGAAAGCTGAGTAAATGGAAGCAAAGGGACTGAAAATTAATGCAGCAAAGACAAAGGTTATGATTGGTGGAGAAAATCTAAAGATGAAGGAATCCAATAAGTGGCCTTGTGGTGTATGTGGGAAAGAAGTTGCTAGAAATTCAATCCAATGCACCAGATGCCAGAAGTTACTTCCTTTATAACTTTCCCCTATTTGCGGGAAAGTGGAATTAACTGGATGCCTTGGCCTTTATGGCTTTGGCATCCCTAAGGCTTTATTAAATCAAATTTTTATATAACACAAATATAAAGAAAAACAATAATGAGTATATAACCCGGTATAATAAGTATTTATACAAATAAATAAAAGGGGATGATTCGTTCTGAGAGGTTATATTGTTTTTAAATATTTGATTTAATTGAGTAGATCGGCTGAGTTGATTGATATCTGGTCCCAGTGATATGATAATGTTGTATCCATGCTGGGTAAGTTCGATAGTAAGGACGGGGTGCTAACAGAAGATTCTTCCCCAAAGATGGAATTTTCCTATTGTTGCGTTGCAGGGTGATTTGTCCTGTGAGGATCCGGTCTCCGAATATATCCAGATGTTCTCTTTGTGCCATCCAGACCTGTGATAGTTCGTCTGCGGGATTTTCTTCGGATGGGATCCATTGTATGTTTTGAGATATGCTAGCTAAATTTCTAAGGCCGATTTTTAGGAGGAGCTGTGTGATGACGATTTCGATGGACGGGGACCGAGAATCACCTTTCTTGTAAGTATAGTAGGTGACCGTGGAGTCGGTGAAGATCATAGGCCTTTGTTCGCTACTGAGGGCTAGAATTGCTCCCATTCTGGCGGCTAATACTTCTTTTGCGTTAATATGTTGTATTGCGTGGGACGGAATGTTAAATAGGAGGCAGGCCTCATTGTAGGAGATTGACTTGAGTTCGGTTTCCCAGATACATATGCCTATATGTGAGTTGGAGGCATCGGTATATACCGGGGTATCAGCATAATAACGGAGTGAGAGAGGGACCTTCATGGCTTCAATAATCAGGCTTGCCTTTTGGAACGCCAGATAGGTATCCGTTATAGGAGCTAGGGTAGAATTATTCATGGTATAATACGGAGAGAATAATCTTGACATCCCTGTTATTGTATATGCGTAATGGTTCACCACACCTAGCACTTTTGCAGCTAGTATACGGCCCAGTTCAAGGTGTTGATATGAATGACGTAGGAATATGGCTAAGCCTTTTTCGAGTCTCCTTCTAGTATTTGCATCAGCTTGAATGGTCTTGGTGGTGAGATTGATAGGAATGCCCAGGTAAGTAATTTGGTCCGTTGGATCGAGTACAGATTTTTCGGGGGCTATCTGCAAACCCCAGCCTTCCAGCGTACAACGCAACGATCTGGTAGACCATTTGACATCAAATTCATTTTCACCATAGATGAGGATGTCGACGAGATAAACGTTGTAGCTGGCCTTTCTTACAGTCTTGGCGCAGGCATCTAAGATTATAGACTGTAAGCAGTATGGGCTGAAAGATGCACCCATTGGTAGGACTTTATAGGCATAGTTAGTATTATCGAATCGGACGCCGAAGAATCTGCGCACACTTGAGGCTAGGGGATGGAAAAGAACGCAGATCGGATGTCTATTTTACACGCGAATTTTGCTTGATCCTTATTAGTGGACATTAGAGGTATAGACTTCAATTTGAACGGGTAATGTAAGAAGTTCTTTGAAACTTGGGCGAAATCGCTAATTACCCTGGGAGAACCGTCAGCTTTGGGAATGACGTATAAGGGAAAGCAAATCTGCGAAGGGTCGTCAGAGGGTTCGATAATTTCGGCGTCTAGGAGCTGACGGATGATATCACGGTATTTTCTGTGTACGCCTACTGGACCACTATGGCGGAAGAAGGTATTATTGTTATTGTTTATTTTGAGGTGGTCCAGCCTTGGTTGGAATCCGCGCCTTGCGACTCGTTTGGTGAAGTTGGACATTAATGGCCCAATGGTGAGTCTAGCGGTACTGATGTTCAGTGTTGGGAGGGCCTCAAGCTGTGCGTCAGTGAAAATGCCACGGCTGCCTGGCCGATTGATGCCGGCGAGGATTCCGGTAAGATCGGGTGCTGCCGTGGAACCCACCTGGGGCATACCAGGATCATCCGTACTATAGATCGTGTCATCTAGTTCCGTGATGATTGACATAGCTGAGTCGTCCGCTCCCGGAGCTGCTTGAGGGAGGGAGACAGTAGTTGGACTAGGTATCCACCATTCCGGAATTCCCGAGTCCTCTGACAAAAAGGACGGTGTGTCTGATTCGTCAGCAGCGCTAGCGTTCGGACAAAACGGGGGAGATTGATATTACCTTTGTTCGTAGAACGTGCATAAAACGGGTATATAATAATGATAACAGTCTGGATATTGGCTTTGGGTTAACCCTAGGGAAAGTGGATAAGTTCTGTTATTTGGGTGATATACTAAACGTAGATGGTGGTGTAGATTCAGCTTTCGTTACAAGGGCCAGGCAAGCATGGAAGAAGTTCAGAGTGATGTCATCTGTTCTAACAAATAAAACAGTCTCCCTGAAGTTAAATGGGAAAATTTACGTAAGCTGTGTGAGGAGTTGTTTAGTTTATGGCGGCAAAACATGGGCAATAAAAGCGAGTCACGAAGCCAAATTAGAAAGAACAGAGATGTGGATGATTAGATGGATGTGTGGGTTATCTCTGAGAGAGAGAAATTAGCAAGGCAAGCATGATTGGAGTACAGAAAGTGATTGGAGTGGTAATGCGACGAAATAGACTAAGATGGTTTGGGCATGTGAAACGTAATGACAAAAGATGATGGGTAAAGGGATGCACCTTGATGGAAGTAGGAGGATCAAGACCTAGAGGAAGGCCCAAGATAACGTGGACAAATGTGATAGGGGTGGATATGAGAAGCATGAATCTTACAAATATTGATGGTCAGGACCATCAAGAATGGAAAGGAAAAATCAGAGGGTAAACTGGCCTGCCTTTGTAAATCTGAAAGGAGACGAAGAAGAAGAATTTGATTTATTTATTATAATAGTTAATTTTGCATCAAGCGTAAATATTTTTCAGAAATATATAAAATAAATAAAGACGTAGAATTTTATATTTTGCACTTTAGTCAGAACCTCTAGAAGAATTAGAATGTTTCCAATAGATGGAAATTTAAAATGTTCACAAGTAGTCAGATTTAGTAAAGTCTATAGATTTAAAAAAAATAAATAAACAAAAATGTTTCTTTAAATGAGTCAATGTTTTTCAACCAATTTTTCAACTTTAAATTGTTTGTGCAAAATCTGCTCTTCACCAAACATGGGTCTGATTTCTCTTATATTCCAATCTTTAAACAATGTGGTAAACTACTATTATAGAAAACTTCATTTTTTTCCCATATCAGCTCATAATGCCAACGTTGAAAGAATTTTCCTTAATCAATAAGCCAAATGAGAATAATAGATTATCCGTGTTCATTCTGGCAAAGAGTTCTATAAATTTTTTAGAGATAAAGACCTATATTATGAAAAAGGAATAAAAAAAAAATTTGATTTGTGAATATAATATTTGATTTATTTATACAATTATAACAATATATGAATCCGGATATCACATTATAATAGTCAGTGGGGTCGCTAGGAGGAGGCGCGAAAGGGCTCGAGCCCTCTGAAAAATTTGAATAGCCCCCTGAATGATTTCTTCTATAATTCTATTGAGTGATATATAGATTTAATTTTATTAAAAATTAATAAAACTATCTAAATTTTTATTGAACGAATACAATTTTAATTATTAGATTAGATTTTATATATAAATTATATGTTCACTCTGTCAACTTGGAATCGAATTCTGTGTTAAAAATATATCAATATCACTCACTAAATATTAAATTAGAATTAACAGTTGAAGCTTAATTGACTTTTATTATTTAAATTATTATATAACCTTAATTAAATAAATATAATCATTTTTTAATTAAAAATTAACAAATTTAATATTGTAATTAGCCGAGTTCAAAATCACTAATTAACTATATTTTGACTATTAATTTTATTATCATGTCTCTTTCTAAAATTATCTTCAAGGTCCAAATCCAAATGAGTATAAGATATTTATTTATAAAAAGTAAGTAGATAAATAGTTTATAATCCTTTATAATATATTATTATTTATAAAATATTAGGTAAAATGCCACCTTTACAGACATATTTGACAGTTATATAATATATTACAGTTAATAATTTTAAAATCTTAATAATAATGCTTTTGATAATAAATATAAGTAACAATTTGCATTCAATTATTTCTATTTATTAAATATATTATTAAAATTAAACTTCTTATTATTCATCCCACAATGGATGTAATAAATTAGACATCTTTTCTTCTCTTTTTTCACGTGTTTTTAGGAAAGCTATTTTTTTTCTTCTTTGAAAAACAGTTTTGAGTTAAATTTTTAATACTAATATATTTTTAATATCGTTACAATCTATTATTATTTTAAGATATTATAAACCAACTAGAGGTGGTGATATATAAAATATTAATTACTTTCATCATAAGACTCTGGTTCTTATTTTATTGAACCCGGACCCTCAACCCTCCTGGACCCTCGTATTTTGGCTGAACCCGGACCCTTTTAAAAAGTGGATGGTCCAGGGGTTCAGGGTGTTAAAAATTTTTAACTTAAATTTTTTTTTTTTTAATTAATGTAAAAAATATATTTTTAAAAAATAATATAAAATTTTTATAATTTTATTAATTTTTAAAAAAATAATGTAAAATTTTTATAATTTTATTAATTTTTAAAAAAAATAATGTAAAATTTTATAATTTTTTATTAATTTTTAAAAAAATAATGTAAAATTTTTATAATTTTATTAATTTTTTTTGTAGAATCTCCCTAAAAATAGTCACTTTAAAACTATAATTGATAAAGCAAGGGATGTTGTAAAATATTTAAGAACTCCCACAATTGTTAGAATATTAAAATCCATGAAAAGGTAAATGGCAATTTTAGATTGCACAACACGTTGATCCTCTATGTGTATGATGCTAGAGCGATTATTAAGTTTGAAAGATTTCTGTAATGATTTTATCATAGGAGTATGTGAATTTTCAGAAGATGATTGGAATCAAGTAAAAGAGCTTACTAATGTGCTGGTTCCTTTAAAAATAACAAGATTAAGAGTGCAAGCTGAACAATTATGTTTATCGGATTTTTATGGCATATGGTTAAGATGTCGATTAGAGTTAGGGAGATTAACAAGTTCTTTTCAAATGAAGTATTAGAAAATACGAAAATAAGAGAGCAACAATATTTACAAAAGAGTGTTGTATATGCTTCGATATATTTAGACCCGCTATATCAGGTTTTATTAAGTAGTGAGCAAAAACAAATGGCTATAGACCATCTTGAAGATTTATGGCATACCCAAAACTCTATTATTTACAATACATTAGTGGTTACAGCAATATCTACTGGTTGTAGCGATAACAATGATAATGATAACGATATTGATGATCTGGAAATTTTACTATTAGATAGAGAAAAAAAAATTAAATTATCATCTGATAGAAAGGGTAAAAAATATCTATTGTACCTTTAATAAAAAAGTTCTCGAAAGTTATGAGAATAAATAGAGATGCAAACATTTTAAAATTCTGGGAGGAAAATTCTTCAATATATCCAGAATTATATATTTTTTCTAGAATCGTCATGGCTGTACCGGCGACACAAGTACAATAATTTATGTATTATAAAAATGACTATCTATTTTAGGTAAGCGTAGAACGTGGATTTTCATCGTTGACTAATTTACGTGGAAATCTGAAGGATGATATGTTAGAAGATATCATGATTGTGCGATTGAATAAAATATTTAAAATATAAATTATCTCAATTCAAATTATAAATGTGTATATATTGAAGTATAATAAAAAATGAATGAAAAAAGTCTTATTTTGAGTCATTATTTTTATGTTTCCTCAGAACCCGAACCCGAACCCTTTTTTTTTGTCGAAGGGTTCACATCCCTGATGTTTCATTTCTAATATGGCATCCTTGCCGTGTAAATAACTCAAAACTTTAATATATTTGCATAATTTCTTCTAAAGAATTTTACTGTTTTTGTTTTATCAATTTATCTAACATAATAAATTCTGATATGGGTTATCATCGTGAGTGTCATGACCTTTTGTCAATGTAATTTTGCTAGAATTATATTTCCTCATGTGGTTTTTAAAAACCATTATCAATTGAGGCATATGTATGAATTAATTAACCTTTTTAATCACTTGTAATTATTTACGCAAATTTTTTTTATATCAGCAATCGAAAATATTTTATACTGTAATAAATAGATTTTGTATTAAAAAATATTATTTTTAGAAATCGCACCCCCCCCCCCCCCATAAATTTTTTTTTAGCTGAGCCCCTGAGATTGTAAAGGCTAGCGACGCCCCTGATAATAGTGTTATAGGTGGTAGGTAGTTAACTTTCACCCAATAATATATTAATCATAAATATATATATAATCATTATAAAATATATCTAATTAACGAATAAACTTATCACATTTACAAATATTTCATATGTATCAATATTTCATTCCATCATTTTATTACATATAAAAATTAATATCAAAAACCAATATTACATCTCATGATTATATATATATCAAGATATCAATATCACAACCTGTTTAAATTATCTTTATTTTCTTCATATATATTACAACACAAAATCACATGATGAAAATTCTTTTTAACAAAAATAAAAATTATATCTTCTCGAAAAATTTATTGAAAAACGTCCATAAATGTCAATTATGAATTTGACAGATACAGTAATACTAATTCATCATATATACAAATAATATAATATGCTATATTCGCACACATACCTTACATAATATCAATAATAACTATATATGTATACTTTACACCTTACCACAGTGAGTTATATGAATTATTGTGCCATAAAGAAATCATTGTATTTTATCAATTCTTTTAACAAATTTTATGGTTCGTTCTCACTTATAATTTCGCGTAAAAGCTACACTCATCTAATGTATCATTTAAATGCTTTTAAGACCTTCCTAAATACTCTTTTTTTTAAACAAAGACCTCCCGTCATAGATTCGAATCAATTATGGGACCAACCTGATTGACTCCCCCATTTCGATTGGCTATTTATAGGATTATTAGCAAAAATAATTGCCATGGGTCAAAACCCAGGGTCTTAACTTATTAAGCTTACGTATCAATTAAGATTCTGTGTTAAGGGAGAAATCAAAATTGTGTTATATTCAACTCCCCTGCTTATCAAAGTAGAAAGCAAAAGTGATATGAACATTTATTTCAAATATTAATTTTTTTTTTAAAAAAAAATAAAAAAATTGTACTTCCTCTTCTAACTCGATATTTTTATATGTTACATCTAGCAGTGTTGTTAAACGGCTCGTTTTGAGCCGATTTTTAAAAACAGCTAACTCAACATTTTAGCCAGATAAATGTTGCCTAAACCTAGGAGATGTCCAAACCTTAGTTCCTTCTACAAACAAAATCTTCAGGCTCGCGTAATAGTATTCTGGATGAAATATTGAGTTAGCCGTTTTTAAAATTCGGCTCAAAACGAGCCATTTAATAACACTAATTACATCAAACCTTGCGAATATTTTAATATCTAATTAGGGGAACTGTGGCATCTCATTCCACCGTTATACGATTTTTTTTGAGGTTTTGAGGCATCAGTTAATTATATTTCCCCATTCAACAGTTATGCCATCAATATTCCCAATCTTATTGTTTTTGTTTTGTTCATGAAAATTTCATTTTTCTTCAAAAAAAAGATAAATAATATATCCACTTATAATAGATTAAAAAATTTTAATAAAATTGTATTTACCCCTGACTTGATATTATTATGATGTTATATCCACTCACTCTGACTTAACATTTTTATGTTACGTCAAAACAACCCTGCTTTAGTATTTGTATGATGATGTTACATCAAGTATCTTGATTCCATATTTTTTACGAAATTCAACCGTTCTTTTAAAAAATATTTATATATAAATTATAAATGCTTCCTTTAAATCCCTCAACTCGCTGGGAATTAATCATGCCCTAATACGCATAGGATCTCTGACTCAAGAATATATACGGAATTATGGTGGCTTAAATCAATTCTGACTTTCTAAATGAACAATTGGAAATAAGTGTAATAATTAAGTTTTTGCTTTTTTTTGTTGTTGAAGTTTTATTGGGTTGCCTGTAAAGGGTGGGCTTGTTGTATTAGATTTATCTCATATATTTATTGTTTATACTATTATTTTTAAGATATGAAAAATCATATTTTTAATTTGCGCAAATTATATTGATGATAATTTTATCACTTAAATAGTTTTAAAAAAGATATCAATTTTTATTATGTGTAGAAAAATGAACTTAAACCTTTATCTTAGCCGTGTAATTCTTATTGATTTTTTTTAATTAGCAAATTTTTGAAATTTATTTTTGATAAATATTATACATATATAGAGAAGATGTATTTAAAAATTAATTATTGCTTGATGGATGATTTTGATATGGAACAAAAATTTAGGTACATAGAATCAAAAAGTGTTACATTTTTACTAAATATTTGATGCGTTCAAGATTTTGAAGGGAAATTGATCGGGCTTCCTGAAATGAGCGAAGAGATGATGGAATGAAGCAAAATCTCTCTGGTATGGCCTAAATTAATTTGATCACGTGCGTGAATTAACAAAATTTATCCGAATCTCAATCTATTTTTTTTTAAATTTTTTATACATTTCTGGATTAGTGTTGTTATTAGGCTCGATTTTTAAAGAAAAAAACAAACTGTTAGACTCAATATTTTAGCCAGGAAAATATTAGGAAACCCCTGAAGATTTTGTTTGTAGAACAGCGCAAAAGTTTTGGACATCTATTTAGCGGAAAATCGCGAGGCTTAGGCGTTATTTTTTTTCTGTATAAAATATTGGGGTTAGACGTTTTAAAGAGATGGGCTCGAAATGAACCGATTAACAAATACTAGTTTGGATTAATATACAGGTAGATTTTAGACCTTAACCAGATATTCTAATAAAATGAATTTACTTCAAAACCAAACATACGCCCCTCTAAACAATTGCAAAAAAAATACCGATTTCAATTGTTATTTCATTTCACAGAAATATATATAATCTAAATGGTAATACATTTTAAATTTATTTTGAAAAACATCGATTATAATAAGGATTATTTTGGTTTATAATAATAAATTAAAACAAATATATATATAATATTTTTATTATTATTTGGTCTTTCTATGAAACAAGTTGTAAAAGCAGTTTTTTTTAAAAAAATATTATTGGTTAGCTATCTAAAAACTAGATTGTTTGTTTTTTATGAAATATATAAAATTTTTTACAAATATTATAAAATATTATCTTGTAAAAAATATTTTACAAGATTGTATATATATAACATCGTTTGCTTGGCTTATCCATTGAATCTACCAATAAAGAACGGGGCGTTGGTCTTTTTACAGATAATGGCGTATAAGAATGAATGGTCTGCTTTGAAAGTTTCCGATGCTCCGAGATTGATTGGGGTATCTTTCGATGGAGTATTACCTCCATTTTCGTCGAACGTTAGCCTTGCCTCCTGGATGTAGTAATCTAGGGCCAATTTATCGGCTACGGCAGTAGCATCTATACCCGAAAAATCAGCTGTGCCTAAATGCCCAATATTATTTATTCATTTTATAGAGGGAAGGAACAAAGGGCGAGAAGGGAAATGTTAAAATCATACGAATTTTTAGTGTACTTAGTAGACACTACACTATTTGTTATAAAGTATAACCTGGCGTGAAGAGGTCACCAAGTCCGCCGGTTTTAAACTCGGAACTGAGTTCGTAATGAGAAGTGGTGTGGAACTTGGGGATAGAGATTTTAGCGTTCGTAGGTTTCAGGGAAGCGAGCAAAGTTTTCAAGGCTACCGTATTTTCTAGGTGGGTTTCTTCGAAGGCGGTTAGACCCGTCGGAGAATCGGGCAGGACTATGTAAGCCGAGTGATGGTCAGTTAGATAAGGCAGTTCCAGTATTTTTGCGGCCAAACTAGCGTCGTGACCTATTTTGAAAACTCCCGTTTTCTCCATGTATGTTTGAGGCTTGGCCGCTCCGGTCAAAGTTTTGAATTGGCCTTGGGTAACGGAATCGAATTTGTTATTCCATTTACCCTTTAAGTTTTTTTTAAATACGTTATAAAAAGTAGGCCCGGCCCGTACCCGGTCCGGCCCGAACGGGCTTCTGGCCGAGCCGGGTCGGGTTGTAGAAATTTTTTAAAATATATCTAAATTTATCAATTTTATGTTGAATTTCGGGTTCCGGTTCTGGTCGGGCAAAATATTATAAAATATATTTCGGGCCGGGTCGAGTCGGGCCGGGTCGAGTCGGGCCGGGTTGAGTCGGGCCGGGTTGAGTCGGGCCGGGCTTGCTTGAAGAATTAGGCCCTATGCAGATCAACTACGAAGAGAATGAGTTAATACAACGGAACTCAAGAAAAGAGCTTTTACAAATATATGTAGAATTTTTCTTATTGCTTCCCTCCAAATATTTTTAGTAAATATCAAAAACACAACTTATTCCTATTATGTTTGAAATGGATTATGTGGGTAATAATTTAACCAAACAAAATTTAAAATTTAAAAAAAAAAAAAAAAAAAAACTTTAAAAGTAATGGCGCTCGCTGCCAGGAATTTGGTGGTGGACTTGAGTAGGCCAGCTGGAACGAGATTAGGGATTTTGCCTTTCGTCACTTCGCTCACGAATTTGTTGATCGTAGCGGCAGACGTGGCCGTGTTAGAAAAATCTAATTTCTCTATCTTGACTTGGAAAAATTTTTCCACCTTATCGGTATAAGGCTTCAGTAGATCTATCGAGTTATCGGCGTAATATCGTTTAGCTACCACCAGATCGTACTGACCCTTGTGTTCTAGGACCATTTGGTAGAGCTTGGCTTGGGCAACGGAATGAGCATCCGTTATAGTGGTCAAACCCAGTTCAGATTCTATAACGCTGGCTGTTGAACCCTTGGCTCCCAAATGCAGACTCAGCAGAACCGAGGTCATAGAATAAGGCGAGAAGAATATGCTCTTCTGGGGACTCTCTTTCGATATTTGTCTAAAACATTTCAAAAATTTACGATACTAATTCATGCTTGAGGTTGGGGTGGATATTTTTTTTTTTGAGTATTAATTAATAAGTATATTATGTGTTAGCGGGCATTGTGTTATTTTTTTTTAAAACTTTAAAATCATTTTTTGAGCGCCATATTACCAAAAATGTATTCCATCAATTCCATAAATCTTTTGACCATTCATATAAGAAAGATATTCAAAACATGTTGTGTAATACAGATTTTTTTTTAAAATCCGATTTTTTTTTAAAATCCGATTTTTTTTTAAAATCCGATTTTTTTAAATTTAAAAAAATAAAAACGGGCTCAAATAAACAAAAAAATGATTTAAAGGTTGAAATAATAACACATTGCCCACCTAAATATATACAAATTGGATGTAGATCTTAGAGATTCCTCATTGGTCAGTTTTTTAGTCCGCCCGCCTATACCCGCCCATATTTCTGGCGGGCGCGATCGCGTTTTTTTTTAAAAATATTTTTAACGATAAAGCGATGGGCTGGGCATGCGCACGTTAAATTTTTTAATATTTTTTTTCGGGGGTGAAATGAGCAGAAACAGACTTCAATTTATATTTTTTTTTTTAAAAAAAAAGAAGTTTTATTTCGTAATATCGCAAATTATCCAGAGTTGTTAAAGGATCTAGATATAAAAAATGTGGTATCTGTATCTAGATTCCATTTAAAAAAGTAATCTTTTAACAACTCTGCAAATTATATACTGTTTAATTTTTAAAAAAAAAAAATAAATAAATTATAGAGCCAAATCCGTCATTAAAATATTTTTTTTTTAAAGCATTAGGTGTGCTGGCGGATTAAACATTATTTATAGATAAATGAGCGGTAGGGCGGATAAAAAATGGGTAAGCGGACGGGTAAAAAAATTTAAAAAAAAATAGTAGGCGGAACGGGCTTTTTGGCTAAAAAAACCCCGCTCGTCGCAGACCTCTAATTAGATATTTTTTATAAATTTAATTTTGTTCGTTACTTGTACATATCAAGCCCAATTTTCCAATTCGCCTTTACGACTTCCTCTAACGTAGGATCCTTGGGATGCACATGGTCGTCACCCGCTACGTAACTAACTGGTAAATTATTATTTTTTTTTGCAATTTTCATTTAGCTTTAACTCCTTAACGCATATTTTAGATAAGAGCTTGTATATATATATATATATATCCTTAACTAAAGTGTTATTATGCGGGCGGCTCAATTTTAGCCGAGGCCCAGCCAGAAAACAGGAAGATATTTTAGACATGATTATGGTTCCTTTTTGGGAACTCGTTTAGTAAATCATTTTTTTTTTTTAAATTCAAACATATCACATTCTATTTTGCAACCTATAAATTTTGGGTGTCCTTTTTTTTTTTTTTTACTTTTTATTAATAAAAGTTATTTTTAAATATTACATTTAGGTAAATCAAAGTTTTTGAATTTAACCTAAAATTATAAGTATAGAAAATTATAGCATTTTTCTTTTTACCCCGTAAAAGTAGTGTTGTTAATCGGCTCGATTTGAGCTGGTTATTTAAAAAAAAAGGGATTAAACTCAATATTTTATTCAGAAAAAAAGATAATATCATGTAAAGCCTAAAGATTTTGGTCGTAGATGGCACATAGGATTGAACATCTATTGGCGAAATCCGGCCACTTAGGACAATATTTTACTGGCTATAATGATGAGTTACCCGGTTTTTAAAAATCGACTCAAATCTAGCCGTTTAACAACACTATGTAAATGTTATAATTCAAAACTTTTAAAGGTGTTTATTTAATTTAAGTATTAATAAGAAAAAAAAACGTTTTGAAATAGCGACTGTATATACAAAAGTTAAAATTAATGTTGTTTAAACGGCTAACTCAATATTTTATCCAGAAAAAAAAACATTAACTCAAAGCCTGAATTTTTCCTTCTCATAGATGGCCCAGAGGTCCTGACATCTATTAGCGAGATCTTGAGCCCTAGGCAATAGAGTTAGCGGTCTGTTTTTAAAAATCGGCCCAAAACGAGCCGCCTAACAACATGAGTATTAATCAGTGTTGTTAAACGGTTCTTTTTAACCGATTTTTTAAATTCGGCTAACCCAAATATCGCATCCAGGAAAACAAATATTACGCCAGCCTGAAGATTTTTCTCATGAATAGAAACAAAGTTCCTAGACATATATTATCGAAATCTCCTGGCTTAGAGCAACATTTCTCTGGCTCTAAAATATCGAGTTGGCCGTTTTTAAAAATCGGCCCAAACCGAGCCGCCTAACAACATGAGTGTTTATCAGTGTTGTTAAACGGTTCGTTTTTTTAACCGATTTTTTAAATTCGGCTAACCCAAATATCGCATCCAGGAAAACAAATATTACGCCAGCCTGAAGATTTTTCTCATGAATAGAAACAAAGTTCCTAGACATATATTATCGAAATCTCCTGGCTTAGAGCAACATTTCTCTGGCTCTAAAATATCGAGTTGGCCGTTTTCAAAAACCGGCTTAAATTAAATTGCTACGATAAAAAGTTTTCGAAATCGCAGCTGTTTTTACAAAAGTTTAAAATGATTATTTTTGCTTCTTACCGAACATAAAGAATAGGGCTAAAGATTTGTACATCATTTTTTTTATTTAATTTTTTTTTGTAAAAATATGAAGAAAATAAAAAAATTTACGAATTTTTAAACGAATATTTATACTTTTTTTTTTGCAATTAATTATTACAAGGATATTAATTATTTTTTATTATTTTTTTTTGTATAAATAATTTTTGTAATTATTTTAATTATATTACAATCTTTTTATATTATGTTTCTTTTCTTTTTTTTAAGACTTTTTAGATTCTTCTGTTAAAAAAAAATTCCCTTTCGGGATGGATTTAAAACATATGATCGATCATATAATTTTTTTTCTTCTTTTTACTATAAATAAATATAAAAAAACTGCCCCTAAGAAAAAAAACAATAAAAAACATAAATAAAAAACGTAATTTTTTTTATAAAATAAAAAACATTTGATTTTTTAATATTTTTTTTTGTATAAATAATTTTTGTAATTATTTTAAATACGTATTACAATCTTTTTATATTATGTTTCTTTTCTTTTTTTTAAGACTTTTTAGATTCTTCTGTAAAAAAAAATCCCTTTTCAGGATGGATTTAAAACATATGATCGATCGTATGATTTTTTTTTTCTTTTTTCTATAAATAAATATAAAAAAACTGCCCCTAAGAAAAAAAACAATAAAAAACATAAATAAAAAACGTAATTTTTTTTAAAAAATAAAAAACATTTGATTTTTTAATATTTTTTTTTGTATAAATAATTTTTGTAATTATTTTAAATACGTATTACAATCTTTTTATATTATGTTTCTTTTGTTTTTTTTTAAGATTTTTTAGATTCTTCTGTAAAAAAATTCCCTTTTCAAGATATTTAAAACATATGATCGATCATATGATTTTTTTTTTCTTTATAGGCTCTTTTTTTGTCTCATTCCCTTTTATATAAGCCTATAGAGGTTTAAGTAATATTTTTCGAAATGTTGCGCCTACAAGTACGTGCGGCTTGCCCACAAACGTGTGGAGGGCTCCTCATATTTTAACTTTTATACCCAAATTTAATTGTTCCAATAAGATGGAAATGAGGAAAACCTAGCGTAGCTCTGTTGCATTTCAACACTAGAGGGCATAAGTGCTATATATCACGTAAATAAATTATAAAAAAACTGCCCCTAAGAAAAAAAAAACAATAAAAACATAAATAAAAAACGTATTTTATTTTTTTTTCTAAAAATGTGGAATTTTTCGATTCGTAAATTCCGAAGGCATTTTTTCCCGATTCTTTTTTTTTTGGAAATGCGAAATGTTATAAATCTAAAAAATGTAAAGAGAGGTGCATATTTATTCATTCATTCATTAAAATAAAAAACTCTTTTCTTAAATAGATGATCGTATCTTTTTGATTCATATCAAAAAACTACGGCCCGAAGCCCCGTTCAGGCCGGGCCCATTTTTTAAGATAAATTTGGGTTCGGGCCGGACCGGAAAAAGGTTTTTAAAAAAGATTTCGGACCTGGCTTGAAAAGTTAGGCCCGATACAGATCACTACCTCTCTCTATCATTACAATTTTTTTTTGGGGGGGGGGGGGAGGGGGGGGGGGTCGGTGAATTGAGTATCAAACTTATACTTTCATTAATAGCGTACGATACATATATATATATTAATTTTCAAACTCTTGTTCTCAGCGTTGTTTAAAAAAGGCCAATTTGTGTCGATTTAAGATTTTAGCTAAACCAATATTATTCCAAGCAATCGAGAACTTGGCAAACCGATGTCCAAGCATTCCTGCCGGCTATGAGCAAAATCTTTAGGCTTACGTAATGTTATTTTTGTCATTATCTTAATCGGGCCGTTAATCGACACGGCTCGGCCCCTAACCCGGTTCGAATTTACTCGGAACGGGCCTTTTAAAAAAAAATCATGCCAGACAAATTTAACCTGGGATTATATGTCATTATGTTTAAGTTTGTTTTTTTTTAGCTTACGCCTTTACATTTTATGTATTTTTTTTGGAAGGAGAGATTTAATAAATTTTATATATCTGTATCCGTAGTTTAAGGTTAACCTATTTAATTATATATATATATATATATCTTCAACAAAATAACGTTAAATACTAATAATATGTTTAAATATTATACCCCATTCGTTTAGCGTTAACACTCATAAAGGCTAATTTAAAAAACAAAAAAAAACGCTATTTGTTTTATAAATATTTCTTCTTTTTTTTTAATTTAAAATCTTTACATTCTTTTTTTTGTTTCAAAATAATTATTCTAAAAATATATTTGTAATTTCTCATTCAATCTGTTAGGAATTAGGATTATCATAAGATTTTATAATAATTAAAAAAAAGTTAGGATATACAATTAGATCAAGAAAACTCATTTTGTTTTTAACAAACCAATCTTGTACGAGTGCTTATACAAAATATATCGAAAAACGCGTTTAAATTATATATAAATATGTATCGAATTAGGCAAAATTGTAAATATATTTCGCGGTATGATCCGGTGACGCTGGAGTCTTGATTTCACCGAAATTATAATCAAGCATATTGTATAGTAAAGTATACATCTACATACCCTTATAAAATTTTCAAACATCCATAGATTTTTTTTTGTTATATTTGAATTTTTAAGTTTAAGCCCAAAAATTTTGATCAAAACTTGTCTAAAAATTAATAGGAACGAGAAAACATTAGAAGTTTTAATAAAAAAATGATTACTAGGTGATTTTTGAATAAATATTTAATATTTTAAGACAATAATATATATTTTAAAAAAAAAATTAAAATATATTTACACCTATTCGATTTCATTATCTGGTCTGGAAATTCATCTATTAAAAATATTTATTTATTTATTATTATAGAAATAATTTCTTTAACTTTATAAAAATATCCCAAAAATATAAAAATATTATAATTCAACGAATTTCAATATTTCATCATATTATAATATAAAATAGAAAAATGTAACAAAAAAAATAACAAAAGTTTGCCATATCATAGCTATCAAGGTGTAACGGCCTAAGGGTCTAGACTAGTTATATCCGATGGTCTAAGATAAGATAGGTTTTAGCGGATCGCTAAAGATTGATGCGCTAAATATTTCGGTCCAAGCCCTTTTGGCCAGAATTAAATGTTTGCTATATATTGGTATATGTTTATTAATTTTGTATCAAAACCCTTGTGCATCTATGGAGATTTTATATATATATTAAAACATTTTATGTAGAAGAATAAAATTTCCTTGGCCTAAATAAAAATTAAAAATAATAAATTTATGTTTTTGTACTTTTTGTATACATGAGTTTGGTTTTTTTTATAACATTATTATTAAAATAGTCATTTTCTTGGTTAATGATAGTCACTACCTTAAGGTATTATTCTGTATAAAACTATCTAACAAATCCATCTTCTACTTCGTAACATGAAATTTCTTAATCTTTATTTTAATAAATAATAAAAAATTAAATTTTAAATATAGGCATAGAAGAATTTTAAATAATTTCGTTTCAAAAATTTAGAAATTTTGTACTGATAAAAATTAATATTTTGAATGATGAATGATATGTCACAAGCAGCTGAGTTTACCAAAAAATATGTATCTTTTTGTATTTTCTTATATTTTCATGTTTTTTTGGATTTTTCAATGAAATATCATTGTTTTAGTTAGTTAAAGGAAGATGAAGATTATGAATCCCTTGAGATAAAAATCTGAACTCATATCCCTCGTTTTGATATTAATAAAATAAATTTGAAAAAAATATGTTTTCTTATATGTTATTATCATCAAAAAATATTAAAAATTTAAAACAAGTTTTTTTATGATAAATCATTTTGAATAATCATTTCAAATGAAATCAAACATTTTGATTACACATGTAAAAATTTATTTTCTTGCATTGTGCTTTTTGGCTATATATTTAGATTTACTATATTTTTTTTTCTTCCAAAGTATATTATTACAATTTTCGAGGACCATAGCAAAGAATAGTGAGGATGCAGAAGGCGATTTTTCAACTGACTCAGTATTTTATCCGGAAAAAAAATATTATGCGACCCTGAATATTTTTGCCAATTAGAATGGCACAACAAAGGTTTAGACATCTATCAGGGAAATCCTGAAATTTAGGCAATATTTTTCTGGCTAAAAACATTCAGAACCGTTTTTAAAAACGATGATTTTACATCACTAAACCAAGGAAGATGGATTTTAAAAAATAATATACATACTTAATATTTTGGCATTATTATTATTATATTAGGTCAAAATTAGTTCGGCGTATAAATTCTCTTAAATATGGTATAATAGTAATAGCTTGTTAATCAAATCAAATTTTTGAATAATGATATCAAGGAAATATCATGATACGATAATAAATGCAGATAATAAATCGTAATGTAGCATTCGCTCATTTTTAATTGCAACTCCAATTTGCTTTTTTACAAGGAATTTCATAAAAATTTTATAGCCATTTTTGAAGGGTGGGGGGGGGGGGGGAATAAAATTTATCAAGAGTGGCAAATCCCGCCTTCTCATCTTAAATCTTGAATGATATTCAGTAGATTCTTACCGGGTCGAGTTATCCAGCTATAGTTTAAATGCATTTTAATGATTGAATCATTAGACTTGATAGGTATTAGCAATTGGTACACTTATATCATTCTAATAACAATACAGATTTATTGTCCAAAAAATATAATGCTTCCCTCTTAAAAAATATTTTACGAATTTCCCCTGATTCATAATTATATGATATGTTATATTTCGCAAACTTTAGTTATAATCTTATGTCTTTTTTTTTAGTTTTCTTTACAAATATATAACATTCTTAAGAGTTATTTACATCTGTTTCATTGCATAACCTTTAAATTTAAAATATTATACACATTCACTTACTATATACTTATCTTATCAGTTATCACTTATCTTTAAATATAAAACATGTTATCTTATATTGATAGATATATAGTATATTGTGTAAAATACTTAACAAATTCCATATAACCTTCATATATAGTTATAATTAGAAATTTATATTTTAAATAATATTATTATTATCAAAGCATGATTTAGAAGAATAAAGATCATTTTTTTTACAGCTCGACATTCCCACGTCGATGTTGACTGACATGCTATAATACTTAGTTTTACCATTTTAAGAAAATAAAATGAATGAAAGGACCGTCTTTATTGACCTTCAATAATTAAAAAAAAATACATTTTAAACATATTAATTTACCATATCCGCAATGATAGTGTTGTTAAACAGCTGGTAAATTCAATTTAGCCAGAAAAATATTGCCTAAGCCTGGGATTTCGATAATATATGTCTCTAGACCTTTGTTCCTTCTATGAACAAAATTTTCGGGCTTACATAATATTTAGAGCACTAATGAAAACTAAGTGTTGAAAGAGTTATTTTTAAGGAGTAACGCGTTACTCATTTCGTTACTTTGCAGGAAAATACGCCCGAATGTTGTTACTTTAAAAATGTTAATGTTTGCTTTGTTTTTAGAAAAGTAAACGCGCTATTCGTCACTCGTTCTAAGATTCAATATTAATTCGATAAATTTGACCCTGCACAAAATCTGGGGGGTAACAAAATGAGGTTTTTAAATATTTTTAGGAGAAATATATGAATCACTCTTATGAAGTCTGGCAGGCCGTGTATACCATCAAAATATTCCTGGTAGTGTAATATTAGCCGAACTTTGAGAAACCTCCTCTAGGTACTTCCATTGACATAACTTTTATCAGAATAGTAGAGGAAATGTTTTCAGTAACCGTTCTTAGAAGTGTTTATGCATTGACCATATTCCATTCGGGAACAAAGACTAAGTCATCTATCATGCCGCAAGAGAAGCTAAGAGTCTTTCGTCTGTCGGGTATTGGCTTTCCAGTCCAAGCTCCTTAAATTTTTTTTATGTGTACATTGTCACAAATATTAAAAGCACCTCCTAATTATAATATATTAATAATTGTCATACAATTAAATTCATGTATTACCTTCAATAACTAGGTCTTTTAGATTCTCACGATTTTATAAGGCACTTGTCTTGTGATTCCTTAGGAGTTCTTTTCATTGATTCTTCTGATAAACACTTTGGGTTTCCTCATAAATTTGAAGAGGTTTTGCTAAAAGAGTTTTACGCAGCGTCGGGGTAGAAACGGATTTCATTGATGCTAGTCCATCAATATTTGATGGACCAATATTAGCTTTCCAAGTACCGGATTTTGATTTAGAAGTGCTGACTGTTAAAATTTCTCAAACATTTAAAAGATGAAATACTTTAAACTTCATCATCTTATCTTGTTCAAGTATTTAAATTCTTTTCTCATATAGAGTATAAGAGTAACCTTCAAATGACGACACAAGAACAATTTATATAGATATATTCATAATTCATTATAAATTTTACGACTTTAGAATTATGTACATAAAAAGAAAATGAATGATGAGCTTTAGGATTGAAAAATTCTAAGATGTTGGGAAGCAGGGATTTCTGGATCTCTATTCTGCATTATTATGTGAGGGATTTCAGTCACCCACAGGCACTGGTTACTAGAAACTGCACGAATTCAATATCTGGGCTTAAAAAAACACGGATCTTTTTTTCCTTTATTTTTTTTATACAAAACTTCTTAAACTATACCGGGTTTTTAGAAAATAAAATTTTAATTTTTAAATCAATTAATCAGTTAGACAGATCTCTAGGGACCCTGATAAAAGATTTTACTTTCGTAGAAAACTGCCCGTCCAATTTTTTAAGCATTGACTCTTTTCTAGACTTTTACCTTTTTATTATTATTTTTTTAGTTCCTTTAATGTTTTTCATATATTTTTTTTTCCGGAAATGTATTATTTTTACAACTTAGAATCATTTATTTGAGCGCGTTTTTTTAAAAAAATTTAAAAATCTGATTTTACCGGAAATAGGAATACCTATCTTATGAGTTGTCGACAATTTTGCTGTAAGACTTTGAGTTCATTTATAATTTATATATAAAAAATATATATGGAAAATTATAAATTATAATAAGTTTTTAATAATTCATGATAAAAATTGTTCTGAAATTCGTAGGGAAGGTATTCCAAACATGACGGCATGCATTTCCGGTAAAATCAGATTTTTAAATTTTTTAAAAAAAACGCGCCAAAAAAAATGATTTAAAGTTGAAAAAAATAAACACATCTCCGGAAAAAAACACATTGTCACAAACATATATATATTTTTTTAATATATATTCTTATTTGTTTCTTTTTTTTTTGAAAAATAATTTCTAATTCAATGACATATATGATACCTAGACTGACGATTCATTCATTAAAAGTGTACATCGATGCAAATCATCTGGAGACGCCATCTTGGTTACACTAATCTTTATTAAAATTTTAAACGAGAGCCTAAATTTATTCCTATATCTGATGCAAACTTTGTTTAAATAATTACCGGATCATCGAGATAATAAGGAAGCAAGTTATCAATTTTATAGTAGTTTTTAACATGAGAATATTTACCTATATGTGTAACCAAAATGGCGGGCCCAGCTGATTTGCTTTTAACGACGCTTAAAAAATGCATTTAATGAATGAATGAATCGTCAGTCTATGTCATTGTTTCTAGTACAATTTTTTTTTTTTAAATTTTTTTATGATGAATTTAATTATGTATAATAAACTTTTAAATTTAAAAAATAATTTAAAAAAAATTAATTAAACAGCTGATAAAAAAAAGTAAATGAATTGGAACATTTTATTTACTACTCATATTTTTAAATTTCCCTGTAAAAAAAAATATGGCAATAAAAAATTATTCAAAAAAAAAATAAAAATAATCGAATCGAATCGGGATGGATGAGCCATGAAATTATTAAAGAATAAAAAGTGCGAGGCGGGGAAGACTTGATATTATAAAATACCCAAACTGGGCCCAAAGAAAAAAAATATTTTTAAAAATAATTCAATCGAAAAAGCGTATTTATTTTAAAATCTGAGCCTGGAATAGCGCCTGTCTAAAATTCTGACGTCTGCCGATCTCTTTTTTTTGTTAAAATTATAACTAACGGAATTAGATTATTCCATCTCCACTTTTTGTTAATTTTATAAGGGGATCAATTTTAAAAATTAAGTTTCTACCGTTTTCGATAAGGAAGCGTCATTTATTATATTATAATTTAATTTATTTTATAAATATTTTGCATTTTTTTTAAAAATGTATATAGAATAGTATATTTATAAAAAAAATGTTTTATGTAAAGTAATTTCTTACAAAAAATTTCAGGAGACGATATTGTGTTTTTATTAGACTCTTAAAATATTTAATGTAAGTAAACACTAAATTAATATATGAAAAAAAAAAAAAAATTCCGATTTAAAAAATATATAGGTGGAATATAGTGTAAAATGATAAGAATAAGGAAGAAAAAATGAGTCTAGCTAAGTTCTGTGGAGAGAAAACTGCCAAATGAAACTTTAAAAAAAATCGCTTTAAGGATAGCACTAGCCAGTCTCTATCTGAGAAAGAAGACTTTTTGCGGATCCCCAGTATACTAACGGATGTGAGATCCTAAATCCTTGAAGAAGGATAATGCAAGCTTGCCTAAAGAAGTTAAGGTAGTGGATATTAATGGGATATAGATGTGATCTTCTGATATTTCCGAATATTTTGAAATTTTATGTTGTTCTTTTTGCTCATGTAGGTTTAGAGTTTGGTTGGATAAAGCTAATGGATCTATACAAGAACAGTCCCAAACCTGAAATTAGCGTTTCCGTGGTATCAGGGTGATTCCGTTAGACCCTTTTCATCGGATCTAAAATTCCTGGTGATTAAAGTATAGATAGTATTTGGGCGTTTTCAATGATGGATCAAGGAAATGTATTGGATGTGCCTGAGGATTTGTCCTTTGCACGATCTGCAATGTAAGCTGTATCTAACTTTTCTCTCTATGGGAATTCTACAGCCAGAACAGAAGTGAGGATAGGTTATTGTACAATTTAAACAGATTCCTATTGCGTTAGTTAGCTTATTGTTGGTTGGTTTTGGTTGTAGTTGAAGATTTTTCGAATGAATGACTACTAAATATTAATGCCCGGATCTATTAAGTAAAGAAGTGAAGAGAGAACGGTCTGTTGGGAGCATGCTTAATAATAGGGATTCAACTCAGCATGCTTCTAGCCTATCCCAAATCTTCTATTGGATTCGGGTCATGGGACATCATTAACGCATATCCTACATAGCAGGATGGAATCATCTAAGGAAAAGTCATTTTGTGAGGTGTAGGGCGTGATTGTGGGTTTCGAAAGTAGACTGCTCAAAATAAAGAGAGTGAGAGCAAGGGTAGGAGAGCTAAATCCTAAACCACCACTTTTGGATAATGAAGTTTGAGCCCACGCTGTCTCGTTTAATTCTAGATTAAAAATATTTTCGGTTAGATCTTTTATTTTTTTTTCAAAAATAGGCTTTGAGCCCAGAGCATAAAGATTGTGTGGAATGTTAAAGAAGTTATTAAGGAGGGAAAATAATTTATTCGAGGGTAGCATGTCAAGGAGGTCACCAAGCTTTCGAAGGATATCAACAGTAGAGTGGTGGAAGGCACTGATTGCAGTGAATCAGCTGGGGATGGATGTGCTAGCTCCTCCATGGAGGTAATTTTGAAATTGTGGGGATTTTGATCGGAGTAGTTTACTTGCACAAATTCGGATTATATGGGGTTGCTAATGAGATCAACAACGCATTTCATTTCCTAGATAATGTGTACTGGATTATTGACTTCCAATTGAGGTCCACTAATGATTTCGTCTTCTATATACCAGACGTGGAGTGAAAGTGAGCATTCTGATGAATTATTTTATTGATTACAAGACTAAATAAAAAGCATCCTAGTAGATCACCTTATTGGATGCCCTCTGGGAGTATTTTTTGCTAATCGAACTGCAAAATTAATGGAAATTGGGAACAAGAATAAAGAAATTTGGTAAGAATGAGTTACGAGAGAGGGTGTTGTACGCATTAACAAAATCAATTTTGAAATGATGTGTTTCATTTGTGGGATTGCTCTCCAAATAAAGAAGAGTAAAAAACAACGGCCTCACATCCGCCAACAATGTCTACCCTAAATTGAAATAGGGTGAGAAGGTAGGAGGCTTCATATTTTATGATGGATGTAATCATATTAGCGACAGGGCGGCGGAAAGTTGAACCAATGGCTATTGGTTTGATATCAATGTTATGCTTCTGTAAAACTATAAGTATGGCATCAAAAAGAATGGGGGAGACATGGCTGGGAGCATCACCCTATAAGATTCGGTTGCACAAGATTGTGATTTTAAGAAGGATGGAAGTTGGTGAGCTGGCCAATGGATAAGTTAAGCCCTGGAGGAATATGGGTATGATTCCATGTAGGCCATAAGCGGAGTCTTGGTGGAAAGATAGGATTGCTTTCCTTACTTCATCTGTTTTATTTATACTAAGCATAACATTTATAAATGAATAAAGATTAGATTTTCCTATAATTAACATTTATATGGGCCAATATACATTTTATAAACTTTCACTGTTACCATTATTTTGGAGAAATATAAGCTGAATGATTTTATTTTTGGTAAAACATGAAAATTAAAAAAACCTAGAATTTGATAAAATTGTATTTTTACAATTTTTTTTATTTCAAAGGCGCACACATAAAATTTGTAAAATGAAAATTAAAAAGATGATAATTTTGGAATGAGTCTTCGTTTCTCATAATGTCATTTAATAAAATACAAATAATATTTTTTTGCGACGATTAAAATAAAGGTAAGATATACAATAAAAGCTAACGATATTTATTCTACATAACTCATTTCGAGAAAAATTATAGTAGATGAATAATTTAATTTTCTTGTCTTATTAATTTATTCTTTTTTAAATACAAAAAATATATATATTTTTCCAATATATTCTAAATTTAGATTAATTTTTTAAAATTAGACTTTTTTTTATAGCCATCACGCATACCCTCTAATGTTTCCGCTCGAAGTCCGGTGGACAGACACATTAATGGAACTTAGCAGACCGGACATGTTCTATGTTTGGATCCATTTTTATGAGAATAATTTGAAGGTAACAAACCGGATATACACCTTATCTCCAAATTATTTTAACTAGCAACTCACAGAAACCAAAACCCCGATAGTAAATAAAAGAATTTTAAAAAAATCCAGATTATCATGGACATAGCTAAAAAAAATTATAAGTATAAATCCACCATTTTTTAGTGTGGTCAAATAGTTGGTTTACACGACCACAACCCTGATTTTTAGAAAAAATGAACCAGAACTAACCCAAATTGATCCAAGCACCGACCCAGGCACCGGGCACCGACCCGAGAACCAACCCAAAACCAACTTATTAATAAAAAATTGATAATTATTTTATTGTGAATATTTTGCTCAATCATATTTTTTATGCATAGAGGACTAGTATTTCAATATTAGCCTAGAAAATAATTATCTATAAGATTATTTATTTTTTAAAAAAAATTGTCCTCTTCTTAAACTGATAAATATTTGATAATTTTTACTTCACACTAGAAAATCGATTGGCAAACTTGAGTTTTGATCGATAAACCACATTTAAAAACTAGAGGACGAATAGTTCAATTTAATATTAACTAAATATTTAGCATCGAATTATAAATAATTATCTTCTAGGACTGGGCTGATTTTAGGAATTTATAGGATATTTATATATTATATATCATCAAGAAAATGAGGGTAATATGTGTTTATTTAATTAATAATTTTTGGGTTATAAGTCTAAAGTTGTAAAATTGGCTAAAGCCAGCGTCTACATGAGCGGGAGGGGTAGGAACAGTTTGCATCCTATTTTTTTGAGGGGGTAGGATAATTTTTTTTGGGGGTTTTCTATTAAATTTTGAGATAAAATAGGACAAAATTTATTGCTGTAAAAATTAATTTTTATTATAGTATTATTATAATACAATTCATCGACCAAATCTATATATTGCAAACAATCATACACATTGTTTTCCAAACAAACTATCCTTTTAAATGTAATTTAAAAGGTTTAGATATTTCAGCAAGCTCATAATGGCATAATAATTAATTCATTGTAAATAATGGAGGTTTTAATTGAATTTATTATCTAAAAAATAAATTCTTTATATTCACAAAATATCGATAGTTGGTAGTAGAGATAGATTAATTTAAGTTATCCTTTATAAATTCTTTGAAAAGAGTATCAATAAATAAATAGGTGAAAATAATGATAGGTGGCGGGAATTTTTTAGGGGGGTAGGGAAAGGTTTTTGAAGGGGGTTTGCATCCAGTGAAAATCCTGTCATGTAGACGCTGGCTAAAGCTCAAGCCGATCAGGTGAGTTGGCATTAGTAAGCTCAGGAGTTGGCTCTACTTAGTTGGCTCAATAGTTGGCTTGAGTTTATTATTGAACCGAAATGTACTTATTTATTATTTAACCCTAATTCGCTAATGGATATTATAAATTGCACAATATATATCCAAAGGTTGCCTTCCATCATAATATTTTTGCAATATTGGCTATCCAAATAATTTCAAGAATCTGTATTATATACACTCTAACGAGTAGTTCTAGCTGATCCTTGGTCCCAAGTATCGATGGAAAGATCATTCAGTGCACTATACTACGATTAAGTAACCCCATTACCAACTAGATTGGACAAATACAATTTAGACGATATTTTAATCATCAAACTTAATAAAAATTTGTAAAACAACGTTATCTTTCAAGTTTTGATATTCATTATTTATATAAGATTTTGAATTGAATCGGTTATTAATATTTGTGAATAATTATGTATTAACTTAGAATAAATAAAATAATTTTAATGAAATTGTTAAAAAGTTAATAATTTTTTAATGACAATATCAAAAAATGTGGGACAGCCATTTTTCGAACTCCTTAATCTAACAATATTTTTTTTAATCCAATTGCACTCGGATTTCGACAATAATTTTATTTTTTGCTTAAAATTAATAATATAGAAAACTAAAGAATGTCAATAATGATAAAATTTCAGAATAATATTGTACTTTTTAACACTCTAAAGAAATTTTTTTGGATTGGATCTATAAAAAAAAATTTCTCCGATTATTGCGTAAAATGTAGAAATTTTTAAAAAGAATTTTCTATATCCAATCCAGATAAGATTATATTTTTCCAAAATCTTATGTTGATAGTTTTGAAGAATTTGTATGTGCCATTAAATTAAAAAATAAAATAAATAGTCCTGTGCCCGGGTCGATACCTGGGTTGGTGATTGCAGCGTCTACATGACAGGATTTTCACTGGATGCAAACCCCGTTCAAAAACCTTTGCCTACCCCCCTAAAAAATCCCGCTGCCTTCGGCGGCGATGTCTGTCTATTATTGTTTTCACCTTTTTAATTTATTGATACTCTTTTCAGAGATTCTACCAACTATCGATATTTTGTGAATATAAAGAATTTATTTTTTAGATAATAAATTCAATTAAAACCTCCATTATTTACAATGAATTAATAATTATGGCATTATGAGCTTGCTGAAATATCTAAAAAGGATAGCAGAAAGATTCATTTGGAAAACAATGTGTATGATTGTTTGCAATATGTAGATTTGGTCGATGAATTGTATTATAATAATTCTATAATAAAAGTATTAATATTTACAGCAATAAATTTTGTCCTATTTCATCTCGAAATCTAATAGATAACCCCCCAAAAAATTTATCCTACCCCCATCAGTCTATCCCCCACCCCCTCAAAAAATAGGATGCAAACTGTTCCTACCCCTCCCGCTCATGTAGACACTGGGTGATTGGGTATATGGATTTGGTAGATCAGATCGATTCATTCGGTTGGGGTTGGTTATGTTTCATTTTTTCGATCAAAAATCATGCCAATTCGACCCAACCAAGCAATTAAACTACACTATATTTATTTATAAACTAAATTTGTTAAAATAACAAAATTTAAAAATCAGGTCCCGGCTTTAATAAATGATAACCAAAATTATATTTATCAAAGTCGGTTTATATAATGAGCTTAACCCAAAATTATCTCCCTAAAATCATCTTTGGAAAAAGCGTTAATTCAAGAATCTTATTTCTAAATGTGATTTTAGAAGTATATACTTTACTTTTGCAAAGATAATAATGTGTTAAAACAAAACAAAAAGCATTGTTATTATGCGCGATATCATTATTTATCTAAGTAATTAAATTCATGTAAATATCCATTTTACAATAGAATAGTCTTTTACATTAAAAAAAATAAACTCAATACAGTTGTTATAGTATCTTAATAATACATTGTCACCAAATGCAAAATATAAATTAATCAATATAACTCATAACAAATAAATAATTTTCAAAATTACCTTTTTTAAGCTAACATTATCAAAAATTGCATTTTAGCTGACATTACTAAATTTTTTAAAATGGTATAAAATTATAAATTTTGAAGAGGACCTCCAAATTTTTGAGAAAGCTAGAGCTCCTGCCCGTTATGCTACTATATTTTATTTCCTACTCTATATTTAAAATGAATATGCTTTTAAAATTTTTATTAAAAAAGCAGATAATAAAAAATCCAATGCCATACCTAACACTTAATTAAAAGAAGACATCCTCTTCATATGAGCCATAGTTTTTTTAACTCATAGTTTTTAATCGATATTATGGAATAAGATAATGACTGCCATTCTTAGAAGTTTGCAGCTTTCATGCAAATTTTATATTGCGCTGCAAAATAAAAATGTTGACTTAGCTGAATTATTGATTAATCAGGGTGTAGATGTTGATTACAGATATCGTATTGGGAACCTTGAAAAACCTGCCATTTGCATTGCAGCTCAAAATTGTGATTATACCATGTGTAATTTTTATTAAAAAATTTATGTAATTAGAAATTTGTTGAAGGTTCATTATTGATAATGAATGGTTGCAGCATCAATCAAATTGATAGTGAAGGCATGGTCCCACTTTTTTATGCATGCAAGAATGGTGATTTAAATTTAGTCAAACTTTTTATAGTCAATGGTGCAAATTTACAGATACTAGATATGCAGCAAAAATCATGTCTTCATTTTGCTATTCAAGGCACAAATATAGGTTTTTTTAAAATATGATATAAATTATTAAATTACATTTTTGGTTATAAATGGAATGGCTATTCCATGAAAAATCAAGCAACTTATTGCTGAGCCCTTTTATTTCTATAATAATTTGTAGACATATGTTGGAGTTATATCAAACAAAATTTTAGCTATTATATATTACTACCTTAGGTAATGGAAAAAGGTATGAACATTGGTTTATTTTGCCATTTACATTTAAATTAAAAATAACTTGCAAATTATATGATAAGAAAACATTATAAATTATAATTTCAAATACATATCAAAAAATTTAAAACACATTATATAGAAGTAGTTAAAAAAGAGTCAACAATATCTGGTGAAGGAGTCTAAGTAATTTAAAATTATAATATAAAATTTGGAGCTAAATCAAAAAAGTACTTAAAATTGTTGTTTTGTGGGTCATGCCATATCAAATCAACCATCTTTTGGCTGACCCCTTTATAGGCTGGTTATATATGTTGACATTAGATCATAAGATCATAAAATTTTTAGTCCATTTGAAACTATATTAATAAGGATAGTTGGGTTTAAAGGTCAAAATCGTCTTTTTTTTTGTTTTTCACTGATGTTAAATAACTAGTTTTTAATTTAAAACTAAATATGATTGAATATATATATATATATATAATTGAATTTTAATTTTTTCTTTTGCATAATTATATAATTCTAACGGGGTTAGAATATGATATTTATATGGTCTTTGAAGATTAGCTCTGAAAACTAATCTTTTGACAAGTTCCTGCTATAACATCACACCCATTTTTGCCATGAGCAGTGGCCTAAGAAATGGCACTTGGCAGGAATATTAAAATCATATTTATGAAGGCATATATTTAGAAACTTTTGCGATTTTTATATTGAGACACACCTAAAAAACAAAAACTAGTGATACAGTAAAATTTTAACTTTTTCCAGTGGATAATCGATGAAATCATCAGCTGACTTTATAATCGTTTCGAGATTTGCTCTATCCATCGTGATCCATTGTTTAAAACGTGACATATTCTTTTACAATTTCCATGAAATAATTGGGATAATTGGCCCTTAAGAGATTTTATATCAGGGCTAGACTTGCCGCCAATTGAGATGAGTGGTGCGGTCACAAAACTTGAGGATTTTGGTCACAGATTGCAAAGGCTTGAACATCTATTAGCGTAACCTTAAGTTTTGGCAATATTTTTCTGGATAAAATATTGAGTCAGCCCTTTTTTAAAAATCAGCCCAAATTGAACCGTTTAACGATACTATTCTTATCGGTTCTAGATGTAAAAACGAAATTGGTTCAAATATTGAATCAAATAATTACTAACTAAATCAATAATCGATAATTTTGTGGATGACATCAAAATTTTAATAATTCCTGGAATTAAGATTGACTTCATTCTTTCAAGATTTTTGTCTCTTGATCATGGGTAGTATGTATGCCAGAATGCAAAATGTGTTGACCGCATCTATCAGCACTGGGTCTTTTCCTGCAAAAGAATTACCTTATAATTCTGAGGATTCTTTGTACCTCAATTAGGATCTTTTATATAATTATTGTGAAAGCTATGATTGATTCAGACTTTCTGGATTTGTTGAGTTATTTATCTGGAGCTGTGGGATGGGCAGGAGTTTACTTACAGTATTTGAACCTGAAAAATAAGCAATTATGTCAGATTAGCATGCGCATTAGGTCAGGTGATATTGAGGAATCATGTTGATTATGTTTACAGTTTAATATTTAAATATTTGCTTGTATGATTTTTTTTTAAGTGATAAATAATATTATGGAACATTTCGGAACATTGTTAAGATTGTTTTTTTTTAAATATTTTTTTTTATTGATAAGAATTATCCATATTATTATATATAGGCATTTTGTTAAACAGCTCGTTTTGGGAGACTAACTCAATATTTCACCTAGAAAAATATTACCCAAGCCTGAAGATTTTACTTACAGAAGGAAAGAAAGGTTTAGACATATATTATCGAAATCTCGAGGCATATGCCATATCTTTCTGGCTCTAAAATATTTAGTTAGTCTTTTTTTTAAAAATCGGCTCAAAACGAGCCGTTTAGCAACACTAGGCCACAGTTTAAACTATATTTTACAATTTAAAAAAAAACATTTCGAATTAAGTCTAGTTCTTAATTAAGAACCAATCATGTATATAGGGTATAATTTTGATCCCCATTATCCTCAGGGTGATTATATTAAGCTAAAATTTTATGAAGATATGTGCCCACTAATTCTTATAGAAATTGGAAGGGGACAGATAGAGCCAGAGAATTTCAATTTTCTTGCAATTTTTTTTGACATGGAAATGAATCTGACCAATGATATATAAATTAATCATAATTTTTAAATTTTATTTATTATATTTGAAATTAAACCTTCTCAAATTTAAATTTGTTTTTTCTAGATATAATCAAACTATTGATTGATCACGGCGTGTGTGTCAATTGCAAGGACAATATTGGGAATACTCCCCTAAATTTAGCATTTTTGGCCACCCTCTCTCAGATGAATCAAAAATCTAGTATTTTAAAAGACACAACTGTAAAATATTTGCCCATAATATTGCAATTAATAAATTCTGGCTCGTTAATGATGACATGCAACGCTCAAGGTTTCACGCCGCTATACTATTGTCACGCCCTGGAGCCAAAATGGTTTTTATCCACATTATTAGCCTACTTCTCTAAAAGCGTCAACCCTACACCCAATCTAACATGCAAAGAAAAACTTAACCTGAATATCAGAACCAAATATGGGGAGACTCCATTGCACGCCCTGTTTAATAATGTAGAAAATTCCAATCATTCTACTCGCTATGATAGCCCTTGCCTTAAAATATCTAACACTGATGATAACTTGTCCCGCTCAGAACTTTCCGAGTCTCACATTGCACATTTATACTCCATACCATTTTTCCAAAGCATAATCAAGGAATTCAAGATACATAACACATGTTTAAATGAAAAGCATTTCGACGCCCCACTGTTAACCTTGTTCGATGCATCGTTTATTTACATTGTGCGGAGGTATTACGAAAATCTTAGAAGCCTATTTGAAACAACGTCCAATAAACCTAAATCTCTTGATGACTCTGGCGACATGTTCGATGTAGACATATTTTTGAATCTCGCGGATCTGAAAGAGTTCCAAACTATGCTTAAATTGAGCATGGTTCTCAACCTGGAACCGCTCTTGGTGAAGTTTTTTTACGCTACCTCTCCCAGCAACACTCATCCCGTAAATATGTCGCTCATCCATAATATGCGTCTATGGTTCACGGGGGTAGACGTGGATTGTCAGGATAATTTGGGCCATACCCCCCTTCACAAGGCCGTGACCAATAATCAATTTCTTTGCGCTGAATACTTGATAAGATTAGGAAATTGTTCCTCAGTCATAAAGGACCGCTCGGGCTTAACGGCCATTGATCTAATTCGTATCAAGATGGATAAAATGCTGAATATTGACAATATGAATGTTACAAATTTTTCCGATTCTAACCCTCAAGAAGATGCTAGCCGTAACTTAAGGTTGAAGCACATTTTGGCTGACCGCTGCCGCCGTTTATTAAAGCTGATCCAATGCTATAATTATTGGCATATTATTGAGGGAAAGGTTAGGAGAGTGCCGTCCTTGAAGTTTTTGTGTCGTCACACGCTTAGAACATATCTGGGTGCCCATGCCGACACCGTTTTATCGTGGAAGATTGGCACTCCGAGAAGTCTTAAAGTCGCGATCGATACAATGTCTTCACCTTATCACCAACAACTTTACTCATACCTATATAATTTTGTGAGCCATTATTTAGTAACGGGGCTCAGAGACTACCTTTTATGCCATGAAGATGATCTTCCATCATAGAAAAAGCCTCATTATTATAATCGATTGTGTTGTGCATTGAGATATTCAGTGTTTTTTGTTTCAAAAAACTCGTCACTTTTCCTGGCGATGGGGAAATGTGTAGATTTGTTTTTTAAAAAAAATTTAATAACCAAAATGAATTTATTTTAGAAATGTAGTCATATTTTTCGATCACCGAGATTAAGTTCATAATTTTAAATTTTCCTCGTTGATATATTGACGAATTTTTTATTTTAAAATAAAATCAACTAAATATAATTATATTTAAATTCCTCTTACGTTTTAATGCAATTTTTTTTTTAAAAAAAAAAATCCAAAAAATAAAGAATTAAATCATTAAATTTTATAAAATATTTTTTTAATATATTAAAAATTTATATTTTAAAGACATTTTTATTATATCATATTATTTTATTTTTTATCAATATACTGATAGAAAATAATAAAAAAAAAGAAAGATATTTTTTGATTAATCAATGTAATAATGCGCCGATGACGGAAGTTTCAATCTATTTAGCATTTTTTTCCCCATTTAGATATTCATATTTATTTAAAAGTTCTGTTAGAAAGAAGGAGGGAAAGTTTACTTCCTGGAGGAAAGTTCTATTCATGATAGAAGGAAAGTTCTCTTCCGGAAGGAAATTTCCCTTCCTGATGGAATAAGACATTGTTTTGTTTAAATTTTAAACTTATCAAATGCTCTGTTTTTTTTTAAAAAAAGTTATTATAATTTATAGAATAAAGATTAGTATCCAAGAAAATTACTTAAAATATTTTATGATTTATTAACTCGACAAGTAGAAAGGGACCTGGACCTAATTCGAGCGATTGAGGATTAGTTTGTAAATCTTTGTCTAAAATTTGCATGGAAACGATCAATTTTCAAAGCTAAATATAAATTTTTTTTTCTTGAAGTATTTTGGCCAGACACCTGCAGATCGGGTATTTCAAAAAAAAATTTTTAGGCCCGGCTTGTGTACGATTTTGTCTCATAAAATTTGTTATCATAGGATCTTTATTTGAAAAAAAAAGAAATTCAAGGTGTTGAGAGATGATAAAATAAAAGATACTTAAATTATGGCTTATTCCTTAAAATTATTTTTTGGAAAATTATTAAAAATATCCGTAATTATAAATTTTGGACCTGGTTTGGTATAAGAAACGTTACTTTTAGATATTGACAACAGTTAAATTTTCACGTACAATCCACCCAGCTGTTTATTCATTTTATATTTAGCTTAAAAGTCTTCCAATATTATTTAATATTATAATATATTAAAGGTTTTAGCAAATAAAACAATGCAAACACTGACACTGATAAACTAAGGGTTTAATAAATTTATAAGAATTTTAGTGATAGGTTTTAACATTTCATATTTTTACTCCAGAAGTATATTTGAAACGTGTAATAAAATGTTCCTATCTCCCCCAGTCCTTTAAATCAACTTAGAAAAAATCACTAAATAAGAAATGCACAAGAAAAACCAAATCAAAAATATGTTACCAGAAATATTTTAAAATGTATGCTGCATAACTAATCTAATACCCTAACTCGAGGGTTAATTAAATATTAATTTTTTTACATCTTATAATAAACATAAAAAAAATAATTTATTAGTATTTTTAGGCGCCATAAGCCAATCACTAGAAAATCTTTAATTACTCCTTTTTGAAATTTTATAACAAATTCATACAGTTTAGTAGATTTGTCTTCTAGCCTCAAAAGCAATATTCTCAAACCCTACAATGAATTAACGGACACTTCTGCATTCCCTAAGCCAGCGCATCCCCTCCCTATTTTTATTCTATCGAAAATAACATCTTCACAACTCTCCTGCCCTCTTTTATAAATATATATCATAAAATCATTAAATTAAGTTGAATCCAATTTCTCTATTAAATCGTTATTTGGTTTTATATAAAAAAAATTTATTTTATTAAATATTTACTGACTAATATAAAAAAATATTATGGTTTAATTCTCCCTAAAATAACGATCTTCCTCCGTGATAGGGTTGGGCTGCCTGTTAATCTATCATATACTATACACATCTTTATTTTAAAATCCATTAATTTTATGATTATTATATTAGATAAATAAAAATTATAGGTTATTTTTTAAAAAAAAACAAAACTTTTTTAGTTCCAAATTAAATATTGATATAATTTATAATAAATTAAGATTAATATATATGATAGTGCCTGTTAAATCTATCATATACACATTTTTTTTAAAAAATCTATTAATTTTATGATTATTATATTAGAAATGAAAATTACAAATAATTCTTTGCTTTAAAAAAAAAATTGTTTTAGTTCCAAATTAAATATTGATATAATTTATTTTATATATAATAAATTAAGATTTATAATTGACAGAATTTTTAGTATATAATTAGCAAATTATTCTTTCTAAATTTAACATAAAAATTTAATGTTTTCGTTCTGAGTCAATCGAACTTTAAAAAAAACCTACATATAATCTCAAATTAGTACTTTATTCCGACACTACTTTTCCTTGGGGAGGAGTTATTATGCGTTACAAATTTTGCAAAAAATTTAAGGACCCAAATTCAAATGAACAACTGAAAAAAATTTTTTTTTTATAACCTTAATCCTGTAAACCCTCAAAATTTTTAGCCCCCGAAGTTTAACCTTTATCCCCTTGAACCAAACTAAGTGGATATTTGATCTGAAATTATTGCAATTTTTGACGATATAGCAGTTTTAGATCCGCGAAAATAAACCCGGACCGATCGGGCATCGGGCCTATTTTAAAAAAAATTTGGGTTCGGGCTAGGTCGGGATTTTTAATAAATTCGGGCCGGGCTTGAAAAATTAGGCCCAATTTAGATCACTAATAGCTGTACAGTACAAGTTTATAATTGTTAGATATATTCTAATCCTCTCAAAAAGGTCTTATCAAACAAACCAATAAAATTAAATATTATCTGTTGCAATCATCCTTCAAAATTTTTCTTACTTTGCTGAAAAAAAATGTAAATCAACATAGATTCGATTGAAACCTGGCTGACTCCATTTTATAAATACTTTCCAAGAGCATGCGCCGTTTCCAATTATAATATTTAATAATACTCGTTTAAAAATAAGAAAAGCAAGAAAAATAAATAAAAGAATATAATATTTTGAACAATTTTTTTTAAAAAAAGGTTCATTTGACTTGGCCCTTCCTGGCCTGGTTCCTAATAAAAAAAAACAATTATGAAGGAAGAAGACATCGATTTACCGTATTGCAAGTTTTTTTTTATAAAAAACTTGAGAAAACTTCTGGCCTGCCTGTAAAGATATTTTCCAAAAGTCCTTTTTTGTCCGACTATAGAGCCGAGTTTTGGACCACACCGATTTCAAATACACGTGTTGAATATCGGTTCGGTTACAATATCGGTTGGGTTTGAACCCTTAGAAACCGGTTCGATTTTTTTTTTACATACAACCTTATTAGAATTATGTAAATTGAAAGCACATTCTTTAAAAAAAATTTTGTCACTATTCTTTAAAAAAAATTAAATTTTATATGGCAAAATTGAAATATTTTCAACATTCTCTTCTGTCAAATTATATATACAAGGGAGGAGGAATAAATTATATGGCTGAGAACACTTCTATACGCTTAACCAGGGTGGTTGGTATGGTCGAATGGCAATATACCAATATCTTTAAAAATAACTTACTAATATTTTTCAATCAAAATCGTTATTTAATATAACTCTTAGAAGAGTTGGGAATATCAAAAGCTTCCAACCGGTTCACAGATCTTTTTATAGGTTAGGTTCGAGTGACAAAATTTCTAATGGTTTAAGTTCGGCGATAATAACGGTTTAAAGGTCCCTAGGATGTGATCTTCCGATTCATCCTATTAAAAAGAAAATTTCCCCAATAAATTTCGGAAGAATGTTTCAGTTCTTACGCATAAAATATATTTTATTTAATAGCTTCTTTATTTTATTTTATTATTTTTTTTAAAAAACACGATATATATATTCACGCATATACATTTAAAATATTTAATCTATATAATAATATAATATATATATATATAATAAATTAAATGGCTGGGTTGATTTCTTGGTCAAATTTAAGCTAAGTCCGATATTATAATTTTTTTTTAATACAAAAATTTAATTTAAGTCTTTGTCCTCTAAAAATTTGTATTCGAAGGTAAACCCGTCTTTTCTCCTTTGGCTCCATTTTTCGTAATCGAAATATATGTAAGTCCCCTTTATGAAAATTATAAGAATTAACATTAGAATACACTCGAACTATTAAAAAAAAAAGTAGGAAAAGGTTTTACATCTTTTCTTAGCATTATCTCCCAACATAATTGGATGGATATAATGCTATAATGAGTAAGCCTTTTTTTTCCCATCTTAATATAGGTACGAAATTGAACATTGTATTAGACCCCCTCCAAAAAAATTCTAGTCTAATGCAAGCCATTATATACATGTTTATCTAAAGTTTGGAATGTGAATTAAAGTCGGCAAATAGCTAACCAAGAAAATGGCGCACATGCACTAATACGCCCATTTCTTATAAATTAAAATAGTCCTTTAAGAAAATAGTGTGATTTTAGTGAAATCATGAAGAGCAGATATGATAAACAATCTATCCTAAGAATTTAATAATTGTGAACATTATATTTTTGGGGAAAAAAAGAGACCTTGGCACAAATGTAGAATATTTTTTTTATTTAAACCTAAGCAAGATAAGTTTTTCGTGTCTAAGTATATGAAAAATATGCTTTATTTTTTTTGTATTCTTCACTGCAAATTTTGTTTACATTCGCGCTAACTGTATATTCCTGACATCAATTTGTACGCAATAAGATTCAACTAAAAATATTTTTGAATCCCAATGTTTTACTAAATGCGCTTCTGATTCTGATATATAAAAATTTGAAGAAACTCTGACTCCCTTAAGCCAGTTGCAGGTGTTCTTGTTCTGTTCCAAACGCTCATATCAACAATTTGTAAAAAAAATTATATTAAGGGTGTTTGTTAGGGTTAATAAGTTGGTAATCAAATTAGAAAATTTCTTCAGTGGGAATAATAATAAAATTTTTTTTTTAGCAAGAACCATAAAAAAGAAGGCAAAGAGATTTGTCCCATAGCATATACATGAGAGGAAAAATAGACGGCAACGTACAAGGTACTCATTACACCCTACCCATATGGGAGCCTATACCCTCAAAGATGGTGCCCATCCTTTATGCCACTGCCAGGTTCCTGTTTAAAAAATAACTGATGAAAATAAGCTGTAAATCAACTTGTTCATATTCGTCCGTGATAGTCTTAGGTTCTTCGTGCCTTTGAAACCACATTAAATATTTGGTGTGGAACCTCCAAGACAACTTTTTAAGCGTTTTGGCTGCCATGTATTGAGACTTTGATCCCTAAAATACGATGAAGATTGTTAGGAATAGCAGTAAGAAATATATATTTTTTTTGGGCGCATTAAAATAAAATGTAAACGTAGATATTTTAGAAAAATGGTATAATATCTAAAAATCTCCAAAGCCATTAAATCTCTTTTCTTTTATAAAAAAAATTGCGAGGTAAAATGTAATAATTCCTCTAGGGCGTTCCAATCTCTAAAAATGTTGTTTTTTAAAATTTCGATCATCATTCATGTTTTATATATTATATCGTCCCTTAATTATTACAAAATTTTAACAAAAAGAGATGATTTTATTAAAAATAGGACTTTTTTGGGTATCAGAAATTTTTACGTTTTGCTTTTCACTAAAACGAATAATTTCACTTCTTACTAACGAGATATCATCTGCTCGAGACTGTTTATGTATTAGCACGGTTCTAAATATTCAATTTTTAAAGGGCAAGTATTTATAATTAATTTATTTCATATAATTGAAACAACTAAGAGAAAGTAATTTTATATTAGCTTCCTCTTTATCATTCTAATCTGGGTAATTAGGGTTTTATCATTATTCAAAGATTTTAATAAGGAGGGTAATTTTTTTAAAATAGGTAATGAAATAAGACATTTTTAGGAATTTTTTATCAGAAATAACGTTTTTATGTTTGGCTTTCTTTTCATTAACCTGAATAATTTTGTTTCTTAATAAACGAGATATCCTCTGCTTTTCGAAAAAAATGATTTATACGCCTGATTATGTAATAGCACGATTCTAAATATTCCCAATTTTAAATGGTAAGTAATTATTTATAATTTATTTTATATAATCGAACAACTAAGAAGCGATTTTTATTGGCTTCCTCGCGGATAAAACCAGAGCGAAATGAGGGGGACCCAATTAATTCGCGCTCGTTCCCCTTTGGGTGGGTCCTAAACCGACGTGCTAAATGAATGAATGCCATTTTTCGATCGATCTTAATTAATGGGGCCATTTTTACAGGTCAGGAAGGATATTTTTATAAAAACTGTAATTGTTTAACTAAAGATGACTTGGCAACTTCCTTAAAATGACACAAAGATGGGAACTGTTTAAAAAACAAAAAAAATAGTATAAAAAACTACTTCGAAATAGTAAAAGATGAAGAATAGGGTTTCGGTCGATAATTTGTTGTAAAACTCCGAGCTTTCCATTAAATTGCTGGGGCAAGATGGCAGGAAATTATTGTAGTATGTCGGTGTGGGGTATTGAATGCGATTCAGATGGCATCTTGATATATATATAAAAAAATACATATTGTATCGAGAATACAATAGGTTATGGGATCTATAGTTATTAATAAAAGTGAAGATTCCATTTAACAACTAATGAAATATTTATGATATTAATTAAATATATTGAGCCTGAGAAAGTTGTAAAAAGAAAAAATTAGTATATGTACAGATAACGAAGATATGGTTTCCTACTAGAGAGCATTAAATTTAATGTAAAACTATAGTAAACAACCTAATCAAAATGTGTTTTTCACTTTGTTATTGTTTACCAATATGTATTTACAAATCTTGGAAGTCCAGTAGTTGGTAGGGCCTTTCTCTTTTAATAAAAATAAGAAGGCACCACCAAACCAATTACATGACTATCAAAATTTGTAGTGAAGTGATAATCCTGCCTCACTTATTTCTATCATAACATAACGTCACCAGTCGTTCACTCTTTTTGTTAATTCCACCGCAATATAGCTCCTCCCATCCCCCCTCGGGTCCCAAGATTTCGTTTCCGGCATCGCCGGAGGATATATCAGGGCTATTAAAATCGGTGCATTTTATGGGAAGTCGACGATCGGCCAAAAATGACCCATCGATCATTCGAAGTCTCCACGCATCACGATTGCTCAAGGGCATGATAGGGCCAAGTGGGCAGGCGCCAAACAAAGCTGGCACCATAACCTCCGCTTCTTGGGCCCCAGTATTTTGCCGTTGATTATTGCGGATGTTAAGATTTTGGTCCTTGTAACGGCGAGAAAATTTGTTGATGCCATCCAAATTTTGTCGAGCAAAATTATCGAGGGCTTCCGAATCGGCATTTTGGTTATCATAATAGCTAGAGCTATTATCGGGAGGGTTGAGATCGTGGAGATTCGAAGAGGAAAAATGGCGGGTAACGTCGCGGGACTCGTAATTCGTATTGTTGGCGACTATCATGCGAGATAGGACGTCCTCTATAAATCTTGAAGAAAATAAATTTTGTGCAAATATTCGATTCGAAAAGTTTCATTCATTTTTTACGTTCAAATAAATCTAACGCAAAGAGGGATACAACGCGTATCAATTGGTTAGGTCAAATCGCCTCAAAAATTGCGTTTTTGTCGACAGGTCAAAAATTATTTTTTTTAAAAAAAAAAGAAAAAGGAAGTTATGTTAAAAAAATGTGGCGTTTCAATGGAGTCGATTTATCCATTATCAAATGGTCTGACAATCGTTCCGTTTATATAATGCAGCTTTATAGGGCCCACGTAAAATGTCCAGCCGTTGTTAAAAATTACAATAAAAAACATGGTGGAAGTGAATCTTAATAGGTTCCCTACTAGCACTATATATATAAAATTCATATCAGGTCCCGAAAAATGGTATCATCTAGTAGCATTTCATATATATTTGATATGATGCTTGCTAAAGGATGGTTATTATATGGAATGTGACCTGTTAAAATTCCCGGGAGGGAGCAGGAATCGGTCCTACCTTTTAAAAATGTATCAGTCGCAGATGTCTCGTGTAAAGGAACTAATTCGAACCTTCGAGTAATAGACGGATATCGGTGCAATCCGAATATATATAAAAAAGTGTAAAATTGGTGCAACACCGAGTTTAACGAATCCAGAAATTCGTTTTAAGGAAATGGAATAAATTAAATTGAATGGAATGCTAAAAAAAATTTTTTATTACTTTTTGTTATCGGTATGAGTATGTCCCATAGCTATAAACCTATCGCTATCGCTATTGTTGTTATTATTTATATTAGTCGTGGCGGCGATAGTGGTGGTATTAGAAAGGTTAAAATCCCGCATAGCAGCCTGCAGCAAGGAAGAGGAAGTGGAGAAAGAAAGAGAACTAGCGTTTGTTTGATAGTTGCTGTCAGAGAGGTAAGGAGGTTGGGTGGGAAGAGAGTTAAGGCTGTTAATGTCAGGGTGCGAAGGATTGTGACCAAGGTTGATGGAAGGTTGAAGATTGGGCAGTTGTTGGGGTATTTGGGGTTTGAGCAGTAATTTTTGGAGGATGGATATGCGGGACAAGTTTTGCGTTTCTGCATTTTATTTGTATTGAAATAAATTCTTGTTTTGGAATGCCAGCAAATTTATATTCAAAATAAAAATGACCGCTTTTTTTTGTTCGTGATTACCCCTAGTGTTGATATACAAATATACTAAATTTAATTGGTTGGAAAATCAATTCCGCATTAATTTTGGCATTAATTGACGTTTCAAATACTATGAAAAGAATGATAAAATAGTATCGATTTTATTGCAAAAATAACACGTCTAACGAAAAAATCACATCGTTCACTGTAATGAATATTCACTTATTGCTCATAATTTTTTCAGTATCTATTCGATACAATTTAAAAAGACAGCGCCAAATTTATTCAAAATAAAATAACGGAATTTCAAAAATCCCGGGCTATCGTAAAAATTCCGGGCTGGACCGACAAATCCCAGCCAGGGCCTAAAATGCGTACATTTGCAAGTCTCTTATAATTATTGTTATATATAAAATGAAAAACTGTTGGTAGGATTAGGTTCGGGTGCCCTTTGGTTAAGTTGAGGTTCGACAGAGTCCTTGAAAATCGCCTGAGATGCTATATATTTTAGGGAATCCGTTACCCGAAAACTTTCATCCACTTCCTAAAAAAATTAAAAATAAAATAATTATTCCTTTAAGGGATGATATATTCCAACAAAGAATATCGTATTAACATATAATCGATTAGGTTTCCCTGTGGTCTGGATCCAAATAGGAAAAACTACCTAAAAGGGGTTGATGGCAGGAAGGGCATCCGATTGTAAAAACCTTGCTACAAAATTTACTAACGATTAAAATCAGAGGAAAAACTGGCCAACCTGGGAAACCTGGAAATCGCCATTAAACGGAGGAGAAAATATAATCAATTAGGCGAGACGTTTAGCAATGTTAATATTTAAAAATAGAAATGGATGGATACTAAATATGACAAAAAATAAAGCCTAGTATGGTGCTTAATGATATCGATAATATTTTAAATCTTCATGATCTAAAAAAAAGACTTGTGATTTCAATCTAGAAAAGATTTTTAAATGCATAATTTAATTATCATGGTATGGCATTTAATTATATGGGCTGGTCACAATTGATGCAAATTGAGGGTATATTTCAGCATTACAGCCTAAGAGAAGGGCTATGGATATAGGTGGCTGTTCGCCTGTCATGAGGAGACCAAGATTGGAACTAAGGATGGCTCCCAACCATTCGTAGCCTGAGTTCGAATTTAATATTGTTATAAGGATTTTCCTCAAAGAGCCTGTTCGAAATAAGGTGTTCAACGGAACGGGCGATCAAAGGAGCATCCCAATCTTTTTGGATGCTGAAGGCAGGACGATAGAAGGTGGGCAAGCTGTTGCTGAAAGAGAAAGTCGTAGAGGGGATAGGGTACCTATACCACCTGACTTGCTGGGGAGAGTGGCTTGAAGCCAGGATTAATCGGGAAAGTTTTATGTTCAATATATTTACGAGGAGACTTTGGATTTCATGAGAAACTAGCAAATCATTGCATTTATAGATCGGTGCGGATCTCAGGTGGTAGAGGATTTTTGGGTATACTAAAGTAGTTTTTGATCAAAAAAAGGAAATGATGAACAGGGAATAATTAAATAGTATGTTTAGAATATGTTTATTTAAAAAGTTTCGATGGACTTTCACCCCCAATTGGTGATCCAAAATCAGTCATCTCATCTCTTGTTAATGACATGGTATGCGGTGCCTAAAGGAATGGATGTAAGATTTAGGAAGCATATCTCACATTTGGGGAGATTGAGTGATAGTCCTGTAATATGCGAAATCCTCTATGATGGGGTGGGATAAACAGGATTGTGGAAAGGTTGCCCATTGTTTATTTGGGAAACCGAAATGGCGTGCCACCAGCTGATTTGTATTCATACCCATCTAAACGAAACAATCATCGATAGAGGTATTACTAAATGTCATAGGAACTACCACGCGAAAAATGTTGCTTCATTTTTTTTGAGGCTTCGAACCGCGCACATAAAAGTGAATATATTTAAAAGATAAATCAAATCAATAAAAAACTCGTTTACTTTTTCAAGCTGCTGGCGTTGAAAAAGTTCGGATGTTTTCGTGTTCCTAGCGGATTCTTAAAAAAGAATTTTATTTTTTTTTAAAAAAAAACTAGGATTACTTTTACATAAAATAGTCCCAAAAATACTATTAGTACAGTTATATAAAAGTGGCAGAGATCTAATGAAAATTTAAAAGAAAAACACCTCTGAAAACGTATAAATAAATAACGGAAATAAACCGAGTGGAATAAAGGAGGAACGGTCAAGATGGATTTCCGTGCCAGTCACTGATTCCTTATCGACCCTAAGAATTTTTAAATTTAAAAATAAAAATTAATACCGTAAATCCTCATTTTTTTTGGAAATATATTCCAGTTTTAAGTTATAGCATAGAGGTCGGCGAGAACATATTTTTTTAGGGGTAACTCGTGCATAAATACGTGGCTTTCTATTCATGAAAAAAATTCATTATGGGCCGGGCTGGACAATTCCCATAAAATTATGTTATTGGCCAGACCATATAAAAAAAATTTAGAGGTCAGAAGGTCTAAAGCTCCTTTCCTAAAATATTCGCGGGGAGGTTCAGGTCTGGCCGACCTTTACTATCGATTATCCTTAAAATAAAAGATGAATGGGAAAACGTATCGCTTACTCCTTCGCGTTCTTGTGGTCCGATTCAAAAGTGGATTCCAGCTTTTGACCGATGCTATTTGGGCTATCTTGCGAATAAAGAGACTTTTTATTTTTTTTAAAAAAAATAAAATTTTATTTTAAAAAAGAATAAAATAAATCGTAACAAAAAAAAAATAATGGTTAGGCTTAGGTGGGATACCTATTCAGTCATAACCATTATATTTAAATATATTTACTAAGACAAATCAACTAGCTTGATGATCCATTGATAGATAAATTCCCGCACCGAAGATCAAAAGCTTTTTGGGCACTTCGCCAAAAGATTTATTTTCAACACACATCAAAAACGTGGTTGATAAAATTTTTAGTGATAAACCATTATTCGCGTATTTCATTTTGGAATTCTCGAAACCTCGAAAAAAGAAGTTTTATAATTTCATATATTAAAATTTTTTTTTCACTTATTTTTGAGAATAATTTATGAAATATCGCCATTTTTATGCAAATTTTTAAATCCAATAACTTTCATTATTTATTTTTTTTTCGGATGAATTTTTTTTATTTTTATGCTGCAAACGATTATTCGGTTACCGAAAATGAAAAATGACACCCGTCAATATAAACTATTAGAAAAAAAAAATACAGAAAATTTCATTTCGATGAAATTTAAGCAAATTTTAAGATAGCATCTATTATCTTTGATAAATGTCATTTAATTATTCGTTTCTACTATCGAATAATACGCGTTATTTGTACATTTAGTAAGACATGGATACGTGATGGTAAACAAAAAAATTATTAAGATTTAATTAAGATTCTTTTATTATGTCGATCAATATTGTAGAAGCGTTACACATGTCAATTAAGTATCTTTAGAAAGGATTGAGATATGTTTTTTGATTGGCTCCGCACAACTGGCGTCAGTGGCCCACACCTTCTTCTGGTTTTCTATGTTAAACTATTACATATCCGATCCCCTCACCCTTCAAATAAATAATTAAAGAGGGGTGTTTGAACCAAATTTCTCCTTTATAAAATCAAATAGTTGAAAAGGTATTATTTTTTTTTCGTAGAAGGCAGTCTGGACTAGTGTCGTTAATTGGTTGGTTGTGTGAAACCCAGACCCGGGGTTTGGGTCTAAAAAACGACCAAACCAGCTCTGAGCATGAATCTCGAGCACAGACCTGGGGTTTGTGCTCAGAGCAGGCCTGAGCATATAATTAGGTCGTAAATTTTACGACCCAACACTAGTCAGGACCGGGTTTTAATTATTTTTCGGTCAGGTTTTAATAATTAAGTTTTGCCTTTTCGATTTATAAAATTTTTTGTAGTAAATAATTTTTATACGTATTTATTTTAATTTCCTTGAGGAGTTACTTTTAGTTTTGGGGGATTTTTTTAGTTTCTTTTTTTGAAAAAAAAAATCATATCATATTTTGGCAATGTACCATGAAAACGAAAAGATTGCCAAAAAAAGGTTTTTAATTTGTTATATTAATTATTTGTATTATTTAAATTATATTTATTCATAATTGATTTGATAAAATACTTTTAAAACAAGAATTAAATTATAAAAGATACATAAAATAATATTTTAAATAAAATATAAAGAGTCCAGTCCTAGAGGGTCTCTTATTTAGGTCCACAGTCTGGACCGGTTATTTATTCGAGGATTATGGACCGGTCCGATTAGTGTGAACCGGTCTAACCCGGGCCGTGACATCCACTAAAATTAAAGTACGGGTTATGAATGCAACCAAGACATTCCGGTTTATTTTTTGAGGGGCCTTTTTGGATCGATTTAGCGGACCTATAATATAATGTTATTGTATTTATGATATAAAAACCTTGTCCAATGCATTCAAATCCCTATCTTCGGCGGAATTTTCCAAGAAACTTTCGCCCATGGTGTCTTCCATATCTTTTACGGTGTTGTTCAGGCTGCCACTATTCAAATCATCTTCGAACAAATTCTGCCGAATATAAACATTTTTTTTTTAAAAAAAAATAAAATAAATAAACAAATATTTAATCAAGGAACAATATTTGGCTAATGCTAAACGTTAACGCGTGCCAACCAAAACAATGCAGTTGATTGGTCGATTGTAAACAAAAAACAATATGGATTAAAATAATGGCTAAGTGATAAATTTATTATCTCTTTTCTTATATAAAAATTACTGGGTTAATTATAAAGCAAATCAGGTTTTTACCAAGAAAAATACAAAACAAAATAATTAAACCCAACTGTCCGTATATACTTCCCTTCATACATTTGGAAAGTCATCGTAAAATCAATGTTTTGATAGAAATTAAGAAAGGATATAATATTTTATGGTAAATAGAATTTTGATCATTTATCTCTTTAGCCGCGAAAATAGGGAAATACGATTTGAGAGAAGATTTTTTTTGATCATCAAAGATTATTTTCCGCGATAAGCTATCCTAGCCTTATTTTTCATTCAGATCTTCTTCTGAGTGTGATAAAAAAATTTTAGGGCATCTCGTATAAATTCTAGTTACCAATACCAAGATATGAAAGTCAATTCAAAATTGTGTATATTTATATATATATATAAAGGCGCTAAATATGCCAAACCCTTGAAAGGTGATGCGAGCCAAAAGGGGTGTGTGGGCTAGAGGGCGCAGGCGATGCGGGGCTATTGGTCGAAGGGGTGTAGGAGTCATCTTCATCTGTAAAAAATAAAAAATTTTACGTTTTCAAAAATTGTTTGCCGAAATGTCAAATAATATATCTTTCGTTTTTAAAAAAAAACCTGGTGTTTGTGTTTAAAAGAACCGTTTTACTCATTTTTTATATTCGAGTGATAATAAATGATTCGCATGCATCAGAGCTCATTTGACGAAAGGAATGATTTTTAAGGTGAATCAAGTCCATTTCCCGTACAATCAATCAATCAATCATTATTTTCGCTCAAAAAATGAAATTTATTTCCCGGACTAATTGATTGATCTGACTTGAATAAAATTTAGGTTCGATTCCATCAAATTTTCTGACATATTTTGGGTTCCGTTAAAAGTTCTCCAATTACAAAAAAAAAGTATTTCATTTATATTTAACTAAAGCCTTGTCACAGTAGAGAATTTATTATAAGAAAGGAATTTAACAATTTCTTCAAAATAAAAAAAAAAAATCTATCTTCACAAAGATCATAAATCCTTGCCTCGTAAAATCTAATTGTGATTTTTAGAGTTGTTTATCTAGATCCTGTATCTAAATATAAAAATGTGGTATCTGTATCTAGATAGATTTTTGAATAAAATATCGGTATCTAGATATTATTTTAGACGATGTAACTGTATCTAGATCCATTTAAAAAGTATCTTTTAACAACTCTGGTGATTTTATATAAAAACTCTTTCACGATAAAGGCGAAAATCCGATTATATTATAGATAAAAATTGTATCGAAAGTATCGAATATAATGCAGACGGTAAAAAGGGGCCTTGGGGATAAGGAACAAAACAAATCTGGAGTGCGATTCAATCTTAATGTCAAGGGGATAGACTTCCCCAGGATTACTTGAACCGGATAATTTATTGGCGGAGATTGAAATTCCTAAACCCGGAATATATTATTCCTCAGTAGTGTCGTTAAAACGCCCGATTAAGATTTTAGCTAAAATAATATTATGTAAACATCTAGAATTTGGAGAATAGATGTCCCAGCATTTCTGCCAGCTGTGTGAGTAAAATCTTTAGGGTCACATGATGTTATGTTGGTTATAATATTACCGTTTTATTAAATCGACCCGTATCGAGCTTATTAAACAAAGCTACTTCAAGGACTAAAGCCTTAAAAATGAGTTTTTTTAAAAAAAGAAGATATATATAACTTGTTTCATCGAGGTTGAAATCTTCGTAGATGTATTCGTTCTCCTTGAAATCGGGATCTTGGCAAGATTCTATATAAAACTCCAGATCGTCTTTTATGTTTTTAATCTGTAAATATTTATTTTGATTCCAATTATATATATATTTTTCTTTTTCTAAAAAAAACTATCTCCTTTAAATCCACCAGAAAAAAAATAACAAATTAGGCATTCAAAATAGCCTATTCTCGCAATTTTTAAAGGGGCGATCGAATGAATTTCAAGTAAAATAGAGATAGAACAATATAATAATAACATCTGTAGGCTTAAGGGATTTTTTTTAAAATATACTTTCCGATTTGCAAACCCTGAACCTCTAAGAAATTTTTCCCTAGGCATCCCCCAATCCGAAACTGATTTTTTTAAAAAAAACAGCTGGCTTACAAGCCCAACCGCCATTTTTCGTTTTTATTACCTCACGGTAAATTTAAAACCAGGGTTGTAAAACCCACTAAAAAAAAATAGTTTTAGCCGTGGTTAAGTTCTAGACATAACCTTTTTGGGGGTTCGGTTTAGGATAAGAGCCTTGGTTTTTCACAACCCATCTAAATATTAACGAATGTTCCAGGTTTTCTAAACTTTAATTTAAGTTAAAAAAGAAACCTGCAGGACTTGCCCGGAGATCGCTTCGCTTTTTAATTTTTTTTTTTTAAAAATAACCGGGCCAGCTCATATATTTTAAAAACGAATATCTTAAATGGCCATTTATTAGCTATAAAAAAATTAAGAATAAAATGTAATATAAAAAAAAATATTGACCGTGCCATGCTAATGGTTACTCTGCAGGTCTATAACCCTGTAGTGTTTGATAAACCCTAAGCACTTTGCGTTTTGCCGTATTTTTTTTAACAAAAAAATAAACGTAACGCTTGCTTCGTTTAAATTGAGGCGGCCTTTTTTAAAATTATTCATAATTTTGTAAAAAAAAAAATGGAGCTTTATTAGCATAGATCAGGAAAAGATGTTAGCATTATATTTATTTGATAAAACATGAAGGAAGGAAGAAAAGTAGAGGAAAAACATCCCAAATATATATTAAAAGACAATTATTCTCTGAGTATGTTACAACTGAAAGGTGGTGATTTAACAACATCTCAGTTCTTTAATTATAAGAGATTCTTAGCTTGATATATGATGATATCAATCCTAAAGTTACAAACCGCATTAAACAGATAGATCCAGAGGGTAGGCTATTTCTCACCTTAAGGTAACAAATAATTTTCCTATATATTCACAAAAGATATTTAATAACTGGTATGTCCTTTTCACAATTATCATATAGTTCAAGGATATCCAAATCCTGTGTTGCATACATAATTAAATCAGTATGCAGGGCATTTTGGAATGCTCACAAAGATATTTAAATGCCAAAGCCTTCAAGAAAAGATTGGGAAAGAGTACATTAAATTTATAAATTCTAACAATTTAATATATAATTACTAAGATTTCCCAAGAGTTCTTGATTCATTCAGGGTTTCCCAATTGTTTTGGTGCCTTGGATGGAAAACATATTTATATAAAATGCCCTCCCAATAGTGAATCTCAATTTTTTTTTGTTACAAACATAGATTGATTTTAGTTTTTGTTAGCCTTAACAGACATAAATAGTAATATTCATTGATGTTGGGGTTTATGGAAAGCAGATTAATGGGGGAGTATCGAAAAATAGCTCCTTGTATAGAGGATAGATTATAATCATTTTTAACTCATATTAAATCAATTATATGGTAAAAATAATGTACAGATATTGTTAACCAGACTCTTGATCTACCACCTGCCAAACCATTTCCTGGCATTAATGGAGACATGCCATATGTTATGGTGGCTAATGATGCATTTCCACTGTCATCTTATTTGATGAAACTCTATCCTAAAAAAGGTCTATGTAGAGAGGAAAGAGATTATCACATGCCCGTGATACTGATATAACATAGGATGCAACACAAACTATATAATTGTGAGAAAGACATACCAGTTATTAAATATCTTTTATGAATAAATATAGGATAATCAAATATTTGTTACCTTATGGTGAGAAATAACCTATCCTCTGGATCAATTTGCTTGTTACAGTTGGTAACTTTAGGATTAATATAATAGTGTTAGTGTATCATGGTAAGAGTGTGCGAAAATGTTGTTCTTTTCATTATTATATAATTTAAAGAACTGAGATGTTGTTAGATAACCTTTAAGCGTAACATACTCAGAAAATAATTGCCTTCTAATATATATATATGTGATTTTTTCCCTCTGCTTTTCCTTCTCCTTTTATGTTTTAGTAATAAATATAATGCCAACATCTTTTCTTGATCCATCCTTATAAACTCCATAACAAAATTACAATAATTTTAAAAAATGCCGCTTCATTTTTAAACGAAGCAAGCGTTACGTTGCTCAATTTGTGCGCACTATAAGAGGACTTGGCCAAAACCTTTTAGCCTATAAGATTGGATAAATAACAACCTTAACTTGAAGATTGGAACGATGTTTTTCTTGTATAAAAATCTTGTTAAGGCGCTTAGGGGTAAACCAAGGTTAAGTGATATTAGAAAAAAAATTATTTTATATCTTACACTTTCGCAATCGACGAGAGAGCTATCCAACATCCTGAAAACGATATCTAAATTTTTGGCATGGTACTTGTGCTTCTCCACCAATTTCCTCAGCTGATCCACCCTGTCCTGTTTCTAAATTTTTTTTTTAAAATACAAATTTAAATAATTAATAACTCCTCAATAATAGTTGGGTTAAAGGCCAAATGTTGCCACAGTCTAAATGCGCATGCCGGATAAAAGCCCGTTAACATTAAGGCATCTAACTTACATTAGTTCCTCTTTTCGATTTTGAGCTGCTATTTTTTAGGAAAAAAATCTCCAAAACCAAAGTGATAGTTTCAGCTTAAAAAAAAAATACTAGAATATTTAGCCCGTTAAAAAATTGGTGCTTGAAAGGTTAAAGATATAGTATAATTACCCAAATACACTTTTTAAGGGCTCGAACAATAAAGGGGGGAGGGGTGAGAATCTCAAAAACTTATAAAAAAAAGTATATTTTTAAAAATAACTTCTTTTTCTAATTTTTTCTTCTTAGAATTTTGAACGGCAGCCTCGATTTCTTCTTCGAATGCACTGGTCTGATTTCTGAGCTTCTCTATTAATGACTAAACGAGATTAGGGGTGGAGGAGGGGGGAGGTTAAAAAATATATTATTCAGATATAAGTAAATTATAAATTATTATATATAAAATGTTAGTCAAATTATGGATGCTTTTAACCGATCCAATCTGAGCGATATTTTTGTACCAAGGCTTATATAACTGATTAACTTGTCAAGATGGGCGTTCGTCTACTTTAAATAAATTATTTATATATATATATATATTTTTTTGATAGGTTCAATTCGGTGAATAAATAGCATGAGCAATATCTTGAGAGAACCCATATATTAATATCAACACAAATTACAAATCTTTCTTTATTAGTCAAAGTTTGTAAGAGACCCTCAATCACACAATTAACCAATGCATCATTTTTTTCAACTATAAATTTAGATTTTGAATACCCTAATGAATATAGCATTAACTTGAAACAATTATTGGAAATAAAATCGTAATGTGGTGCTCTTTATACAATGAATGCACCTTTTAAAATTTTGATTCATAATGTAGTATAAGACATGAAAACAGCAAAAAAATATAGATATCCACATAAAAATTAATTTTTTACGCAAATAATATGGAGAAAACTTGTCATAATATAATATAGTCGAAAAGAAGTACGATATACTCTACAGGAGAAAAGCATAGCCTTTCCTCGGCAATGGATTTCTGATACCTCCTTAATTCTTACTAGCGGTCATTGAGCCACATAATTATATATATATATATATTATAAAAGAATATTTGCTTTACCCTGTAATAGTTCGGTTTTAATACTTTTCATCAAAAATTTAAACTGTAAGAAGAAAAAAAAATTGGACTGGGATTTACTAATTTCTCCCTTGCTTACATTACTCTTATGGAGGATATTAGGAATTGGATCATTCCATGTCGATCAAATATGGGTGGGGAAGACCCTTTTTCCAATTTTTTATCAAATTTAATATACAAAACTGTTATACCATATGACTGGACAAAATTTTAGGCATCCTAAGCCTTCACACCATTAGGAAATATCAAAAAGCAGGAAAAATTATTCTTTTTTTTAAAAAAAAAAAACAAATTTCTATTTTTTATTTATTTAACGTGATTAGTTTAAATACTATACTTGTTGATAATAAATTTAGTACCAAAATGGAACATATACTACTTTGCGTTTTTAGGAAAATATTTTGGGGGCCTCTATTGCTTAGAACAATTATTTTGTAAAAAACCTCATACCAAAATGAATGGGCCACTTGGATTTTAATAAAAATTCTGTACAAAATAAACATTACTATTTATTCCGTCTTACATGAATTTAAAAAAAAGAAGAAGAGACAGTAGAGATGAGCTTTTACTATTTCATACATAATGTCGAAAAAAAGGAAATATTATGTTAAACTATAGATGGCATAATATTATTTCTATGTTATACTTTTGGTAAGTTCCCTGTCATTTCGATACACCGGGCTCATGGACGAAACTTTGGAAAGTGATTTGGGTCGGGCTTTAAAGATAAAAATATGGCAGAGGGTCTTTTATCGATTAATTTTCCTGGGGGATATTAACTGTTGGGAACATCTCAGCGGCGTGCAAGTCGGGAGGGGTTCAAAAATATTAAGGGCCGGAAAAGGGGAAACTCCTGGGCAGCATATTCTTTCTCAGGAAATAAAATTTAAACTTGCAAAAATTCGATATTGACGATATTTTCTTTAAAAAATATTTGTCAACAATGACTAGATAACCTTACGCAAAATCCTAAGTGGTCAATTCAAAGCCAATCAAATGTATAAATTGCGCGGCTGATTCATTGGATTTGTTTTTTTCTATTTTGTTTCATGGCATGAAGCTAACTCTTTATAATATTTTTTTTAGACCCTAACCTTTAAACTTAGCTTGTGGAGACTGTGCTGTGCAGCAGATCTCCTCCTTTAAAATACGGCAAGAATCCTTTTTATTGATTGATAATCAAATGAAATCATTCAATTATGCCATATTTTATATGTTAGGAATCTGCTCAGTCCAAAGTCTATTCCATTATACATTGGAAGATGGTATGTTACCTAATATTATGAACATTAATAGCCTCTTTTATTCTACTAGTTTTTGGGTTTATCCATGATATCATAAAGGTTCATCTCTAATTTTTGCTATTGAATTTGATATAAAATGGTAATAGTAATTGTTTGAATAAAATTTTATTAAAATAGGAGGGACCCATTTTTTCAGTATGAGATTTTTTTTAAATATTGTTCTGGCCAAAAAAAATTTAATTTATTTTGATAATTAAATTTATTAATCATTAATTAAATGAAAGCCGGCACTCAATAATTAAATGAAAATTTTCGTGGCATTACCCCAATGACATATAATAATACCTAGATTGAAGATGCATTCATTAAAAGTTGTAAATCAATGAAAACAGCTAGGGACGCCGTTTTGATTATCCATATGAATATTTAAAATATTGAACGAGATGCCAATTAACTTTATCGAAGAATTGCCTGATCATCTAGTTCAATAAGGAAGCGAGCTATCAATTTAATAGTCGTTTTTTTATAACATGAGAATAATTACTAAACGGGTTTACCAAAATGGCGGGTCCAGCTGATTTGCATTCAACGACGCTTTCAAATGCATAATTACGAATTCATCGTCTGTCTAAGTATTATTACATGCCATTGTATCACTACTCATATCTCCAAAAGTATAACAGATAGTAAACTAAATATTTTTACACAAATACATGTTACATGTAACTCAGTTTGTGCATAAAATTCCTAACACTAGAAACGAATACTCGATCGATCGATTTGACATGAAATAACCCAATTTTATATGCTATAGTGCCTATCATATATAAATTTCAGATTTATAGGGGGGAAAACCGTTATCCAGGCCTTCATCTCGTTGACTTCATTTTTCCCATCTCCGGTCAAGTTCTTCTTCGCTAATTTTCGGCCAGATTTACGATTTGATCGTCCTTTGCCTGCTTCCCTGGGATGTCCTGTACCAGGATGAATCCCAACACCAGTAGTGCCACCTGATAGTGCTTCCTTGCTGTAGGCCTTAGTCTTGGTTTCTCTTTCTATTACTTTGAAACGTTCCATCTGCGTTTCGATAATCCTTCGGTTCTCCTGCAACTGTCTCTTATCCTTGATATCAGAGCTGGCCGTCCAGGTCTTGATCTGATCCCTCAGTCTCTGAAGCTTCTTTATCTCTTTCTTGAGATCGGTTTCATATTTATCTTTTTGGTTTGCATTTGTGGCTGTGTGAACCTTTGTTTTTTATTATTTTAAAATATGAACATATTTAGAGGATTTGGTAAATAAATTGATTTATCTACCAAAAAATAGTTATCCTCTGGCGGACTAAATAAAAAATATTTTATAACTAGAGATGGAACGAGAAACTCATTTTATACGAACCATAGACTATTTTATAAAGTTTGCAGAAAATGGCTTCCCAAACTGGTAGTGCTGTTAAGCGACTAACCCAATATTTTAGCCTTAAAAAAATTGAACCAGCCTGAAAGGTTTTAATCAGATGGAGGAAAGGTCTGCACATCTATTAATGAAATTTCGGATTTTCAGCTTAAAATCTTAATTTAAACTTGGCCAAATCGAGCCGTTAACACTATAAACCAGTTATGGGTTTAAATGTCGTGCGATTATTTTTATCCGCAAGAGATAAATTTCAACTTAACCTGTGGAAAAAAAATCAGAGACCTATGAGAGGTGCAAAACCCGGCCAGGTTTATTTTAAAAAAATTCAGTCCAGTCCAGCCAGGACTTTTTGGGTCCGGCTCAAGTTTTCGATTTTCAGGCTGGACCCAGATTTGTTTTTAAATAAATCACATTTATTTTAATTTTTTTAAAATATAAGGTCCAGTCCGGGTAAATTTCGAAAAATTAAAATATGGACTTCGGACCTACAGGCTTCTGAGAAAAATATTTTCCCAACCCTCATTATTTTTAAAAAAAATTTCAGGCATGACCCACACATTAAATTAATTTTATATTTCCAACAAAACTTGACCCAAAAAGTAAATATATTTTTTAAAAAATTTGCCCAAAAATTTAATAAAATCTAAAAAAAACAAAATTGTAAAATAATGCACAATCAAGCTATTACTGATTAAATTCAAAACTGTGACAAAAAAACTCTTCAAAGCCCAATCCACATGAAGATCCCAACCCCCCAAAAAATGAATATCTTGACATGAATTACATAGTTTGGTTAGATTGGGGTTGGTATACGTCTGCCAGGAACAGCATCAGATCAAATTTAAGAACTAGAACTCAATTTTCAAAATGTTAAGAACCACAAGTGAAGCCATTTTTTAAAAAAAATAATTTCGCAAATAACCCATTTTAGTCCAAGTTAAAGACCTTACAAATTTAATTATTTTTTAGGCCTTGATCAAAAAAAAATTTAATTACATGTATATATTAATTTGCATATTATATAAAATTAAATAAATAACAACATTTTTCCATCTCATTTTTAATAAGACTGGCCTGATTTAAGGAAATATATATTTAGGTCCATTCCTGGCCCAAAATATTTTAAACTTTTTTTTAGGCTGACAATCAGGCAGGTTTTACATACAGGGCTCTGACCTGGATCAGAGCAGAATAAATATAGAAAAACAAAAGAAAATAAGGTACATTATAGGGTTTACTGTTTTCACCCAGATACTCTTATTATGAGAACATAAAATAAGTTTACCAAAATCTTTTATAATTGTTTACCATTCAATTTAGAGAAAATTTAAAAAATGTCGATAAACCTATTTTTTTTGATCTTTATGGAACAAATTATTGTTCAAAACAAACCATTATAAAAAAAAAATTAAAACTTAAACTTATAATTTTTTCATTAAAGGTCAGTAGAATATCTATAAAATTATCGAAAATTTTTTAAATCAATAAAATAATTTTGTGCATCAATGGTATTGCAAAATAATAAAATAATCTAAATTTTAATAATAATATTAATAATATCTATAAATTTATTGAATAAAAAGAAAGTTCATTGTTTTTATAGAAAAAATACTTAATATTTTTATTTTTATGTGTAAAATAATTGTGCTTTATAAGATTTGGAATGTAATATATAATCAAATTTTCTTCACATTAACTAATTCTCATTTCTAAAATAACCATCATTGTGACATCATGAAAATTAGAGAAATATGTTCCTTGTTTATTTAAAAAAATGTAAATCGCAATATAATTAGCTTAAACCTTCTCAAATACAAAGGTAAACAATAATAAAATTATTGTATATCTTTTTCACATTTTTAAATCTATGAGTGTGAAGAATATTTCTCTAATGTAATTAATTATTAAAATAACAATATATAAATTTTTATTATATGATTAAATATTAATGGTTAAACAATAAATTATTTTATATATATTTTTATGTAAAAGTAAAACCATTGATGCAGAAAATTATTTTAATTAGTAAATTTATTTAGAATATTTTTAATAAATAAATTATCAGTAAAAAATTTTCTATTTTATAAAAGCTCAATTTAAATAAAAATTTGTTTGAAAGAATAAAAATAATGGTATTGACATTTTTTGCAACCTTTTATTATTTTAGTATTAATAATTAAATTTAGATATTTAAAAAATTTTTAATAAAGATATATTTCAAGATTTAAGTTAAATTTATATACTATCTTATAAGAATATACTCATTAAAATTATATTTGGAATATTATTAAATAAAATCATCTAATAACGTTTTTCAATAAATCGAAAAAAAAAGTATAAGCTCTATATAAAATGTACATTTAGTTTTATAGTATTTGAGCATGTAAACTTAAATTATCTAAATTGTAAAAAAATCACTGGAAATTTTAGATACAAATTAAAATATAATAATTTACCTACTATGAACTTAACCATAATTTAAAAAGAATATAAATAAAAATTAAAATATTATAAATTATTTGTAAAACTTTTTGCCAGATATCTTCAAATATTTCAACGCCTTCTGTAACCTTCTTTAGGCACCTATCAATTTCACCTAATATCATTTATTTATTCTTATGTAAATAGATAAAATAACTTTGTAATTTCCTTCTATCTGCCATTATACGTACTTGAAATATAGTATGAGAACATTACAATCTAAAAATAAGGCTAACAAAAATATTAATTCAAATATTGAATGTATGGGATTTTTGTGCCATCTGTTTATTGAAAATTTAGAAATGGTGCTAATTAAAGATAATGTTGCTTATAAAAATTTAGAACAATTTATGTTGTCGTTTCTTTATTATGGCACTATTTCTATGTTTATTTTTTTAATATTGATAAGGGAATGTTTGTTTTTTTTGTTTTTATGAATTGTATTTTTATTTTATATAAATATTTTTTTTAAAAACATTCATAAATTTTTTAAATTATTTAGGAATTTTAAATTAATATTTTCTAAGTTATGTGAGTGAATTGAGACCACTTAGCCATAATAGACATCAATATGTGGGGAGGGGATGGGGGGGCTAGGAACATTTGGCCTACAAATCTTTGAAGAGGTATGCATCAGAGACCTTCATGGGCCTTAATTTTTTGATCAAGCCTGGCCCAGGCCTGCAGTAAAAAATTTTTTTAGGCCCAAGCCCAGTCCGGCTTATATCTAATGTTAAACAAAATTCCCAAGCCCATTATAAGTTTCAAATATTTCCAAACCCGACCCAAGCTCATATCCAAAAATTTAATTTTTTTTTATTTAATGAAAATAAACAATATTTAAATATATTTAGGCAAATATACAATAATGAAATTTATTATTATTATAAGAAAAAAAGGGAATATTTCTTTTTAAATATCCTAAATTTAACTTTTATAATTATAGGCCCATTAAAAAAAATTATTAAATCCAGGCCCGGCCCAGGCTCGCTATAAAATGTAATATTAGACCCATACCCGCCATGAGGGTCTCTGGTATGCATCTAAATGAGGTAGGCTAGGAATAGTGGAATTTTATTTAAAAAGGGAGGGGGGGGGGTGGTTTAATTAAATTTTTATAATGAAATAGGGCAAAATATTTGCTGTAAGAATTATGTATAAGTTATATTTAAAAAAATAAAACTGACCCAGTTTATTCATTAATATGAAGTAGTATAGTATTAAAATTTATAAAAATTATTAATAAATATAAAAAATGTTGAAACTATTTAATAATGAATATTTTGGAATATAAATATGTTCAATAAGATATTCATGAATATTATCCCGATCCCCATTTCTTTTATGGTTTGCTTTTAGATTCCGTCACAGTCTCGCTTTTTGTATGTGGATGAATTTGTCACATAGTGAAAAATATTCACAACTTAAAAAAAAAAATGCTTCTTCAAAAATATGATTTTAATAAAAATAAAATATAAAAATACTAACCAATCATAAAAAAAATCAATCGCCTATTAATATTAAAAAGTTAAATAAACAATTATTAGGCATTCTTTTGTAAGTATTTTAAATGGGTTTTGATTATCAAAAACATAAATTAACATTGTATTCTATTTAAGATAAAGAGAGTTAACTCATTGATGGCGGCCAAAAAAATGACCAACTTTTTATAATTTAAAGAGCAAATAAAAAAGGCTATATATGTATGCATATATAAAATATTAACAATTGTCTATGATCAAAAATTCTACTGAATAATAGCGGGACTAACTTATGGCATTCTTTATATACTGTGATTAAAGAATCTCTAATAAGATCTTTTATAAATAAATACGCTAATGGAGTTTGGGAGGCAATTAAGAAATAAATTTACATCTAGAGAATGTAGAGCTTGTTTTTTTAGATCAAATTATTGGAATAAAGTATGATAATTGATTTAGAGACTTGATGGGGCTTTTTATATTTTGCCTAATTATTGATTTCTCAATTTTTGTTATTTGTATAACAAGTGAAAATGAAAGATGTCAGTAAACATTTACCTTTATATTATACTATTATTTTATATTATATATATTATGGCCAAATATTCCTAAAAAACATAATTATAAAATATTTCGTTTTAAAAATCAATAATGAAGGCTTATTGGTATCAAAAGCTTATTAAACCCCAATAATATTATTTTAATCATTATTCTTATCAGGTTTCTAAATGCTCTTCAAAATAAAAAATCATCAAGGATTATGATTTCTGAAGATTCTTAAAAGAAGATTTTTTTATAAAAATTGCCCAATTTCACCTGAATTTGTATGTAAAAAAGTCTTTTTTAAGTATATATTTTGTGATTTTTATTAAAAATATCTATTTTAAAAATCAATTTTATGATCTTAAAAAATTGATAAAATCTTTGAAGATTTTTTACAGACTCTGATTCTAGTGCCTCTCATTCAAACAAGCCTATATTTCTAGTAAATTGCTTCATTTTCCCCAAAGTTTATACTGGTCAAATATTTTTAAAAAAATAATACATTGACGTACGAGATATATTTTTTATAGCTTCTAAAACCCCATGATGACAAATATATATATAATATTTCTGAAAATAATATTTTTCTTTAGCTTGAATTTATAAAACGCATAATGAAAAATAAGTTTCTGCAAAAATGAATTAAAGGAAAGTTGTAATAACTTAAAAAGAAACCGTTTTAGCATTCATATTATAATGTTATTATTTATTGAACTATATTGGATTCATCAATATCAAATATCATGTCTTACCTAAATAGTTTATAAAATTTTGACAACACAGCATATATTTGTTAGTCCCAAGTTTTAAATTCTTTGCTTTTGAATTTTTAGTTATTATGTAATCAAATATTGAAATATTATCCTATACTTTTAACCTTCTATCATACTTGATCAAAATGATTATTATTATAAACTATCTATATTATTTAAGACAAACTACTTGAGAAACATTCTAAAAAAACTTTACATACAATAATGAAGAATCTAAAAATAATATATAATTTGAATAATATTGAAATAAATGAAATAAATGAAAAGTAAAAATATAAGATTAGTTATATAAAATAAAATAATAAAATGTTCAGGTTAGAACCTATGTAATTTGAATAATGATAAAATAGAATAATAAAAGGGTTACTGCAAATGCCTTGGAAAACTGAAAATGCTTAATGTTCTCTTTAATCAGGGGCGTCGCTAGCTTTCACAATCTCAGGGGGCTCAACTAAAAAATTTTTTTTGGTAATCGTAGGTTATTAAGATTAATTAAGATTTAAAATTAAATTCGTTTTATACAACCTTCGTGCTAAAAGCTTTTTTTTCGTTTTTATTATATCAATTTATTTTGTAAAAAATAAATTAATGTATTCAAATTAACTAATAATTTTTGTTATATATATATATATATATATATGTTAAAGGGCCCTCAATATAATACATATTTCTAAAAGGTAATTTATAATTTATTTTAGTACTTAAATGCGAATCGGTTAAGTATAATATTCCTAAATGCGAAAAAATAGGCCATAAATATTGCTTGAAAATGTTGAATATCATATAAATGCAAACTGGTTAAATGTGAATTATCGGATAAATGCAGAGGTTTTAAAGTCCAATTTAAATTCATACATCAGGGACCTGCAGGTCAGGTCTTAAAAAATTCGGGCCGGGCCGTGAAAATGGAACTTCTGTAGGTCTCTGTATAATATTAAATATCGGTTATTTAATCAAAACTTTAATTAACATTTAAACAATTTTAGTATAAAAATATTATTTGCTACAAATGCTCTTATATTTAGGAGGGAAGCAATAATGATATTGAATTTTATAATAGCTTCCCATTATATTATAACATTTTTTTTGGCATAAAATTATTGGTCATTTGTTACTCAAAAAACAATTATAAAATTTAGTTATTAACAAAAGAGAATGATTTTTTAAGGTTATCATACATTTAAGGATGACATAAGTTGCTATGGGAATTTGGATGATGTGGCAATTTAATTATTAAAGTACAACTAAATTGTTAGAATGAGAAAAAGGGATTTTTATGAGAAAAGAAATCGAAAGACATTCATAACTCAGCCGAGAGAACTTTTTAGATAAATAAAATCAAAAGCTCAATTATTCATATTAATAGTTAAGAAAGAAATGAATTTAAAGGACAAAAAATTTTGTTGATAGGGTAATATACCTTAAAATTGTTATATTTTTTGAGTTGTAAACTTTTATTATTTAAATTGAAATAAAGAAATTTCTATTTTTTAAAACTATTTCTGTTCGTCACTTGCTACAACATACATTCAATAATAAAGTAATATAAATTAATAATTATATTTCAATGTAATCTATCAATATATGTTTAAAATCTTGTTATATAATTATATTTAAAAAAAATTAATTGTAAACCTTTAATTACATTTATATCTGATACTGATATATCTAAAAGTATTATAATAAATTCTTTATACAAATTTATAAAATATGTCATGCGTAAGAATCATATAATTATAAATAGTTAGGAAAACAATAAAAAACATCCATTCGCTTACTTTATTTACACTAATGACTAATGATATGTAACACTAAACGTTATTAATTTATTTATCTGTTTTATTAAAATCTTAATTTATAATTGACTTTTATCTGTAGATAAATATATTTTTAAATCGTTTAAGATTTTAGAATGATAAAAAAATTTATATTCTTTAATTTTATATATTTAAATAAGGTATTTGAAAGTAATAAACGCCAACACTTGGATTGTATATTATTGAATTATATATTTCAATTTAATTTTTTTATAAAAAATATTATTATATAACAAGGTTTTAAACATATATTAATTACATGAAATATAATTATTAATTTTTATTATATTACTTTATTATTCAATATAAGTTTAACAAGTGACGAACAGCAATAATTTTAAAAAATAGAAATCTCTTTATTTCAATCTAATAATAAAAGTTTACAAGCACAAATAGCATAACAATTTTAAAGTATATATATATAACCAAAATGATTAGTTAATTTCAATACATTAAATATAATTTTTTTTTTACAAAATACGTGATGTCCTCTAGCATTGAAGATTCAACAGAGCTACGCTAGGTTTTCCTCATTTCCATCTAATTGGAACTAATTTAATTTGGATGTAAAAGTGAATATATGAGGAGCCCTCCACGCATTTGTGGACAAGCCTCACGTACTTGTAGGCGCAATATTTCGAAAAATGTTATTTAAACCTCTATAGGCTTATTAAAAAGGAGTAGGGCAGTGAACGATACCCGAGAACTGCAATACAATTTAATTACTTTAAGGTTGGGTGGTGGCAGATTTTAAGTAGCGTTGTTAAACGGCTAAGTCGAGTCGACTTAGCCTAAAATCTAGTCAAGTTTTGAGTCGCAAAACTCATTTCAATTTAATCGGCTCAATGAGCCGCATGAGTCGGCTCGATGAGTCGGCTTTAAGTAAACAACTTTAATGAGTATAATATATAGAGGAACTCTGAAGCCGACTCATCGAGTCGACTCATGCGGCTTATTGAGCCGCTCAATTTGAAATGAGTTTTGCGACTCCAACTTGAGTTCAAAGTCGTAAAAACTCGACTATTTAACAACACTAGCCGACTCTGAAGCCGACTCATCGAGCCGACTCTGAAGCCGACTCATCGAGTCGACTCATGCGGCTTATTGAGCCGCTCAATTTGAAATGAGTTTTGCGACTCCAACTTGAGTTTAAAGTCGTGAAAACTCGACTATTTAACAACACTAATTTTAAGTTTAAATTCTTTAGTGTAAGTCTTAATGATATTTAATGTTCATATAATGTATAAATAAAGATGTGACTAAATAAAAAATTTTGCTTGATCAGTATGATATAGTTTTTTTTATTAATGATTCATCCCATACAAATACAGTACTATAATTCATTCTTCCAAAAATTTTTGCACCGGATGAACCGCACCTCAAAAAATAAAACGGAAAAATGCTTTTAGCTCGAAAGTTGTATCAAACCAATTCTATACATTATATTAATAATATTTTCAAGTCTTCCTGCTACTTCAGTCGCTAATAATTCCTTTATTATTCCATATAAAGATATATTATTTTAATACTAAGGTTTAATAGGGAACGTGCATTTATTTTTTTAATATATTAATTGTAGTCGGTATAAGTTATCGCATCCACTGTACCTACCGACTAGTGTTGTTAAACGGCTCGTTTTGAGCCGATTTTTAAAAACGGCCAACTCGATATTTTATCCAGAAAAATATTACGCAAGACTGAAGATTTTGCTCATAGAAGGAACTTAGGTCCAGACATACATCATCGAAATCTCGAGGAGTCGTAACAACACTACAACCGACTGAAGACAATTACACTAGTGGATGTATTGTTATTAATTATTGCATCATTTACAACGGCCAATATAATATAAATTTATATTTATGCAATTTGAAACATGATTGGAAAACATCCGAGTTAATTTTTATTAGAAAAGTTAAAATAATATTTCATAAATCTCAAATATCTTATAAATGATACGATGCTTCGTAATGACCAGTCTACCTCTTGTTCGAAAGTCTCTTAAGAGTTTGGCCTGTACATTTACAGGATAGGTTTAAACGCGTTTGCTAAATTGAAAATATAAAAAATTACAGGGATATTGTTATATACCAATTATTAACAAGATGCAACTTGTTAAAATAAAGATTTTAATAAATAAAAATAAAATTGTTTAAAATCGCAGCTTAAGGTATAATTAGGTTTTCAAATATGTTGTAATATTATATTTCATAGTAATTGAAGAAATAATTTTATTTATTTTTCTTTTCTCTTTTATGAAAGCTATATATATAATCAACAATTGATTTTATATCACGTAAATGGAACTAATTTATCTATAGTTAAACAAAGATTGAGCTAATCCTACATGATGAAGGACAGCTTAGTGCAAGCTGGTTTGAAATATAGCCTGACCATTATTGTATCTCAGATGACGTGATGTTTTAAATTCCTAAACAATGGAAACATACATTTATGTAATTATAATTTTACATTCTTAAATTCTAAATTTTATTTTATTTTGATTCTATTTTCATATGTTAGAATTAATGAATTATAATTATAGATATATTTAGAAGAAAATATATTTTTTCCCATTCCCCTAATTATTGAGGTTCATAATTTATCAAATTTGATGTAACATTAATTAAATTATAAAATGGTGTGTAAAATGTAATATATAATTTAAAACCTGGATAGGGAATTATAAATTTTAACGCATGATAAAGAACAATTATTATTAACTACAATTATAGATATAATAATATCAAAATTGTCCTTACCCCATTTTCTCTGATTTGTTGGTATGTTAGTTGATGTTATTATTTTACAAAATTTTATAAAATTTATAATATTTCGAAATATACAATATACATTTATTTATGTTTATATACTGAGCTTAATTTTAATACTATAATAATATTACTTGCACAATTACACAATAAATCAACAAACGATCTTATAATTGATCTAATTTATCAATCGTTAATAAAAGATTGAGCTAATCCTACATAAAGAAATTATAGCAAAATTTCAAGTCGAATCCACAAATATTCAGGCCCAGTCTAAAATTTCTCTTTTGGCCTATATCCCTGAACGCATTTATTATAAGCTATAACATGTTTAAAAAAGTTTCTGCACAATAAAGTTTATTCTTATATCATATACATTGATTCTGCACAATAAAGTTTATTCTTATATCATATACATTGATTCATACATAAATATACTTTATTCGTTTAATATTAATTAACGCATATATTACAATATCAGAATAAAGTGATTGATAGATACAATACATTTATAACCATATAAATATGTAATTACAAAAATTATAAAAATCCTTAAACAATCCTCCAATTCCTTAAATGAGAAAAGTAATTTTTTTAAAAAAATAATAATATGCATACGAAATTATCTCTGTTCCATAGAATTATTTGTATCTGCTCCTTTGTTTGAATGTGTCATACTCGTTTACTAGAAAATAATAATTAAATAAAATATTTTATAGTGACATTTATTTATTGTTATATTTTTAAAAAATTACAAATCTTTGTTAAAATTCACCATATTGAGATTTTTATTAGTCTAGATTTTTCTCAAACGGATATTTTAAAAATCATATGTAGTCTTTGGCTTGCCTAACTTTAAAACAACTTTTGGAAAAAGTAAAAAAAAAATTTGAATAAAATTTAAATTGTTTATAATATAAATTTAATAGCCTTTTACATTTATCAATCGGGTATTCTTGACTATGTGGTGTTAGTTAAAGGTTTTACAATCTGGTTATCTCCATCAAAAATTCGACAATTTTTATAAAGTTTGCTTTAAAAAATATATAAGATTCAATAATCCTAAATATTTATAACCCTTATATCCTTGCAATAATGTAGACATTCACTCCTACCTATTGACATATTTGATATATACATCCGTTATTCAATAATATAAAGGCGAACTTAGTTACAGTTTGACCATGTTCGAGATACCACATAAAGATATGAAGCTGGCGATAAATTATTGGGGAAATTTTAATATTTCAGAAAATACGAAGTCATAAATTAATATATTTTTAAGCTAAAATTTATTTTTACCTTTAAGCTAGTTTAGATGTGTGAGTCTTAAAATATATTGACCATTATGATTCGATAAATAAGACATCATTTTAGCCGAGTAAAATATATTTTCATTTTGCAGAGAAGGTCCAGAATCTTGTTCCAATTCCAAACTCTGGTATTGAGACAAATATAAGATAAATATTAAGCTATATTTATTTAATATATTTTTTGTTAAATACTGTTTTTTAAAAAGATTTTCTCCATCGCGGACAGTAGCTTTCAAATAATATATTTTAAAAAATAAAAAAATTTTTAATGAAAAAAAATAAGGTAAATGTTATTATAACTGACGATAAAACATTTTCGAACAATTTAATTTTCCTCACATTATTCATTCATATTTTTAGGGTGCGCTCTAAGTCAAAATTTTATTTCAAAAAAGATTAATATATTATTGAAATTTACAAAATCGAGTTTTGACTCAGAATGTACAAATTACGAAAATCATTTATTTTTCAAAAAAAATTCCTAACTTCGAACGGTACCCTTAAAGGTATATAATTCTAAAATTATAATACAAGTTGTCTATTTAACATCATACAATAAAAATTGGCCCTTTTTTGGTGTAAGGACAGACGCACTATGAAGGAAGAACCATTAAATAAAATACATTTTTAAGGACAGACTGAGCGCAAAGCATATCGATGGCGTTATTTTAAAAAATTTATAAACATCTTTATATTATCTCAACGTATTAGATGGTAATACAGGTAAACTCCAACTTATCTGCTCTATTGTGCTGCTAAATATCAATAACGGTTTAGAATGCATATATTTCTAAACGACCAAATCTATTTATTGAATGCGATCAAAGTTATCATTAGTCAAATAAAAACTTTATATTAAGTTATTTTTTGTTTAATATGTTAAAACATTAGAATTATAATTAAAAAAATTTAATTTATGATGTGGGAATATACTCACCGATGGTTGCATGGCAAATTTTATTTCTTAGGGTGATAGGATTTTATTTAGGGGGTCTTGCCTCCAGTGAATATTCTGTTGTCAACAATGTTTTTAGATGCCTACCTGACAATTTTGTAAAAATTTTATGAATAAATTTAAAAAAAAATTTGAATTTGAATTAGGTAGATTAAAATATATGCGAGAGTTATTTATAAGATTGTCTGAGATTTATTTGAGTAAATATTCTACACGTATTTGAATGTTATAAAAAAAATTTATTTAAAAAAATTGAAAAAAGTATAAAACAACAACACCTATCAGGCGATAGCCATGTTACTAACATTTGTTAGGTTTGCCTATAATCCTTAATATAATTTTTTTTAAAATATGGATCTCACCATGGATACATTTAAATTTTTTAAAAATGAAAAGTGGGTGGAATATTCTAAGTATAAGAAGATCATTCCTATGCCAAGTTCGCTCTAACACAAAATTAGTTTATAACAAAGAATCCGGTTTGGATACGGTTTAGGGTAAAAAAATTACTAATAATTTAATAATTTAGGCATTGAATATCATGCAATTTTTATTCTAAAATTACCCCTAGTCTCGGTAGGGTGAAGTTCATTCCCAACTTTGGATGGTTATTCAAATATGATAATAAATGTAAATCAAGATGTTAAAAATGATTATCATATCTGTATCTTTGATATATATAATGATATTGTCAGAGGAGAGATTATGACAAGAACAAAAGTGACTGGAATTCGCTAAAACTAATAAATTTGGTACATGTTCGAAATCTTCTACAAGCCTGAGATAAATATATTCTTTCAATTACGGCAATAAACTGCAATCAGATCAAGATATTATAGAGTAGATTACTAAAGGGATTATTCCTTCAAGCTTAGACAAAATTTTTAAACAATATTCATTTAGCTCTGGAAATATTGTCTAAGAAATTAATGTTCCAGTTATATTGTTGTCGTCGAAATGTGACTACAAATAGTTTTTCAATGATTTTACTATATCAAGCCTACAGATCTAAAATAACTGAAGTACCCTTGTTTTGGATGTATGGCCGGATTCCCGGAAGACAATATATATAGACTTAGCAAGTCCATTATGTTATAACTATTTGGTTTGCTTTAGTCAATTAATATTCAAAAAATGTTGAAGATACTTTGTTAGAGAACTAACATTGTTAATAATAAGAAGGCTAATGTCGATATTTTTAAAATTTAGAGCCAATAAAATAATCCCAGAAAATGGTACATAATATATACTATGAAAATCCAGTTAATGTGCCGATCAAAAAACATTGATTATGCACGCTATGAGATTGAGATTTAACGGCATTCATAATCGCAACCCGGGATATTGACAAGGGTTATAGAAGTGCTGATAAAGAAGAATGGATGTAGCCAGAATTTTGCTAGTGGGGGAGCATAAATTTTATCTGAGGTGTAAACTTTTCATTAAGCCACATTTTTATTTTATTTTATATCCACTAGGTAAAAAGCTATAATTTAAAAAAATCTTTATTACCCTCTCTTTAAAAGCCTTAATAATTATCTCGAACCGTTTAAGTATCTCATCATGAATATTATTAGAAATGTATAAAATGAGCAAAGAGATTGAATCAGCATCTACGTGACAGAAAATTTGTTAGAACACCCTTCCATTATCTACCCTTAAAATAAAGTTCACGACTTTCACCCATTACTCGCCCATTCATTTTGCTATAACAACCCGATAATATTAATTTTTAAAAAACTTATAATGTGCCACCTTATATTTTACGCCATTACTGCTAAATTTCCTAAAATGCATTATCACGAATGTCAATTACCGGGAAAAGATAATTCCGTGAGTGCATAAACACGAATGTATTACTAGTTATTTACAAAAATTATTATTTCATAATGATTGAATGAGGTTATGGCTTTTAAAGACGAGGGAGTAACTTTCAATTTTATATTTAAAAAAATATCGTAAAATGGGAAACTAGATTATTTTTAAAAAGGGATTAAATAATATACGAATTACATAGAGAATAACTTAACAATATTTAAAGACATATGATTGACATCTATCAGGCAAGTGCCAGACAGCAATTGACACTTTGCTTTAAAAATTTTTTTTATTATATCTTTAAAAAAAAAATTATTAAAATGGAATCTGACATTTATATCTAATGTTACGTGATACGTCAACTGAAAGTAACTCTAATATTAGAGACGATAATCCATGTGGTGATTCTTATTAAATAAATAAGCATAAAGTATTCATCACAAACAAGGTCACCACTAGCCTTAACAATCTCAGCGGGCTCAACTAAAAAAAATTTTTTGGAGAGCGAGGCACCCCATACATCCTAATTGTGCGCCCTTGGCCAGCCTTTGCCCGTCTAAATTATGGAAGTAAAATAATACAAGACATTTTCTAAAGATGATATTTTTTAATACAAAATATTTATCCATTTATTTCAATATTAAATATTTTTGATTGCGGACATTAAAAAATTTATTTTGCGTCTAAAGAATTACAAGTGATAAAAAAAGGCTAATTAATTTCTACACTGATTCAATTGATAATTGTTTTTAAAAACCACACAAGGCGATTTAATTCTTAGCAACCTACATAAACAAAAAGTCATGAAACTAATATAATATTGTTATTGTGTTACCATTTTAGACAATGTTTCATAGAATGGACTAATAAGGAAAAATTTATGGGCCTAACCAAATTAACAATTCTTGAAAGAGAATATAAACGACTATTCAAAGTTATAAAACAATATGGTGGTTAGAGCTTTTACCTACGACATTATGGAAGCTAGATAAAATATTGTGAGTTATTAAATTTCTAAAAGATTATCTTCCATTTTTAATCATATATAAACGACTAGACAGTTGACCATTAGTGCTTATGCAAATTATGCAATTAAATACTCAGAAGCAGGAGTAATAATCTTAAATTACATAGCCACACAAATAATAGATGCTGGTTAATTTACAATCATAGCGACACTCACGATATAAACATGAATATATTATGTTAGATAAATTGATAAAACAAAAACACTAAAAATCTTTAAAATAATTATATGCAAATATATTAAAGCCTTATGTTATTTACAAAGTAAGGAAGCCATATTAGAAATGAATCATTTAGTAACTAGAAAATAAGGACTAGAGTAATATGATGGAAGCAATTAAGACTTTATATAATATTGTCCCACCACCTCTTGGTATATTCTGTAGGGGAGACTGGGGTTAATAAACCTCGGGGCAAAACACTTAATCTCATTTTAAAATTAAATACACCTGAAGGTTAAAATTTTATTCTAATATAGTTTTCATTAGTATACATCTATGGACAAAATATATTTTAAAAAATTAATTACTAAAAATTTTATTTAAGAAATAAAATTTTGATGAAATTTTCAAAAGATTTTTACATGTCAGAATTTTAATTTATATTAAAATATATGATCATTTATATGTAAATTAAATTTTATTACAAAGTTTAAACATTCTTCTATAATTTGGTTAAATTTTATGAGTATTTATCAAATCTAGATATTATTATAATCATGATTTGTTAATTTAGAGCTAGCGGGGTTTGCTAAACCATACTAGCAATTAATAATGAAAAAAATTTCAAAATCTTTAAAAGGCAAATTCTTGGCTGTTTATAATTGGTATTTAGGATTTATGCTAAGAAATCTTAATCTCTCCTTAAAATTAATATAATTTTTTATGTCCAAAATGTTTATTAAATTAGCCAAAGTTAAGTTTTAAATTTTATATATAATTAGCTTCAATTTATAAGTATTATGATATTTTGAACACTAAAACAATAAAATTATTCTATACATATCATTATTAATAAATAAAGCATTTACTTAAAAAACCAATGGTTTAGGAAGCCCCTTGAAGTTTGCCTCACCCCGCTATTGGGGCTTGTTGAACAAAATTTTCACTTTTACAAAAAATAAAATTTTAAAAAAATAATTAAATTCTTAAGATTTTTTATAAGACACCTTTATAGAGTATAGTTTTAGGTATCCAATCATATATTATTTTTATATTATCTATAAAACAACAAGAGCTATAGTCAATTTTGTAAAAATTGGTTCGACTAACCCCAGTCTCTCCTATTAAAATAATAGTAGTTTTTATTTTTAATATCAAAAATATACTCCTATTAAAATTTTAACTCAAAACTGTTATTCAAAGAAGAAGAAAATAGCTTTCCTAAAAACACGTAAAAAAATTAGAAGGAAAATATCTAATAAGGATTATATCCATTGTGGGATGAATAATAAGATGTTTAATGGCATTAAAGAATTGAATGAAAATTGTTACTTATATTTATTATCAAAAGTATTGATTAGTAAAGTTTAATAAAATATTAACTGTAATATATTCGATAAGTTACAAATATGTCTTTAAAAGTGGCATTTTACCTAATATTTTGTGGATCTTCTGGCAAGCGAAGATTAAAAGCTTGGTTAATAATATTTTCGCGGAAATCTTAATTTAGACATTTTTTTAAAAAAATTGACAAAATCAATGTTTTTATAACAGCAACCATAATTTATAGACTTATTAAAAACAGCTTTTCTCTATTATTCTTAGTTTTCAGGCTTAAAGCGATATCATTTTATTTTTAAATCTATTTTTGTATCATGCTTGAATAAAAGATATATCAAATTATATAACAAAAAAGTTTTAAAAATACCACACCCTTATAATAAAAATATATATATTTTTATAATCAAATAAATGTTATAATTATTATAAGATCGAACGCGTAATATCCCAAGTAGAGTACTCAGTCACGTTTATCATATTCTTTCTGTCCTCTAGAAAGTGGAGTTCTTTCTTACATGCTATGCTATAAAGTACAATACCATTTTCCGTAATATTAAAGGCCATATCATTGTAATAAATTATTAGGGTGAAGTTTGAACTATTTTGATCAATAATTGCCTTAGATATTAGTTTATATAAAAGTTTTATAAGAACAATGAACATAATTTTAGGATTAGTTCATAAAAAAAGAATAATTGTTTCGTAATAAATTTTATATATTAGTATAAATAATGCATGGCTTTATTACAGATTCATGTTTTCCTAAGACAATTCGATATTCAGTGCCATTATTGATGGCTAGAAGCAGTAACGTGCAGATAGCAGATATATTAGTATTGACTTTTATTACCATCTTAATTTATTTTTAAAATTTGGTATATAAAGAATGTTGAATATGAAGTTATGTTAAACTTAAAATGCTTTAATTTTAATTAGCCAAAATTTTCGACCATTTTCAAATATATTATTTTACATTTTATTTTTATTTATATTTTTTTTTCCGGGGGCGGGGGGTTACTATGCTTTATAAATTGGGTTTTACTGAATCCACAGAATGTATAAAATTTTATAATTATTTATTTTTTAAGAAGCCAAATATCTAGAAAACTAGCTAATTGATACAAATTAATTAATTTTTTCCCGCGATCTATCTATTTAGTAAAGATAGATGAATCACATCTTGGCTTCTGTTGGATATTTTGGGATTCCTCGCTTGCTTACTAAATATAGTTATGATTTTTAAGAATCTAATAGTGAGGAGTTAGTATAACCTGTGTAGTTGATGAAATAAAAAAATTATCCCAGTAGTTTAAAGCTAGCTTCATATCTTCAAGGGGTATCTCGAACATTGATAAACTGTAAGTAGATTGGTTTCTATAATATCGGAGAATAGACGTGTATTTTAAATCTATGAATCGGTCGAAGGGATGTAAACTATCGTAAGGGAACAAGGGAAGATTCCTAAAATCAAAAAAATATCCATGTTAGTTGATATTAAACTTATATTTATAAAAAATATATTAACTTCATAAAAATTGTGGAATTTCCTTTGGATATAATTAAATTGTAAACTCCTTCAAATAACACGTGATGGGAAATATTCTGTTTGTCAAAGTACATTGCTTAAAAGTTATAAATATCAATTTAATATTGTATACATAATAAAATGGATTTTTTTAAATTTACTTTTTCCGAAAATGTATTTAAAGTTAGCCAACCCAGTGCCTGAAGATAAAATTGCATAATATTTATTATAAATTGAAATTTTTTTTTACTTCGCTCATTTATCTTACAATTTTGTAGTATGACATTAACATTGGGTCGGGACTGGGGAATTAAACTAATATTATTGTTGAATATTTTGAAATTCATGGCTATTAATTTCAAGCGTGGAAATCTCAGCGAACCTCTGTAAATTATATATGATTCGTGAATTTCGTAAACTTCAAGGGATCCCTCGTATGGTTGTACAAATCGTAACTGCAATATAAGATTATAATAATAAAAAATTTTATGTTAAGAAGATTTTGATACTTACACTTTTAACACCATCATTAGTATTATATCCATAATAACTGTAAATATTATAAATATCGATCTCATTTGAATCGGATGGAATTCCGTATGTTGAGTTGGAATTAATATCCTTATCGGCGAGGATAGACCATAATAACTTGGGATCCGTATCTATATAATACTATGTATTATAAAATGCAACTATTTTAAAGGAGTTATTGAAAGTAACGACCAGCGATACAATTTTATAGAAGCAATAGCTGATGCGCTAATTATTTACCCTTTTAAAATGTTTTAATTAATATTGTAAAATGATTAATGAATAAAAAAGGGAACTGATCATATCGAATCTTTTAATCTCTTTTGAATTTATTTGATCATTTAAAACTTGAAATCATAAAATTAGATAGAATTACAATAATAGCAAACTAATATATTAATTAGTTGAGAATAGTCTCTACAATGAAAGCCTAACACCCTACAAAATGGGAACATATTGTGTTTAATGTTTTTTTGAAGATTTTTTTTATTATAATCATGAATAAATAAAAGTAATATTTATAACTAATATTTTAGAACACTAATATCAGACCTGACTCTATTTAAAGAGTTTCCTTTTTCATAATATTCCTATTCCCCAGTGGACAAACTATTTAGTTCGCGGAGTATGTTTTTGTATATATTTTGCTATGTTTTGTGTATAATTGTTGTTTATATTTCTAATTTTAATTAAGATTCCATTTACGATAAAAAAAATATTATCGATAAGACCTACGATATTTAATTCATTAGCTAAGTAGATATTTAAATTACATCGCTAGAGTTAAAAAAATAATATTAGCTATAGCGTGCTCTTATTCAAAGCGTTTACATAATTGGTTTAAATGTCATATTTATTTATTTTATTTTATTACCGTGGCGCTAAAAGCAATAGTAATTAATCTCAGATTATTTGAGTACATTTCGTCAAGGTAGTATTTGAACAAAGAATTTAAGGAATCAATATAGAGCGTTTGTGGCATCTCCCAAATGACTAAACCATTTACCACTTTCAATGTAGCATTACTAAAATAACTTAATTTTTATAATATACAACTTATAAATATTGGGTTTTAAAAATTTTATTCACTTAAATTCAACAGTTTCGAAGAATCTGAATTATATAACATTCATGCAACTCTTTTTAATCTACTTTTAATTTCATTTATTAATTTGCAAATAAGTATTTTATAATTTTGGAGCTATTCTATAAATTTAAATATGTAATTCCTAGCCTATGTTCTGCAACTATAAAGACTATATTTCACAGTATTTGTCTAATAAAAATTAAATCCTGATCAAAATGATTCCCTAGACGTCATTATGAAAATATGATATTTACAAAATTTCAACGCTTAGTTTTTAAAACTATATAATGTTACAATTTTAAAATTAAAAAAATCTAATGTTTACTCAGTGGAATTGAAGTGTTGATTGAAGTGGTAACTAATTGGGTATCGCATTAAACAAAAGTCTACTATAATATAGCATGTATATTTATAATATATTTAGTATTTTAATCTTTAAACCTGTAGAAAATGTTATCTTTACCATAGTAATTATTTTCAACAATAATAGCATCCTGTAATTTAGATTTTTAAAGTGGAACATAAAAAAAAAATTTATTCTGATAATGTTTTTTGATAAATTTATTTTTAACTAAATTTTCAAACTGATCAATCAAATTGTTTAGAGAAATTAATTTTATAAAATTATTTTATAGTTAGTACGTTCACTTTAAATAAATCATATTATTACAAATAGTTTTGATGAAGAAAAATAACTTTACTTAATATGTATAAATATATATACATGTTGAGGTGTAAAACCTTTTTTTAATTTATAAATATTAATCAAAAATATATAAAATTAAAAAACATTATATATAAAACTTAAATTAATATATTTTATTATAAAATTTCTTTAAAATTACTCATGAACTATCCAGGCCACTCTTTAAACAAGCTATATTTGTTGACTCTTAAATTCATCTAATTATTGTGAATACCCTCCATTATAGGCACACCTTGGGCGGGCTTTTCCTGTCCGCCCACACCCACGACCGCCCATAATTTTAATGGGCATGATCGGGGTATTTTAAAATATTTTCGCGTGGGTGGGCAAATATTCGATATTTTTCAGGCGAAATAGACTTCAATTTTATCAAAAATAATAGTTTTATTTTATAATATCGCAATATTAGATATCTTTAATTAAAATACGTTATCTAAACTTAAGAGTCGAACCAGCCATTAAAATAATTTTTAAACATTAAGCTGGGTGGGCCGGTTAAACATGATATATAGAAAATGGGCGGAAAGAGCGGTGAAATTTTTTCGAAATAATTATAAGTCAGCGGGTGGGTGGGTTAAATAATCCTCAAAACAACAAATGGTTTTTTAGACTTGTACACTACAAAATGTAGTAAATAATAACCTCGTACAGCTTTTATTATCTTAAATCTCACATATAAAACGACTATTCTTCAAATTGTTTTCCATAAATCATATTTCAAAGATAATTTAATATCAATATTTAAGCTTTTCACAAATTTTGATTGGTGTAAATTTTGTAAATGTGTTTTTAGATAAGAGTATTAGGGGAGGTTCATAGTTTACGAAATGTTAGCTTGTTTACAATAATTTGGGGAGGTCATGAGTAGTTCTAAAATTAATTTACAACATTATAAATAATCAAAGTTTTATTTACCAAGTTTATCAAGTTTTTTTATAAAAATGGTTATTAAACATCGTATATTGAAAAGAAATTACTTCATCTAACTATTATAATTTAATAAAATAATAATTTAAGTGAAAGTACTACAAAATAATAATAAATTTAATTTTAAATAATTTGTTGATCAGTTTGCAAATTATTTTTAAAACAAATATCAAGTAACATTATAAGAATGGTTTAAAATATTTTTCTACTAATTTTGATAATTACTTTGTAACAGATAGCAATTTCTATATAAATGGGATATTAAATCCTTATTATATTATAAATATATATGTAATTCCCTTTCCTTTTAGATATTAGACGTTTTAATTCCTTTGTCTGAGTATACGTTAGATTTTTTAAAAATATTTTAATATTTTTCTACCAATATCTTAATATATTTATCGAATTAATTTTGTAAAAGAAACATCATATTTTACAGGTAATTGGTCAGAAGTGACTTGGGTATTAAGACCCTGATACCCATTACCCAGGATAAAAAGTCAGTGACATGACAAATACTCTAATTTACATAATATGTTTTAATGCCTTATGGAAAAGGAGATAGTTTTTTATAAATTATATAATTTTTTTCACGGTTCCCCGTTAATTAGGCGTGGCATCCTTTCGGAGCGTCGTCCAATTCGCTGCGGCATCCGGCCCGTATCTAATATAGTTGAAATTTATTAGAAATTGATTAAGGATCATTAAATAGGAGTCATTTTGAAGGTTGGGTCCTATTAAATTACTTTAACATTTTTTTTTTTACAAAAAATCTTAATTTTATTTACTTAATTACCCTAAACATCGATAAAAATTTATTGTCAACAAATTTTTTTAATTCAATAATCCAAACCCTGTTTTCTTCAGTGAAATAATTTACTATGTTATAAGGTAACAAAGAAGATCTCCTATGATTTTAATTTCAAAAACATATTAAACAATTTTAAATGTTATTAATCTTTTTTTTTTCTTCTCTTTTTAACATATTTTTAACATGTTGTTTTATGAATATAGCATATTAATATTTTCTATAACCTAAAAAAATTACCCCTTAATACGTTTTTCTATTATTTTATATTAGAAAAATTAGCCTAAAGATAATATTTTATTTTTTGAAAATAATTAATAGAATATTTCGAGGATTTTTAGATAAATCTATAAAATGATACAAGTCCTGAAAGAAAAAAATATTTTAAAGTCAATAATTTATTTCTAAATTAATTCAATCAATATTGAATGTCATTGTGAAATGGCAACCTCTAGCAGGAAATTTCGCTTTTGCCAATCCTTTACCAATAATTCTAAAATATAATTTGATTCATTTTTGGATCAACATACCCTTATAACATGATAAATTGGTCCACCAAAAAAAATCAACCTATGAATATTTGTTTATTATATTAAGTTTTTTTTATTGATATTACACATTTTATACATAAAATTAAGATTTTTGTTAGTGAAATATTTACTAATATAAACAACCCCCCTCAACATCACTTATATTTAATGATCCTTCCTGTTTTATACTAATAAATTTATAATAAATTGCAACCATATTAGATAATCGCCGCGTCGAATTGACGTGTTACCTTTTTTAACACGTCGGTTGCTAAATTTTCCAAAAAAATATATTTGGCTAATGATAATCCGAAGCTGTTAGGCACTGTTTATATTTAAAATCTTTTTATAAAAAGTCGTGCAGATACTTGAAGGTTGTGTAGTAATGTTTTTACATTTTGAGACCACCAAAGGAAACGTCTTTTAATAAAATATTTGTGGTGTAATAAATGATTAATAAATATACCAATAAATTGCTTTCTTAATGACATCTGGTGGGTTATGAGATATTAAGTAAATTTAAGGGTAGGAAGTTTGACTCGCTATGGAAACTATTTATTTAGATATCTAGATCCTCCTTTTCCGAACCATGGATAAAAGGTATCGAAGAAAGACTGTAAGGATATTGGGCTAGGGTTAATCAAAAAATGGGCTTAATAAAATTTTGGGCCACTTTTAAAAATAAATATTTAATTTTTTAATGAATATTTTAAAGTATCTAAGGGTAGTAAGAAGCTTTATTGCATCTAAATTATTCCATGTTCATGCGTTCAATTATCGGAATAACGAATTTTTTGAGACTCCATTTTCTGAAACTAGTCAGCATTGGCAGTAGTAAATACGTAAAAATGGTAGCTAGAGCAAGGATACAGGGTTGGGTTAATATATTTTAAAAGAGGTTTAATAACATTTGACCAACCTCTCTCCCCCCCCCCCCTCCAAGGAAAATTTCTAGCTACACCACTGAATCATGTGAACAATATAAAGAAAGAAACTGAATAGAAAAAAAAATTGAGAGTTAAAATGAAAAAAAAATATATAAGTAGCACAAAAATATCTAGATTATAGCTTTAGCAAAATAATCGGGCTTACTTGATTTAGGTTTTGCCTAGAAAATTACTAGATCTTGAGTTTTAAATGTAATTTAATAAATCAATCAAAATATTTTCCATAATTTTAAAGAAATTTTTATTATTTTATTTTGATAATATTGATATTGGTATAATTTAAAAAAAAAATGATAAAACACTAAAATATTAAAACAACAATATAAAAAATATGTAAAAATATATAAATATAGCTTATACATTTAGTATTCAACTAACTTTATCTTTATATAGATTGATCATAAGTGAATTTGATATTCTAAGCATCATCGATGCATATAATCATTACATTACAGACAGATAAGTTGTTCAGCTCTGTGACCACCTTAACTTTTTCTGTTAAAATCGAAATTTAGTATATTACATATTTCAAATTTAAACTTTGGAAATATTAAAAAAATGTAGAAATGAAGTAATATAACGGAGTATTTTTAAAACATTTCAATTAAAATGCTTTAATTTTTGATAACTAAAATTATCCCTCATATAGAACTCTGTATATTTCGTATTTTTAAAATCTAAAAATCCCTCCTAAAGATTATCTAAACTCTAATTCATAAATATAATCGAATTTCTTTAGGAGATAACCAAATTAAAACCCTTTAATTGATATGTATTTAGTATCTGTCTGTTTTCAATGAACATTGTTTATTGAACATTAATTTAGTATTATCGGGAATTGAACTAATATTGTTGCTGAACGTTTTAAAAAATATGGTAATCAATGTTAAGTATTGGATATCTCATAAAACCATTGTAATTTATGATTCGTGGATTTTGTAAACTTCAAAGTATCCCTAGTTTGGTTGCACAAATCGTAACTGCAAAAACATTCGATCATCAAAAAATTTAAAGTTTAGAAGTGATTGATACTTATGTCACTAATATAACCATAATTGTTAATATTATAAATGCAGGTAATATTCATTAGATGGCATTTCGTATGGGTTTAGTCTGAATTAATATTTTTATCGGCGAGAACTCCATAACGGGGTTCGATATCTGTTTAAAACTAAGCATAAATAAATTCTGAACCAGTGGCATAGTCAGGATTTACATATTTTAATATCATCGCCATTAAATTTGGTTGAACAGTTGTGAAAACTAATTCTAAATTTTGTCGATATTTTAATTAGTTCTAATAAAGAGCTTTAACCAATATAGTAGCTTGTATAAATAAAAAAACTAATAGCAAGATTTAGGGTAAGTCTACGATTAAAGCGACTGAAAGAATTTATTCTAAATATTTTATCGATATTTTGTGTTAATTATATATTATTATTATAATCCTTTAAATTATCATTATATAAATTTATTAGTTAAGAACAATCATTTAATCGATCTAGTATTCATTTTTTTTAAATATAAATAAACGACATTCGTGATAAAGTTTTTACGAAAAGTGTTTCGGGATAAAGTTTTCGCTGAAATGATATGGAGCCGATGGTTAAATTATCAAGATAATAAGAATTTATTTTTATTTTTTATTTATGTAGTTAAGAATATATTCTTAAATTGTCATACTTTGTATTTTTAATTTTATATTATTCAACCCATTGTAGAGTGCTTCAATAACAGATAGGACATAAGATACAATGTTGTACATAAAAGATAGGTGTTTTTACCTTTGTAATGTGTAATTCACAATTAATGGGATATTATAGGGGGCCCTGGCATAAGTAGGTATACTCATATAAATTAATGTCCGTTTCATCTAAAGAAATATTAATATATTTCCTTGGGAACATTGAGCATTTTTTAAAAATATGCAACTCCCCCCCCCCTTCCCTTTATGTACCCCATAAACATAACCTTTGGTTAAACCTAACAAACATTTTATTTTCCAATGACTATGTGATTTCGTTCAAATCAAATTTAGCCAAATGATTATCTATTTACACAATTTCGCTAGAGGGCAAACACTTACTACCATCTTTTAGCTAGCGAAGGTTAAAAGCTTAAATAATAATATTTTCGTCAAAATCTTTATTTTACTTTTTTTAAAAAAATATCGATTAAATCTAACGACAACCATAATAATTTATTTTTATTATAAAACAGTTTTTCTAAATTGTTCCTAATTTTCAGTATTATATAGGCTATATATTATATAAATTTTATTATTTACTTTTATATCACATCACGAATAAAAAAGAAATATAATTATGTAACAAAAAGTTTATAAATATACTATGCCCTTTTAATAAGAAAATATTTATAATATAGTTAATTATTATAAATTTTGTTTAATAAACACATTGTTATAATCAAATAAATGTTATAATTCCTATAAGTGGAAACGCGTAATACTTAAAGTAGAATACTCAGTCACGTTTATCATATTTTGTCTGTTCTCTAACAAGTGGCGTTCTTTCTTACATGCGATGCTATAAAGTACAAATTCATCTTCATTTTCCAAAATATTAAGAGTCATGTTATTGTAATAGATTGCCAGGGTCAAGTTAGAAATGTCATGTTCAATAATTGCCTTAGATATTAGTTTATAGAAAAGTTTTAAAAGAAATATGAATATAATTTTATGATTAGTGCATGATTAAAAAAAAAGGTAATTGATTCCTAATAATAATAATTTTATATAATTGAATAAATAATGAATGTTCATTACAGATTGATGATTTCCTAGGTAAATTAGATAGTCTAAGCCATTATTGATATCTATAAGCAATAACGAGCAAATATCAGATTTATTAGTGTTGACTTTTATTACCATCTTAATTTTTTTTTAAAATTTGGTATATAAATAATATCAAAAAATGATGTATTAAAATGCTATAATTTTTATTGTTGACTAAGATCTCTCATTTTAAAATGTATTATTTCGCGTTTTTAAAAATATTTAAAATCTTATTTTGGTTTTACTCAACTCACTGAATGTATAAAATTTGACTCTCGATTATTTTATTAGATGCCAAATATTAAGAAAAGTAGCTTAATTCCCTTTTTTTAGACATTTTAGGATTCCTCATTTGCTTACTAATATAGATATTATATGTGGGGTATTAGTATGACCTTTGCAGTTGATGAAATATAAAAATTGTCCCAGTAGTTCAAAGCAAGCTTCATATCTTCAACCGGTATATCGAACATTGTTAAACTGTAAGTAGATTGGTTCCTATAATATTGGTGTTTGGATGTGTATATTAAATCTATGAATCGCTCGAAGGGATTATGTAAATTCCCATAAGGATACAAGGGTAGATTCCTATAAATTTAAAAAATTTTCTCGTTAGTTGATATTAATCTTATATTTAGAAAAAAAAATATTAACTTCATAAAAATTGTCGAATTTCCTTTGAATATAATCAAATTGTAAACCCCTCAAAATACCACGTATTGGGAAATAGACTGTTTGTCAATGTACAGTGCTTAACAGTTATAAATATCAATTTAGTATTATATATATAATTAAATAGATTTTTTTAAAATTTACTTTTACCGAAATTGGATTTAAAATTAGCCAACCCAGAGCCTGGAGATAAAATTGCATAATATTTATTATAAATTAAAAAATTTTTTTTACTTCTCTCATTTATCTTACAATTTTGTAGTATGATATTAACATTGGGTCTGGACATCGGAATTGAACTAATATTATTATTGAACATCTTGAAAAATATGCCTATTAATTTTATGGGTGGTAATCCCAGCGAACCTTTGTAAATTATATATGATTCGTGAATTTCGTAAACTTCAAGGGATCCCTCATATGGTTGCACAAATCTTAACTACAAAAATATCCAATCAATAAAATATTTTATGCTTAGAAGATTTTGATACTTACACTTGTAACAGCATCGTTGGTATTATATCCATAACTGTTAATATTATAAATGTCGATATCATTTGAATCGGATGGAATTCCGTATGTTGAGTTTGAATTAATATTTTTTTCTGCGAGGATATACCATAATAACGTGGGATCCGTGTCTATATAATACTAAGCATTGAGAATTTAAAATTAATCGCTTTTTACTCTTTACCAAGAAGTCTAATAAATATTTCCCAAGCCTTGAAATTTGTCAAGGTTAAGATAAATTTTATGACTTAATAGTTAATTTAACCGTTTAAAAAATTGACTAAATCAAAATTTCCGACAAACTACAAGGAAAGATAATATAGAAATTTAGTAAAGATAGATAACATCAAATTTTATTTTAAAATGTATGCGCCTTTGAAGGATAATTTCAAGACTCTAAGGTTTAATTTAAGTTAGAAAATGCTATATAATTTTAGTTTAGTTCATACTATATCGTAGGTCTGGAATTGGAGTTCCACTTTACATTTTCAAAATTTTTGAGTTAAAAATGATTATAAATCATTTACTCCCAAGATATATAAAAATAAAAAAGCTAATTTCAAATAGGCCCTTTGAAGACATTCCCAATAATTAAGTATTATATACAGGCTCAGGTTATGAATGGCTGGAAGCCATCCCCAGTTCCAATCTTGGCCTCTTCTTGACTGGCGAACAGTTACCCATTTCCATAGCCCTCCACCTTGGCTGTATGCTGTGGTTCCCTTCATTTGCATCGACTGTGGCCATCCGATCGAATCGAAAGCTTACCATCCCTTTCACTGTAAGTTCTCACATGGACGACAACCACGTCATAAATCTATTAACAACATTATCCTAGCTGCTCTTAAAAGTTAATATTCTATCCACCCTCAAACCAGTGGGCCTCTCAAACAAAAACGCCATACGTCCCGATGACGTATCTCTCATTCCCTGGACCAATGATCTCCCACTCACTTGGGACTATACCTGTGTCGATTTTGTTGTCAAGTCCAACCTCTCATTTTGTGCCATCGAAAAGGCCGAAATCCTAAAAAAAACATCTGCTTGCCTCACCAACACCGTGTTTATTCTAATCGTTACTAAAACCCTAGGCATGTTCGGAAGTGATGCTCTCAATTTCATTAAAACCATAGGAAAAAAAATGAGGCAGATCTCAGGGGACCCCAATGAAGGATTTTACTTTCGTCAGCAGATTTCCCTGGAAATCTGCCGATCCAATTTTTTAAGCATTCACTCTTCTCTAGGGTGATTTGTACCCTTTTTTTAAAAATATTATTTTTCTCAGTTCTTTTTTATACATTTATATTTTTTTAATTTATTTTTAATATATTTTTATATCTTTTTATATCTTTTTTAATTATAATTTGTAAAAGAAAAATTTGTGAAAATTTGTTTTTAAATAAAAATATATTTTATAAGATTAAGAAATAATAAATTTTGCCAAAGTTTTTATCCAAATTGATCAATAAGTTTTTCCTACATTTGATTTTAAACTTTAATGTTGATTTTCTCATTTTAAACATTTGCGCATGTGGGCACTCCAAATTTAGGCCGACTATATGTTATAATATGCAATGCTGTTAAAGTATACATTGTAAGTAGCAAGTTATAATAGCAAGTCTACATTTATATAGAAGCAATAGCTAAAACTTATTTACCCATTTAAAACAATTTAATTGATAATTTAAAATGATGAATATAATATATTATTCTAACCTCTTTAGAATTTATTTGATTTATTCAAAACTTGAAATTAAAAAACTTAGAGTAATACAATAATAAAAGCAAATTTTTTAATTGGGTGAGATTTGTTGTTCATCATCTAAGCCTCACCAATAAAAGCAAGGCACCCAACAAAATGGGAACAAATCGTGTTTTAAGATTGATGATATTATCAGAATTATGAAAAAATATATTGATAACTAATATTTGAGATTATTAATATTATATCTCACCAGAAGTTGTTAAAGAGAGCCTTTACACTTTTTCAAAAACACCTGTAGCCCCCCTCCTTTAAAAAAACGGGAGCTAGCTGCTTTTAGTGGGGTGGGGAAGCGTCTCTTCACCGCTCTTTTAAATTTAATGTATCAATTAAATCATTTTTTAAATATTAATAAATTTTTAATAAAAATGAAATTTTATTTCATTTAAATTTATTTAATATTAAATGTTGAGCTGAGTTAATCAGTTAAAATATTAAACATCATGTTTTTCCTTTCTTTTTATATCGAAATTTTTTTTGAAAAATCTTGCAACTCATATTAATATTTCATTTCATGGATATATGATAAAAAAAAATAGTTTTTGATATTATTGATCCAGATATCATCGAAAAGGAAATCGAAATAAAAAAATTAATATTTATTTAAATAACTTTATTTGGGGATTTTCAAATGTTTAAAATGATGAAAATATTATTGCGGCTATTATCCATTATGCATACAAATTAAATTGGGAATGGTTAAAAAAATGATCAAAATATGGAATTAAAATATAAATTAATTAATTTTTTAAGAACAAAGATAGCCACTAGTCCATGAAAAAACTGCAATGGTTTGGAAGATTTTTTTAAATTCCATGAAAATGATCATCAGAAAGATAATATATTGGACAAATATTTTTTAAATAATGATATCAAAATTATCATTTTTGATAAATTTCCTGAATTAAGTTGAGCGCCTGTTTAGCCTGTTTAGTATTGCTAAACAGGTTTTAGGGGAGAGGCATGGATGTTAGTTAGATTTAAATTAAGAAAATTTATTACTCTTAAAAGTTAATTAAAGATTATAAATATTTTAATATATCATTTAATATAAATAAAACTTTTATGATAAAAAAAAATATGATTTTGTTTCGTGTACTTTCTAAAAAAAAAATGAAAATAAAAGAATCGGATATGCAGTGACGAGGGAGATAGCTCATTTTAAAAATTTAGTAGCGTTAGCGAGAACTGCTTTTTTTTGAGAAGGTAGGAGCGGATAGCTACTTAAGGAGCGTTAGCAACTCTGGATCTCACTATATTAAAAGAAGTTACTCTTTCATAACTTCTTCTAGATCTCTCACTGAGAAACTATTTAGTTCAGGAAGGATGTATGAAAATCTTTGATATTTTGTATATAATTGATATTGATATTTATATTTCTAATTTAAATTTAGATTACATTTACTATTATCAAAAAATTTATATAATTTAGACTACGATATTTCATTTATACTAAAGAGCTAATTAAGTAATAATGCTAGGTTTAAAAATATATTTTGAAAAAATGGCTAAAAGTAGCGAAAATAGTAGCTCTAGTGGGCTATTTTATAAAAGAGTTAGCATAATTGATAAAAATATATATATATTTATATTTTATTACTGTGGCGTAAAAAGCAATAGTAATTAATCTCAGATTATTTGAATACATTTCATCAAGGTAGAATTTGTATAATGAATTTATGGAATCAATAAAGAGCTTTTGTGGCATCTCCCAAATGACTAAACCATCCACCAATTTCAATGTAGCATCACTAAAATATCTTAATTTTTATTATATAAAATTTAAAAATTTTATAAAACCCTTTTGAATAGAATGTGAATTATATAATATTTATGCACCTCTTTAAAAATCTATTTTTAATTTCGTTTTTAATTATTCTATAATTTATAATTTAAATAAAATTCCATACAATTTTTTGGAACTATTCTATAAATTTAACTACGTAATTCCTAGCCTATGTTCCAGCAAATTAATATAGAAAAAGTTGAATCCTGATCTAAATGATATTATTCCTGCTAACAGATACCTATAAAAATATGAAATTTAGAAAATTACTACTATTAGTTTTTCAAAACCTAATAATGGTAGAATCGAAAAAATAAAATCAAATCTAAAGTATACTCAGAGGAGTTAAAGTGGTGATTGAATGGGTAACGAATTGGGTATCGCATTTGACAAAAATCTGCATTAATATAGCATGTATATTTATAATAAATTTAGCATATAAAACATTTAAACCAGTAGAAAATGTTACCTTAACCATAGTAATTATCAACAATAATAGCATCGTGTAATTTAGATATTTAAGGAGGAACATAAAAAAAAATTAAATTATTCTGATAATGTTTTTTGGAAAATTTATTTTAAACTAAATTTACAAATTGATCAATAAAAATGTTTTGAGAAATTAATTTTTAAAAATTATTTTATAGGTAGTACGTTCACTTTTAACCATTATATTACAAATAGTTTTGACGAAGAAAAATAATTTTACTTAATATATATATTTATATATATATACAAGCTGAGGTGTTAACCCTTTTTTTAATTTATAAATATTAATCAAAAATATATCATATTAGAAGCATGTTATGAACTAGCCAGGCCACTGCAAACAAGCTACATTGGTTGACTCTTATACTCATCTAATTATTGTGAATAATGCTATATGATGTAGTAAATAGCCTTACTGATTGTATTTTGCCTAATCTCACATTTCTTAATTATTTATAATTATTTATTCCCATAATATTTGAGTATAACATTATTTATTCAATATTTTCATCTTTGACATTCTACACGGACCTGATTACTATATTCAACGAAAACAGTTCATAAAAAAATTATAGGTTAATGAATTTAAAAATTGTAAATTTGTTAGAATAAGATTATTTTAATTTAATAATGCTTAAAAAATAAATAATGAATAAAAATTACGTAAAATAGAAACATTTTAAACATATCAAATAAAATAAATATTAATATTATAATAACGAATCTAAAAGTTTATCACGATATACAAATTAAATTATTTTTTTATGCTAAAATCGAGTACAAACTCTTTAGGCCGCAATAACTGCATGAATGGACAAAGATTAAATCAAAATCTTTAATATATCTTTTATAAAATTATCAAAATTATTTTTATTTAATTTATCATTACTTTATATGTTATAAGACGACTATTCTTCAATTTGTTTTCCATAAATCATTTTTGAGAGCTTAAATATAGGTCTACACGAAGACAATTAAATTAAAAGGTAATATTATTATTAGTAGTTTTTTATGTGATATCTAATAATAGCATGAAACAATATCTCTCCCATCTATAAACCTTATTTTGGATGATTTAGATAAAATTAATTGTTAGATTATACGCATTTTTTAGACTTTCCTGTCACATTTCCACGGTAAGTTTAGCGGAGAGAGACCTTATAATAATAAGCGATGTATCCTTATTTACAATTAAAATCCTTGTTATCTAAATAAAAATTTAAAAGGTTTGATACCAAGGTCGTATAGCTAAAATAAAAAAACATTATAAAACTATTTTGATATTTAAAGCTGCCCCGAAATTAGGTAGGAGCTTAGTTTGCAAAAGATATGATATTTCTGAAGGATACAATATATCATATTTTCGTAATTATAATTTTACTATAAAAATAATATAATTTAATATCAACGTTTAAGCTCTTCACAAATTTTTGTTTCTAAATTTTGAAAAAGTATATTTACGATTTTAATTAGTGGAGGTTAACATTTCCACAAATGTAGCTTATTTAGGTTTAAAGTGGATACTTTTTTAAATAAAATGTGATTTTATCTATTTTTACATTATCTTTCTTCGTAATAAATATTCTCAGTGCTAGTATATTTTTAAAAAAATTACGGATTTTGAATCATGAAAATTTCAGCGTAAATAACCTTATTCTTATATTACATATATACATAAAGAATCTTATCTAAAAATTCTGCTCTTTTATATAACGTAAAATAATTTAATATCAAAATACGAATACCGTTTTTGTTTTAAAATAAAATGAAATAATAAAATATATATATAGCGAAAAAATTATTTAAGATATAATAAGAAAAAAATATATTTGACTAAATATAGTAACCAATAGTATTATATAACCAATCACATAGAGAAAGAATATATATTAATTAAAAAAATATGAGAAATCATAAAAACAAACAAAAAAAAAACTAAAACAATTATAAACTGGTTATCATATCATTTATTTTCATAATTTTAATAATTTTTCTTCAAAAACAATTAAAAATTTATCTAAATCAATAGAATACTTTGAATTTTTTTTTTTTAAGATTCTTAATTGACTTTGCAGTTATTTTTTATTTATTGAAATACGGAAAAAAGAGAGATGATGTCAAAATCTTCAGATAAATTAGAGTTAATATTATAACAGAAAGTTATATCTCTATGTGCATGGAGAAAAAATATGATATGAATCTCCTTGGAACATTTTTTAATATAATTTACAAATAAGGTTTTATCTTTAGGGTTCGGATAAAAAAACAACAATTTTCTAGAGAAACAAATTATTTTTAAAATAAGATTTCCTTTCTATTATTTACAAAAAAATTTAGAATAATCTTTAAAAATAATAAACTCGGAATTTTTAGCTTTCAGTATTTTTATTTTTATCTTGTTGGGGAAAAAATGTCAAAATTTACTTTTAATGGTATAAAGTACATTTTTTAAATTTATGTTATAAGGGGAAGGGGGTAGGTGTGAATTTATTGTGGTAAAGGCCTAAACCATACAACCATGAGTGAGAGTTACATGCTGACATAATAAACATTAAATAACAAAAGACCCTAAAACATTTTGCATTTATGATTTAGGGAACTATGGTGGGTAAACTAATATTATGTTGTTTTTCATAAGGCATTAGAAATATTATAATTATTTAGTGGTAATGCGCTCGCGATAATAACTTTTGCGAAAATACATTCGCGGTAGAAATACCTCTATAAAAAGTTCGCGATGGAAATTTGTTATTAATGAGTTTGCGTAAATGTATCGCAAAATGTACTATCACCAAATTATTCGCGTTCAAGGTTTAATCGTAAAGTAATTTGCGATAATGAGTGCGCGATTTTGGTTTTCGATATATGTTTTGCTAAAAAAAAATCGTGAAATTGGTATTTGCGATTTTACCTTTGCTATAATATTCCTTTCCTTTGCGATAAATAACAACATTCACAATTAAATCGCCAAAAAGTGTTTCAATTATAAAACTTTCACTGAATTTGACCTGAGACAAAAATTTATTATTGGAATATTATTTCAAAGTCCGATTATATGAATCGCGTACATGAAGCTTTATTAATATATTAATCATTGAGTTACTTAGTTAAACCTTGCTTGATCCTTGCTGGCAAATTAATATCTGGGTTAATATTTATTTTCTTTAATATTAATAATATTTATAAATTCGCAATTAGTTTTGCCAGTCACTAACCAAAAACAGAGTTATAAACTATAAAAACTAAAAACAATTTTGCTGTCAAAAATAAATTACATCTAAGGGAAAATTATTCCCCAATTTAAAATATGTTGATTTTATTATTAAATTTTTTGTTTCATTTACAAAAATTTCAATTTTATTTATAAAATGCATAATATATAAAAAAAAGATAATTTAATAAACAAATATTTATATTGCTGATTTCTTTGTTGGAGCCAATTTACCACATTATAAGGTATGTTGATCCAAAAAAAAATTCAAATTATTTTTTAGAATTATTGGCAAGAGATTAACAAAAACGAAATCTCATGCTAGAGGTTGGATTTTCCAATGATATCCAGCAGCGCTTGTATAGAAAATAATTAGTCGATTTAAAAATAGCTACACCTTTCTTGAATCTCGGGGCTTGTGTACCAGATTATTTTCTAAATTAATAAAATCTTTGTTGAAATATCATTAGAAAATACCAACCTCTAGTATGAGACACCATCTTTGTTAATCTCTTGCCAATAATTCTAAAAAATTATTTGAATATTTGAATCAATATAAATGTAATGGTCCCAGTCGGGTTAAATTTTTAAAACCCGATTCATATTTTGGAAGAAACAATATTATGTAAGATTTGGAAAATAGAGGCCAAACTTTTCAACCATTTATGCGCAAAATCTCCAGGGTTACATAATATTATTTTGGCTAAAATCTTAATTGCGCCATTTAATAACGTTAATCAACAAACCTTATAACATGGTAAATTAGTCCACCAAAGAAATTCGGGGTATCAATAATTGGTTTATTAAATTAAATATTTTGTTGATTGATATTAATAAATTTTTGTAAATATTAGGCAATTAGCAAATAAAATCGAGATTTTTGTAAAAAAAATTGTATAATTAATAGGATTCAACCCTCAAAATGACTCCTATTAAATGATAATATTATATCATACTAATAAATAATTTATAACAAATTTCAACTATATTTGATATCCGCGCTAAATTGGCGCCGTACTAAATAGATACTGTGCCAAATTTTCCGCGTCGAATTTACGCGGAATCGTAAAAAAAAATTAATTATATCTCTCTTTAATAGGTTATTTTATTAAAATTTGAGCATTTTTGTCCAGTAGAATATTTTTATCGGTGACTTATTATCTCGACTAATTTTATCCGGGTCTTAATGTCCAAGTCCCTTCTGACCAATTACCTATAAAATATGCTTCTTTTACAAAATTGGTTTGAAAAATATTAAAATCTTAAGTATATACAGACAAGAGCTAATATCTAAGAGGAAAGAGGAATTACATATATATATTTATAATATAATAAACGATTTAAATCTCATTTATATAGAAATTATTATCTGTTACAAAGTCATTATTCATATTAGTAGAAAATATTTTAAACTATTCTTATAATGTTACTTGATATTTTTTTTTTAAATAATTTGCAAACTGATTTGCAAAGATCAACAATATATTTAAAGATATTAAATTTAATTATTTTCTAGTAGGTTAACTTAAACTAATATTTTATTAAATAATAATAGTTAGATGAAGTAAAATTATACCATTTTGATAAAAACATGATAAATATGGAAAATAAAAATTTGATTATTGTAATAATATAAATTATTTCGTTAACTACTTATGACCTCCTCAAATATTGTAAGCTAGCTACATTTGATGAACTGTTAATCTTTTCTAATTCTCTCATCTTAATAATACGTTTAAATTTACAAATAAAAATTTATGAAAGGCTTAAATATTGATATTAAATTATATCATGTATATAGTAAGTAAAGTATAATTACGAAAATATGATATAATGTATCTTTGGAAAATACCATATCGATTGCCGGCTAAGCTCCTACTTAACATCGGGGCACATTTTTTTCAAATTAATTTTTAATATTCAAAAATAGATTTATAATAATTTTTTTAGATATACGAACTATCAAACCGTTAAAAAACTGTAAAATTTTTATTTGGATAACAAGAATTTTAACTATAAATAAGAATTCGTCGTTGATTATTGAAAAGTCATTTAAACTTACTGTGAAATTGTGACAGGAAATCCTAAGAAATGCGTTTAACCAATGTAATTAAATATCCATTTTTTATCTAAATAATACAAAATGAAGTTAATCAATCGATATCAAATAAAAAAAATTCTACAAATAGCAATATTACATTCTTGGTGTATCAGTGTATACCTGACTCTAAGCTTTCAAAGATTCTTTAAGAAAATTAATTTGAGGAATGGTCATTTGACAACAGAGAGTTATGATAAATTAAATAATAAATAATTTTGAAAATTTTACAAAAGAAATATTATAGATCTTTGTCCATTCATGCAGTTATTTGTGCCAAAAAAGATTTTTCTCGATTTTGCTTAATAAAACAACTTAATATATATATCTTGATAAACTTTTAGATTATAATATTAATATATTTTTATTTGATATGTTTAAAATATTTCAATTTTACATACTTTTTATTCAGTATTATTTATATCAACCTATGTAGCTTGTTTACAGTGACCTGGATAGTTCATGAGTAATTTTAAAAATTAATTTAAAATAAAATAATAGTCTAAGTTATATTATTAATGGTTCTAATGTTATTTAATTAGTATTTATTAACTAAAAATGGTTTAACACCTCAGCATGTATATACATATTAAGTAAAGTTATTTATCTAAACCATTATATTTTTAATAAAATAGTTTCAAGTGAACGAACTACCTATATAATAATTTTAATAAATTACATTTTAATTAATCAGTTTAAAAATTTAGTTATAAATAAATATATCAAAAAACATTATCAGAATAATTTAATTTTTTTTAATGTTCCTCTTTTGAAAATCTAAATTATATGATGCTACTATTGTTGATAATTACTATAGTAAGGGCAACCTTTTCTACAGGTTTAAATGAATTTTATTTTTTAGATTGCACCATTATTTGGTTTTGAAAAATTAATCGTAGTAAATTTGTAAATATCATATTATCATAATGGGATCTTCTAAATGAGATATTATTTTGATCAGGCTTTAATTTTTATTAAATTAATACTATGTGATATAGATTCGTTATAGAGATTAGGAATTAATTTAAATTTATAGAATAGCTCCAAAAAAATATAACGGGATCTTAAATTATAAATTGGAGAATTAAAATTGGTAATTAAAAAAAAATGAAATTAAAAGTAGATTTATAAAAAGTGCATAATTGTTATATAATTCACATTCGATTCAGAACGGTTTAATTTAAATAAATTAAATATTAAAAAACCTATATTTACAAGTTTTATATTATAAAAAATTAAGTTATTCCAGTGATGCTAGAATAAAATTGGTGGATGGTTTAGTCATTTGGGAGATGCCACAAACGCTCTTTATTGATTCCTCAAATTCTTTGTACACATACTACCTTGATGAAATGTACTTAAATAATCTGAGATTAATTACTATTGCTTTTAACGTCACGGTAATAAAATAAAAAATATATATAGCATTTTGCCAAGTATGCTAGGGCTTTTATAAAATGGCACGCTATAGCTACTATTTTATTTTTTAATTCTAACGATGATATTTTAATAGCTAATAAAATCTCCCAGTTTTGATTATATATTTTTTTTCTTTATCGCAAGTTAATATCAATTATATATAAAAAAAATATTATTAGATATATATGTCAAAATATCTTCATAACCAAATAATTTTTCAACGGGAGAACCGGAATAAGTTTTGAAAGAGGAACCTCTTTAAATATAGTGAAATTTGATATTGGTTTTCTCAAATATTAGTTATCAATATTATTTCTATTTAATCATAATTATACATAGAAAATATCATCAAAAAACTTAAAACAGGATATGTTCCCATTTTATAGGGTGTTTGGCTTTTATTGTTAAGACTAAGTTGATGAACCAAACATCTCAAGTATTTAATAGATTAGCTAGCTATTATTGTAATTCTAACTAATTTTATGATTTCAAGTTTTAAATGATCAAATAAATTCAAAATGGTTAAAAGATTCACAAATTTGATCAATTTTTCTTTATTTCATAATATAAAAAATATATTATATTAATCATTTTACGATATTAATTAAAAAAATTTAAATGGGTAAATAAGTAGCACATTTCATTGCTCCTTTACAAATGTAGCGATGCTACTATAGTTCGTTACTTTCAATAATTATGATTGCATTTTATAATACATAGTATTATATAGATGCGGATCCCAGGTTATTATGGTCTATCCTCGCCGATAAAAATACCAGTTCAAACTCAACATATGGAATGCCGTCCGATTCAGCGGATATCGACATTTATAATAATAAATTATAGCCACAGTACGAACGATGATGTTAAAAGTGTAAGTTTCAAAATCTTCTAAACATGAAAAATTTTATTGTTAGAATCTTATATTGTAGTTACGATTTGTGCAACCATACGAGGGATTCCTTGAAGTTTACGAAATTCACGAATCATACATCATTTACAGAGGTTCGCTGAGATTACCACCCATGAAATTAGTAGCCATAAATTTCAAAGTGTTTAACAATAATAGTAGTTTAATTCCCCAGTCCCGACCCAATGTTAATGTCATACTACAGAATTGCAAGGAAGAGCGAAGTGAATTTTTTTTTGATTTATAATAAATATTATTCAATTTTATCTTCAGGATCTGGGTTGGCTAACTTTAAATCTATTTTCAGAAAAAGTAAATTTTCATATTTTTTTATCTAATACTAAATTGATTATTTATAACTGATAAGCGATGTACATTGACATACAGAATATTTCCCAATACGTGTTATTTGAAGGAGTTTACAATTTGATTATATTCAAAGGAAATTCGACAATTTTTATGAAGTTATTTTTTTTTCTAAATATAAGATTAATATCAACTAACGAGGAAATGATTTATTTTAGGAATCTACCTTTGTCTCCTTACGAATAGTTTTCATAATCCCTTCGAGCGATTCATAGATTTAATATACACATCCATTCCCCAATATTATAGAAACCAATCTACTTTCAGTTTATCAATGTTCGAGATACCGCTTGAAGATATGAAGCTAGCTTTAAACTACTGGGATTATTTTTTTATTTCATCACCTACAAAGGTTATACTAACTCCCCACTGTTAATATAATCTTAAAGATTATATATGTATTTTTAGTAAGCAGGTGAAGAATATTAAAATATTCATAGGAAGCTAAAATGTGATCCATCTATCTTTACTATAGATGGGTCGCGGAAAAAATTAATTAATTTGTATCACTATGTTCGTTTTTTAAATAACTATTTGACATTTTAAAAACTAATCAATATTATACATCCTGTGGATTCAGTAAGAAATTCATTTATATTCCAATATTATCTAGTACAGTTCCCAAAATAATGCTGTAAATATTTTATAAAATACGAAATATTACATCTTAATAATATGTAGGATACCTTTGGTTAATAAAATTTATAGCATTTTAAAATTACTTCATCTTCGATATTATAATACCATATTTTAAAAATAAATCAAGATGATAATAAAGGTCAACACTAATAAATCTGCTATGTGCACGTTACTGCTTCTAGACATCAACAATGGCACTGCATATCGAATTGTCTTAGAAAAACATGAATCTGTAATAAAGCCATGCATTATTTATACAAATATATAAAATTTATTACGAATCAATTAATCTTTTTTTTATGAACTAATCCTAAAATTATATTCATTTTCCTTTTAAAACTTTTATATAAACTAATATCTAAGGCAATTATTGATCAAAATAGTTCAAACTTCACCCTAATAATTTATTACAATGATATGGCCTTTAATATTTCGGAAAATGGTATTGTACTTTATAGCATAGCATGTCAGAAAGAACTCCACTTCCTAGAGAACAGTAAAAATATGATAAACGTGACTGAGTACTCTACGTGGGCTATTACGCGTACCTTCTTATCATAATTATAACATTTATTTGATTAGTGCTTATTATTCAAACTTTTTAAAATAATTACCTATATTATAAATAATTTTTTATTATAAGGGTGTGGATATTTTTTAAAACTTCTTTTGCTTCGTGATTATATTTCTTTTTTATTCATGATACATAAATAAATTATAAAATTGATTTAATATCGCTATACGCCTGAAAACTAAGAATAGTAGAGAAAATCTGTTTTATGATATATCTATACGGTTTCTGTATAAAAAATATTGACTTTGTCAATTTTTATTAAAAACTGTAGGCTAAGATTTTGGCGAAAATACTTTTACCTAAGCTATATAACGTTCGCTCGCCAAAAGATAGGTAGTAAGTATTTGCCCTCTTTTAGTAATATTGTAAAGGTAGATGATCATTTGGATTTAAATTTTTTTAAATATTCTTTTTCCAGCTCCAAAACTTTTCAATTTAAAATATAATAATAATATTTAATATCTTTTAATTTTAAAATAAATATTTATAATAAAGCATAATAATTACTCCCCTTGATTTTGATGATAAAAATGATTCATAGGTATTATATCGATTATAAGTTTCATAACTATAATGAATTTTATTTGTAATTCTTTTGTAAATATATATATATATACTTTTATATAATTATCAAAT
>NC_088777.1:52142833-52478417 GCF_954871325.1 Gordionus sp. m RMFG-2023
TAAACTACTATAATCCAATTCAATTGACCTTAATAATATATTATTAAATAGAAGAAAGTTATTATTATTACAAGTTACCTTAAATATAATAAAAATGCCCTTTACTCTCAATTATATAACTTAACAACCCAAAATAATTCTTTCTAATAATATTAAATAAATACCATTGACCATTAACGACGATCCATATTTAACATAATTATCTTTATTTCCTATAAAACCACAACAATCTAACATAAAATATGTAGAAAAATATAACATAATATAATTATCCAATTCTTCATTTCTCAAAGGTCCACAGCTGACATCCAAAGGTCCACAGCTGACATCTAATCCAATATCTCTTAATCTCCAACTACGGGTTTTTCCGAACAATGAAACACACCCCGTGATCCCTATCTCCTCTTCTTCCCCCAAGGAAAACTTAATTTCCTTGTCAGAAAATAACTGACATTTGATGTATTATATTAAATTTATTTCTTCTTTTTTTCAACAGTTACAACAATTATATTATATGACAAATATAATATTCAAATAGCGTTGAGTATAACCTTTTAAAAGATATAAGATATTATGATATAACAATAGGTAAATGTGAAGTAAGTAAATTATTAATTTTTTGAAATCAATCTATATAATAAAATGATATTTTATAAGTAAGCAATTTATTATTTAAAATTTTAACAGTTTTATATTGCCAAATAATAATCTTTGATTAATTAATAATTAAGTTTTCTCATGATATTTTATGTATTTTTTAATTTTATTCCATTAATAAACTACAGTTTAATATAAAAAAATTTAAATTGCTATATATAAAAATAGAATTTCGTATATTCGTGGGTCAGAGAAATAGAGAAAGTAGATTAAACGAAATTTGAATAATATGTAATACAAGATTTAATATTAGCCATAGAGGGTTACGTGATTTAAAAAAACATTCAACAAAGCAAGAACATATTTCCAATTTAAATAATATGAATTATCAAATAATATCCAACCATACTTCATAAACAATAATTTATATGATGATAATTCTGCAATAGCCAAAACGACATTCATCTATTACTCGATAAAACATTCGCTTAGTTATTTATCTACAGATTGCGCTACAATTACCTACTTCTCCTGGTTCAAAAAAATAGCCGAAAGGGTAAAATGTAGAAGAATAAAAGCCTCAATAAATAATGTTAAATATCATAGGTCCTGAAACTAGGGAAAATATCTTAAAGGATTTGAGGGAAAATCATCCGTTATCTTTGTTAACTGAGGTATCAAATAATTGAAATATTATAAAATTCCCAATATGCTGCTTTATTTTAATAACGAAAAATATGTTTCAAGTAAACTTTCAAAAAAAATTTCTTATCGTACTCGGAGAGGTTGAAGGATATTGCGTCTGAGCTTGTGCACTTTCTAAATTGTAACTTCACTATGAAATCTAAAGATTGTGCCTATAAGTGTAAGTTTTTCAGAAAAGGGCAATGACTATTAGTTTAGAATGAAAATTTTATCCCCAATGGTTGCCTGTTTGCCAGGCAATTTACAGTGCTGAAAAAAAGATGCATGTTTCAATAGACATAAAAATAATTTTATATGAAATTTTATGATTCACATAATAATTAACAAACAAATATATTATGAAGTTTGAAATAAATTTTTTTTAAATTAAAACGCCATTTTAGCGCTTCGTAAAATTTCATAATATTGGCCAATAACCAATATTTAAAAAAAAATGAAATATCGACCCGATCTTATAAAAAATATTGATTTTTTTCTAAGTAGTGACTATTTTTATAATCTTTTGCTTAAATTATTTATGAGTTTAATTATAGGATCTGCTATGATTATCATCAAGTTAAGTTTTTTTACTGAAGAAAATGACAAACTTTGATATTTCATTATGGTTCAAAATATTACAATTTATTTTTCAATTTATGTTAAAATAAAAATTTACATTTTATTCTAAAATTCATGTAATTAGAAATACATCATGAAATATTTATAATAAATATAGTAAAGATCTAAAAACTTATTATTAATAATCCTTTTTAGGAGTTTAAATTTAAGAATACTAATTATTCTTAAGATAAAATTTAGGAATATTTATAATTATTTGTAATTGAAGAATATTAACTATTGAGTTATAAGTTTCTTTTAATTTTTATGAAACTAAATGGAGTTTTTAGACACAAACCCGTCACATTAAGTAAAATTTATCATAAGTTATAATAAAAACCAGTAAAATTAAATTAAATATATGACAATTTAATTTAAAGTTAATATTTATTGAATGTATATTATTAACACAATATATGATGTTATTTTAAATGTAAATACAGATTCACCAATTAAATTTTTTTAGAATCTTAAGTTTGTGGGTCACATTATAGTTTAACTTAGAGCTATGCAACAAAGATAAGGGTTTATATTAGATTATGAAATAGTATAGTTTATTAGTCACCCAACATATTATATTTGGTAAAACTAAGATACTTATTGACTGCTAATAGCTGGTTAAGTCCAAAATGGTGAACTGTGTTAGTGACTAGTTTATGGTAATTAGTGAAGGTCAACGGTCCGGTCCTATCGGTCTTAGACCGGGACCGGACCGGACCGATTGTCGGACCGATCTTTTTGTTGAGGACCGTGATCCGGACCGGTCTTTTGGTCCGGACCGGTCTTTTATTAATATTTAAGTTTACTTTACTATTCAATTAATATAAATTTTGTATATTTTATTTTATGATATTTTTCTAGAGGAGTTATTTTAGATTTTGTTAATTTTTTTTTTACAATATGAAAATCATAAGTTTGTCCAAGAAACATTTTACTTATAGTCCTAATAAAAAACATAGAATATGTGTTCACTGTAATACCAAATTTAACATATCGTCAGCAAATAGTAACAAAATAATTGTTTATAATTTTTTAAGCAATAAATTAATCAAAATAAGCAGTATTATTATTAAAATATTTTGGTTATTATTTATATATCTATTTTTTCTTAAGAAACTGTCTGAATAATTTATTGTCAAAATAATATAACCTTATTCTTAATAAAATAATTAAGTACCTTAAGCAGACATTTGATAAAACATAAAATTTATACTTCTAATAATGAAAATGAAAATATCTCAAAAACACAAGTACAAAATCACTTTCTTCAATACCATTGGATAAATTCCAAACAGATCATATGAACCAACTCATTATAAAATGGGTAATAATGGACTCTCTGCCAATGAAGACTTTTGAAAGTTCAGGTCTTCATAATTTAATCAAATATTTAAATTCAACTGCTACAATTTGGTCAAAAAACAAAGTTAAAAATTTTTATATAGCTAATTTTGAGAAACTAAGAAATTCTCTATAAGATATTTTAAATAAAAATAATTCTTTAATAAGCTTTACCACAGATATGTGGAGCAATATAAATAAAATTTCATTTATAGCCATTACTGCACACTATATTGATTCTTCTTTTACATTAAAAAATATTTTACTTGATATATACCCCATTTCCTCATACTTCTGAAGAAATATCCTTAGCTATAAAAGAAGTAATTGATGTATATCAATTGGAGGAGAATATACTGGCCTGTATTACAGATAATGCCAATAACATCCTAAAAAGCATGGATATTTTGCAGAATATTTATAAGGAACAAAAATTTAAAGGCTTTAGATGCTGTGCCCATATTCTAAACCTAATATCTCAGGAAGGTTTATCATATATTACAACTATCCTAGGAAAGTGTAGAGACATAGCCTTTTCTATAAATAAATCACCTAAAATAAATCAAGCATATGTAGAAATATGTGAAAATAAGGGTATTACAAAATTTAAAATCCCTTCTGATATCCCTATTAGATGGAATGGCTCCTATTTAATGATGAATACAATTTATGAGGTATTTACATTTTTATCCAATTATTTTTAAAAAATATTTAATTTTTAGAACATGGATGCTATAGAAGAAGTACTTTTTTTGAATTACAAACAATTTAAAGGGGTTTTCTTTACTGAGTGTGAAAAAGAAGACCTTAAAGAGGCTGTAGATTTTCTAAGGCCCTTCTATAAAACCACACTTGATTTATCAGGATCCAAATACCCTACAGTTGGGATTTCCATGTTATATATGGATAATATAAATAATGAAATTTTAAATAATATAAAAAAGATAATAAAAATACAAGAAAAGAAATTCTTAATAACATGCTGGTTAAAATGCAGAAATATCTCAAAGAATTATTTTGCTATGAATCATATGTCTCAACATTATTGGATCCGAGATTAAAACAAGTTTACATGCCTAATACTCTTAATAGAATTGAGTATATAACCAAATTTTCAAATTATTTAAGGAAAATAGAAAATAAAAAAAATACAGGAATAACGGATTCTCAGGTATATTTTTAATATTTATTTATTAAATCCTAATTTTCAAACATTTGTGCCAGGAGGAAATCAATGAATTTAGTTTTTTAGAAAGAATTTTATCCCAAAAAAAGAAATTCAGAAGGGGATTATATATCGGCAGAAATCATTGAAGAAAATATATCAGAACTTCACACCTATTTGAATGAACCTCTTGTTTCATTAAAGGATGACATATTAGTATGGTGGAAAGCCAATAGTGAAAGGTCTTTTATATTTTTTAAATAGTCAATATAGTTTATTATATAGATTTCCAGTCTTCTCATTAGCAGCTAGAAATTTTTTAGCAATTCAAGCAACATCTGTCCCCTGTGAACAAATATTTTCCAAAGCAGGAGATCTTGTCACTAAAAAAAGGAATAGACTTTTAAACAAAACAATACAAGCTTTGATGTGTATGGGCTCTTGGTTAAAGAATGGAATAGATCTACCACCTCCATTAAGTCCCTCTTCTAATTTTCCAAGGAAGTTCCACAGACAAAGACATTAGCATTTATTTAAATTAAATATTTGTATTAATTATTATATTATTCATAATTAATTTTATATTGTTTATATAATACTCTTATATTTAATAAAATGATAAAAACCACGGTCTGAATTGATCTTTTTTAAGGACCGTGGTCCGGTCTGGTCCGGTCCGAGGGTATCGGTCCAGTCCGGACAAAAGACCGGACCGTGACCTTCACTAATAATAATGTTACAAAGATAAACGCAATAGCATCACTAGGAGGGTGCGCGCAGGGGGCCTAATAAAAAAATTTGAATAGCCCTTTGAAGCAAGATTTTTTTTAAAAGCTCCCTAATATCCACTTGAACTAAAAAAAAAATTTTATTGAGCCCCTTGAAAGATTTTTTTTATAATATTAAGTATTATATATATATTTGATTATATTATTTAAAAATTAATAAGAATATCTATATTTTTAAATGAGGGATAATTTAATTATTAGATTAGATTAATACATATAAATAAAATTTTCACCATGTCAGCTAGAAAACAAATTCTGTGTTAGAAATGGATATTTATATAGCACTAACAGTTGAAACTTCTATGATTTTTATTATTTTATAACCCTAATTAAATATAATCATTTATTAATTGAAAATTATTAAATTTAATATTGAATTTAAGCTAAGTCAAAATAACTAATCAAATATATTATTCATTTTTAAATATAATTACCATATCTCATTCTAAAAAAATTTTCTAAGGTCCAAACAAGTATAAGAAATATCTTTATAAAAAGTAAGTAAACATATATTTGATAATCCCCAATTATATAGAATTGGTTACAAAATATTAGGTAAAATGCCGCTTTTACAGATATTAATTAGGAAGGCAGCTGGTAAACCAAAAAAATTTTTATTATCAATTTATTAACATTGAATAAGAAAAATTTAAATTGCAATATAAAATAATTATAAAAATCATAGATACAAACGCTTCATAATTTTCCATGTAGAAAATGTAGTAATGTTTATAATCTTATCTTCATCTTCCGACAAATTGTATCTCAATTTACACGTTATGCTATAAACTATATAATTATCTTTCAAAATAGTATAGATTATGTTATTTTGATAATTTTTATGGTAAGCGTTGCATTGATTTGTTCGATGATTGCCTTAAAATAATATGAAATTGTTGCATAATATAATTTAATATCATAATATACAAAGTTAATTGAAGTTTTAAACTATGACTATTTACATATACAAAAACATTCACTAAATAATATATTATTTTATATCTACATACGAAGCCTCAAACCATCAATTGATTTACCTTAAATTGTACTAGATATATAGATATTTGATGTTTTTGACTTTCGATCACGCGATAATTTTACTTGTTAATAAAAATTACTTTTTATATCGTTATTGTTTATTCTAAAGCAAACAAAACCAGACTTATATATTCTTATCCTATTACTTATTCTTTTTAGCGCAACCAGACTTACATATTCTTATTCTAGATTCTTTTTAGCTCAATTATTCTTTATTTGCGTCTGAAATAATAAAGATAAAAGATTTTTAATATTCTCTGATGATTTCACAGTCGATATTTTAATAATAATATATTTTTCTTTACATATTGATTCCTTCCTAGGTTAATTGTATGTTTTAGACCATCATTGATGCCAAGAAGTCGAATAGTGCAAAGTGCGGATTTATTGTAGTTCACTTCTATTGTCATCTTATTTTTATATTTTATTAAAACTTTTTGGTATTGGCAATTTTGTAAAATAATTAGACCTACTTTTGCTAACTGTTTCTAATATAAGAAATATGAATGCCTTACTCGGCTATAAAAATGTATGTGATATATTATACATTAATTTTTAGTAGCTAAATTTTTGGATTACTTAGAGTAATAGGAATAAATTATATGAAAATCCCTAAAATAATTCTTGGGTGAAAAAGGAGCAGAAAAATATATCCAGGAAATAATACAAATTTTTTAAATAATTTATTTGGACTATTTTTGGGGAATAATTTTAGAAATGTACCTTTTTAGTTATTACTAATAAAGATAGATGGGTCATATCACGATATAAAAAATGAATATATATACCCTTAATTATTATTTTTATCCAAATTTATTTAATTATGATGACCTTCGTATTTTGTAAGATAGAAAAATTTCCCCAATAATTCAACGCCAGCTTCATATCTCTACGTGGTATCTTGAACATGGTCAAATTGTAACTAAGTTCGCCATTATGGTATTGAATAACGGATGTATATATTAAATCTGTGAATAAGCTGGAATTAGTGTCAACATTATTGGATGGATATAAGGGTAGATTTCTGTTAAGATTATTAATTTTTAAGAATAGTATTTATGATTCTTATATATTTATTATTTTTTTATAATAACTTTATAAAAATTGTAGAATTTTCCCTGGAAATAACCAGATTGTAAATTCCTTCAACTAAAACATAATCAAAAATACATGGTTGATCAATGTAAAGGGCTAGCATATATATAATTAAATTTTATTAAATATTTTATTTTACTTTTTCCAAAATTGGTTTTAAAGTTAGGCAATCCAAAGACTACACATGATAAATTTCCATATCACTATTAAAAATGAAATTTAAAGTATTTTACTTGTGCTATTATTCTGACAATTTTGCATAATGACATTAACTTTGGGAATGTAACTTGAATAATTATTCAATAGGTTGTAATATATGGATCTCAATTTTTTGAATGGATTTTTCAAGAAACCTTTCACAATTATATATGATTCGTGGAATTCATAAATTTGAAGCGATTTTTCGTAAGGCTGCATAAATCTTAGCTATTAAAAAAAATTAGATTCGCAAGAAGATAAAAAATATTAAGGCTATTTAGATTCTCACATTTGTGATATTATCATCAGTAATATAACGATAATCGCGCATATGATAAATATGAGAATTATTCGATATCGATAGTGTCCCATTAGATAGGTTCGAACTAATATCTTCATCAACGATGATAGCTTGTAATAACCTAGGATTCGTGTCTATATAGAACTTGTTCATTACAAAATACAAAACTCAATAAAAAAAGATATAGATATTACATGAGTTTTTTTTATACATATATATACTTTTACCGTGGCGTTAAGAGCTTTAGTAATTAATCTTAGATCGTTAAAGTATTTTTGTATAAGGAAATAAGTGGAATATAAAATGGGATTATGAAATAAAATTTGTGGCATCTCCCAAATGACTAAACCTTCTACCAAATTCAATGAAGCTATAGTTCTATATCTTAGAATTTTTAAATGTAAATAAATTTTAAAAAATATTTTTATTTATATATATATTTAAAATAAATACTCTGAAGAGTTGAAATGTCTATTAAAGTCGTAAACAATTGGAAATTCCATTTGACAAAAGTCAACTAAAATGTGATATATATATATAAATTTATAATAATATCGTAACTAAATTCATGTTACCAATGGAAGATGTTATATGTATCTTAGCAATCATTAAAAATAAAAGCATCGTGTATTTAGATTTGATAAATAATTAAATATTTTGAAACTATTCTTATGGTGTTATTTTTCTTTAAATTTTCTTCTAACTCATTAATAAATTTATTTAAAATAAGTTCTTATTTAAAATTGTTTAAATTTTTATAGTGCAATAACTCTAATTTAAAGCTTTCAAAATTTATAATTACAAAATAACATAACATTTTAAAATAAAGAAAAACCTTGAATAATTGAACGACCATGATTGAATATAATGCTAAAATTATAAAATTACTCTATCTATTCAACCTAAACATTTGGTTTATAATTTGGAAAGTAAATTAATATTTTCCATTATTGAGAATCCCCCCTCCCAATATATAGTATATTTTATAATGTTTATTTATATTCTATATTTTACATTCTTTTTAACACAAAATGATTAGCAAAAAGCTCCTTTTGGGAAAAAAAAAATCAAATAGAGTACGAAGATTAAATATGAATATTATAAATATTTTGTCACTCTAAACTAAAAGTCTGCATTGGGCAAATTTTTACCTGCTCATATTTCTGGTGGGCATGGTATAGGTTTTAAAAATATTTTTAACATTGGATGGGTGATGGCAATGGCAGGGTAAATTTTTAATATTTTTTCAGGCGAAATGAACAGAACAAGCTATAATTTATAAAATAATTATTTTATTTTATAATATTGCATATTAGTTTAATTAAAAATATATTAAAATAAATATGTAAAGAGCTAAACCAGCTATCAAAGTAATTCTTAAGTATTAGGTGGGCTGGCGGGTTAAACAAAATATAGATAAATAGGCGGTAGGGCGGGTAAAACTTAAAAAAAATTATAAACAACGAGTGGGCGGTTTTTTGGACTAAAAACACGTCCATTGCACTCCTCTACTCAAATCATCTGTTATATTGCTTAGATTATATTTGCAATTTCATGTAATTCTTACCTATGTTAATTATGCAATTAAATTCATTAAATTTTTTTTTCTCTTTAGCTTTCACCTTTTCTGGTGGGAAGCTCCTTCAACATCTCTCTCCACTTTATGTTATTCATACAATCTCTTTTATGTAATTTATACTTCTTTATATTGGCTTTAACTTTATGGCCCCATTGAAGTTTTGGCCTTCATCTTTTACGTTTGCCCATCACTTCCAAACTCTCAACATTATTTCCTATGTAGTTCATAGGTCTTCTCATTGTGTGCGCATACCACTTAAGTCTGTTTACCATTAACTTAGTCTTAATGGGCACTACCTTTAAACTACTTAGTATTCTTGTCCTGCGCACTTTATCCTTTCTTGTTACCCCAGCAATCATCCTCAGCATTCTCATCTCCATAGTTTGTAGACTACTCTCGTCTGATTCTTTGGTTGGCCAAGTTTCCCAACTATATAGAATAGTTGGTTGTACTATGGAACTGTAAATTTTTCCCTTTAATTTGTGTGGGATTCTTTTGTCAAATAGCATTCCAGATAAAGATCTCCACTTTAACCACCCTTGATTAATTTTACTCTTTATCTCTTTCTCTATTGTGCCATTTGTTTTTATAGTGGAGCCCAAATATTTGCAGCTTATTGCCTATATCTGCCATTCATTTATATCAATACTCTCTGTTTCATCTCCTCCTATCACCATATACTCCGTCTTTTCTCTATAAAACTTTTAGTCCGTGCTTTTCTAGGATATTTATCCAACTCACTAATCTTTCTTTCATTTCATTCTTGGATTCGGCAAGTATCATAATATCATCTGCAAATATCATATTCCACGATATTGTTTGAGGTATAAACTGTGCTAATACATCTATTACTGTAATGAAAAGAAGTGGGCTAAGAGCCGACCCTTGATGAACTCCTTCGGTTATTGTGAAGCCTGCTGAAGTACCTGTTGTGCAACGGACCATTGTTGTATGGCTCATATACATATCCTGTATTATTCTTATTTATTTTTCGGGAACCTTTTTCTGGCGTAGCCACTAGATAAGTTTTCTTGGGATTCTAAGGCCTTTTTTAGATCGAGAAAGACCATGTGTAGCTTTTTGTTCTATTCCCTGTATTTCTCACTCATTTGCATAATTGCGTGGATTGCATCAGTTGTTGATCTTCCAGGCATAAAGCCAAACTGAGTCTCTCCTATTTCGATTATATCTCTTAATCTTTTTTCTCTTATTATTTCGTATAGTTTTAGACAGTGTGACATTAGTTTTATGCCTCTGTAATTTTGACAATTTTGTGGATCCCCTTTATTTTTGAAGATAGTATGAATTTTATTTTAATCAGAATAAAAATTCACCAGGGCTTAACTATAATTTTGGAATTTATTATCATCAGGAAAACGGAGAATTTTCTTGCATGAGAGTTCACCTTATTTGTGATTTTTTTCCCTATTGTTGTTTTAAATGCTTACTAATCAATAAATCCACTTTTGTACAATTTATTTTCCTTTTCCCATTATAGAAATATAATGGCCTCAATTAAGATTATTAGATACGAGGGAAAATTACTTACTCTGAGATTTCGCCATAATTTCTTATAAGTATCTTCAATCTAGATTATATTCTCAATAAGTGGCTTATAATTTTTTTTAAATATTTTAAATATATAATACTTTATTTGTATATAGAGAAACAAAATATAGAATAAATTTAGAAAAATGTCAAATAAACCAAAAAAGGACAATGTCTCACCATCACTTTAAAAGCGAAAGATAAGATTGAAAAAAGGTATTCATCAAAAATAAATAATTCCCATGTAATTACTAGTTTAACTATTCCAGTGGTTAAATTATGATAAAATATACCATATTTTATCCAATTTTTTTATATCAAAATAAAATTGTTATATTCCAATAATATTAAAAATACGACCCACTATAATATGAAAAAATATTTAAAACTATTCCTATAGCGTTGTTACCTGATGTTTTTTTTTAAAAAAAAATAATTATCGCAAACTGATAAATAAAAATGTTTTAAGAAGTATAATTAATTTTTTTTTTATGATTTAGTATTCACTTATAAACTATATTTTAATTAAGATATCCGTTTTAAAACCATTTTTATAAGAATATAATAAATGTTCAGGCTTGTTAATTGATCCTTTTAAAAAGATCGAAACCCGATCACAATCTTTTTAAAAAGAATCGAAATCCAGGATCGACCTTTTTAAAAAAAGGATCGCGATCACGATCACGATCCTTTTCTTATTTAAATTTCTGATTGATGCAAAATTAACTAATATAAAAATTAAATAAATATGGTATAAATATTATTGTAATTGAATAATATAATATATAATAACAATTAGAATATATTTATTTATAATTAAAATTAGCCTTTAATAATAAAAATTTTTCAAAATTATCATCATTTAAACATCCACGTTTTTCATTAAGTACATGTTTACCTTTAAAGCGATCCGCAGGAGCGCTTGATGGCAAGGGTGTGTTATATTCAATAAAAAATATTTTTAAATTAACAAAATTATTAAAAATATTCACTGAATCATGATTAGAATAAAAAAATTAATAATTGAAAGAGCATTGTGTGATGAATTTTTCCCCAAAAAGGTATCGATTTCATCCATGCATTCATTTGAAGGATCTGCATGTGGTTGACCCTGTATATTTTCTAAATGGGCAATTAACCTTTCTTTTAGCAACAAATTTTGTGGCAGATTAATAAAAGGCCAATTGGGCTTAAACTTTGGGTGAATTATTGATGCCAATATATTACTGTCATCATATAGTAAAGGAAATCTATATTAATAAATGATAATTAATTTATTATTAAATAAGTGTTCATTCATATAAATCAGGTATCTCCAAAAGTTAGCCCTTTAGATTTTACAGTCAGGTCTGACCAATTGTATAATATTGATTAAATTTAATATGCCTATTAGGCTCATTAAAATTTCACCAGATATCAGAGGCTTAGTAGACCAGACCTGTTAAAAATATTTTACTTATTTTTTTAATAAATTTTGCAGATATCTTATATCTAATAATATAAGAACTTATGAATAAAGGGTTCAACACAAATTTTGTTAAACATAGTAAGGTATATTATTATTTATAAGTGGTTAAAAATGTCATATAATTATCTTAAAATACCAAATTTACAATATTTTCTTCTAATATATGATTATTATAATTAAGATTAACACATAGATAAATAATAAAAATTATATTTTTAAGATAAACTTTTAGACGTCTCTTTAAATTTGAGCTATTAATCTTTGATGAGGAAATCTTGTTTTTGCAAAAAGAACATTTTGCATAGATCATTGTCTGGTTACTTCCATCGGTTTCATATAGAGAAAAATACTTACGTAAATTATGAAATGGTAAAAGATTCTCATTCTCACCTATATCTACTGTCATATCAATAGTAGTACTAATAGATGAATCATCTTCTAAATTTATAATGGAGGACATTATTAAAACCTAGATTTATTTATATTATAATATAATTAAATTAAATAAATAAAACTTGTATTTGTAGGCTTTAGATCACTTCCAAAAATTGAAGAAATGAAATTTTTGAAATATGGTGGAATGGTGGTTGATAAAATATGATGTAGATAGAAATTTTTTTAAAAATAATATTTTAATTTAATTTTCAAATTTTTTATTTTATTTGTTGCTTTTTAAGTAAAAAATTAATTATTAAAAGGATCGGGATCGAATATTTAAGAAAAAGATCTCGATCAAGATCCTCAATTTGTAGTCAGGATTCCGAATCCAGGAAAATTGACAAATTTAGGATCGAATCCAGGTTCGGCGATCTTTTGATTCGACCCTTTAACAACTCTGTAAATGTTGAATAATCATATATTATATTTTAAATAAAACATTAAATAAAAGTTTATGTGTTATTCATATTTAGAATAAAACTTTTAAAAATAGTGGCAAAGGGGAAGAATAATTACAATATAGGAGGTGAAAAAAATGGACACGCTCTAAATATTTTAACCACTTTTTCTGATGCTTAACGGTTTTAGAGTATATATGTAAAATGGCGAAATAGAACATCTTATATTAATCATAGCTCCTAAGGTATTATAGATGATGGTTATGCCTTTTTATTTATTTTGTAGATGAGGGATTTTGCTATATGCATGTTTTGTTTTGTTTTTATTTCAAAATTTCATGATGAAAAATGCGAACTACAAATTGTTTTACCCCAGCCTCCCCTATAACCAATGCAATTACATTTCAATTTGAATAACAATAAATTTTATAAAATAATCATCCGAAATGAGGTTTATATAGGGCAAAGATAATATTAATCGGTCTACGTGTGTGTGACTTAACCTATCAAAAATTCTCAAGTTATGAATAATAATTTGAAAAATAGTAACCTTACTAACTAGAGACCTGATAAGCAAAATAAGAAATTGTAAAGAAATATGCTAGCCCTTGATTTATCTCTATCCATTTATGCATTAATTATGAGAGATTTTACTCGATTATAGTAAAAATAAAAGCAATGTAATTTAGATTCGCTGTAATGTATACTTTTTTTTATATTTAATATATTTAAAATGTTACTACTAGTATTTGATAAATAATAATTTATTTACCAATTTATAAACCTTTTTATTATGCTTTATAATCTAATATATAATCTTGAAATGATTTGATTAATTTATTGTAAAGTTGTAAAGTGATTTAATATAATAGTATGTTCTTCAATCTTCTTCAGAGGCATGGTATAATTTTAATCTTTTTATTTTTAATAATTCATCGTTGTCAAAAATGACTTGAAAAATAAATCGTCGTCGCCAAATGAAATGATTTGATTAATTTATTGAAGTTGTAAAGTGATTTAATATAATATTATCAGCTATATATATATGTTTTTCTATTTTTATAAATTGTAAATAAATTGTATCTTTAAGCGAATATAAAAAATCAATTTATTTAAATACATATTAATCTATAAATTATCATTTGATTTCTAAAAATTAATAATTTATTTACTTCACAACCTATGTTTTATCTTAATATCTTATATATTTTAAAAGGTTATATTCAACGCTATTTGAATATTATATTTATCATATAATATTATTACTTTCTTCTATTTAATATTATATTATTAAGGTCAATTGAATTGGATAATTATAGTAGTTAAATTTGATAATTATATAAAAGTATATATATATATATATATATATACAAAGAATTACAAATAAAATTCATTATAGTTTTGAAACTTATGATCGATACCAGTGTCTACATAAGCGGGAGGGGTAGGAACAGTCTGCATCCTATTTTTTGAAGGGGGGGGGGTAGGGGGTAGGCTTTAATGAGGGTAGGATAAATGTTTTTGGGGGTTATCTATTAAATATTGAGATGAAATAGGACAAAATTTATTGCTGTAAAAATTAATACTTTTATTATAGAAATGTTATAATACAATTCATCGACCAAATCTATATATTGCAAACAATCATACACATTGTTTTCCAAATAAAACTTTCTGCTATCCTCTTAAATGTAATTTAAAAGGTTTAAATATTTCAGCAAGCTAATAATGCTATAATAATAAATTCATTGTAAATAATGGAGGTTTTATCAATTTATTATCTAAAAAATAAATCCTTTATATTTATAAAATATCGATAGTTGGTAGTAAAGATAGAATAATTTAAGTAATCCTTTATAAATTTTCTGAAAAGATTATCATTGTAATTAAAAAGGTGAAAATAATAATGGGGAAACAAGGCCGCCGAAGGCGACGGGAATTTTTTAGGGGGTAGGCAAAGGTTATTGAAGGGGGTTTGTATCCAGTGAAAATCCTGTCATGTAGACACTGATCGATACAATACCTATGAATCATTTTCATCATCAAAATCAAGGGGAATAATTATTATGCTCTATTATAAATATTTATTTTAGAATTAAAAGATATTAAATATTATTATTATATTTTAAATTGAAAAGGTTTAGATGTCGAAAATAATATTTAAAAAGATTTAAATCCAAATGATCATCTACCTTTACAATTTTACTAAAAGAGGGCAAATACTTACTACCTTGTTTTGGCGAGCGAACGTTAAAACTTAGGTAATAGTATTTTAGCCAAAATCTTAATTTAGCCCTTTTTAAAAAATTGACAAAATGAAATTTTTTAATACAACAACCGCATACATTTATCCTAAAATAGCTTATCTCTACTATTCTTAGTTAGGCCTATAGCGATATTATATCCATTTTAATTGATGTATCATGGAAAAAAAAGATATATAATTATGAAGAAAAAAAAGTTTTAAAAATTACTAAACCCTTATAATAAAAAATTATTTAAAATATAGATAATTATTTAAAAAAATTGTAATAAGCACTAATCAAATAAATGTTATAATTATGATAAGAAGGTACGTAATAGCCAAAGTTGAGTACTCAGTTACGTTTATCATATTTTTACTGTTTTCTAGGAAGTGGAGTTCTTTCTGACATGCTATGCTATAAAGTGCTCTACCAGTTTCCGTAATATTAAGGGTCATGTTATTGTAATTAATTATTAGGGTGAAGTTTGAACTATTTTGATCAATAATTGCCTTAGATATTAGTTTATATAAGAGTTTTTTAAAAAAAATGAATATGATTTTATGATTAATTCATAATAAAAAAAAATATTCATTGATTCTTAATAATTTTATATAGTTGAATAAATGATGCATGGCTTTATTACAGATTCATGTTCTCCTGAGACAATTCGATATTCTGACCCTTTATTGATGTCTATAAGTAGTAACGAGCAAATAGTAGATTTATTGGTATTGACTTTTATTACCATCTTAATTTATTTTTAAAATTTGGTATATAAAGAATATAGAAAATGAAGTTATCATAAAATGCTATAATATTTTATAACCAAAATTATCCTACATTTTAAGATGTAATATTTCATATTTCATAAAAGATTTAAAATATTATTTTGGCAACTCTCATATAAAATATTGGAATATAAATAAATATCTTACTGAATCACATAATTTTAGAAGCCAAATATTTAGAAAACTAACATAGTGATACAAATTAATAAATTTTTCCGCGACTCATCTATAGTAAAGATAGATGGATCACATTTTAGCTTCCTTTGAATATTTTAATATTCTTCACTTGCTTACTAAAAATATATATATAATCTTTAAGATTATATTAACAGTGGGGAGTTAGTATAACCTTTGTAGGTGATGAAATAAAAAAATAATCCCAGTAGTTTAAAGCTAGCTTCATATCTTCAAGCGGTATCTCGAACATTGATAAACTGAAAGTAGATTGGTTTCTATAATATTGGGGAATGGATGTGTATATTAAATCTATGAATCGCTTGAAGAGATTATGAAAACTATCGTAAGGAGACAAAGGTAGATTCCTAAAATAAAACATTTCTTCGTTAGTAATATTAGTGATCTGCATCGGGCCTAATTTTTCAAGCCCGGCCCGGCCCGAACCCTAAATTTTTTTAAAAAGTTTTGCCGGCCAGGCCCGAACTTTAATTTATTTTAAAAATATTTACCGGGCCGGCCAGGCCCGAATTTAATTAAATATAGAATAATTTTTATAATTACTTAAAATAAAAGACATATGTTATATAGCGTTTAGTTTCAATAAATTAAATCAAAAATTTTTATTTTACATAAAAAATTCATTATAAAATTAATAAATTTAGATATATTTAATAAAATTTCTAAGGTCCGACCCGACCCGGCCCTAAATTTTTTTAAAAATATTAGGCCCGGCCCGGCCCGAACCTAATTATTTTAAATAGAATAGGCCCGAGCCCGGCCCGGACTCGGGCCGAGTACGGGTCGGGCATAACTCTGCAGATATCTAAGTAATATTATTTTTATATTTATAAAAAATAATTATCGAATTTTTTTTGTGGATATAATCAAATTGTAAACTCCTTCAAATAACACGTACTGGAAAATATTCTGTATAAGTATTATATACATAATAAAATGGATTTTATTAAATTTTACTTTTTCCGAAAATAGATTTATTAGCCAACCCAGAGCCTTAAGATAAAATTGCATAATATTTATTATAAATTAAAAAAAAATTACTTCTCTCTTCTTTGCAATTTTTTAGTATGACATTAACATCGGGTCTGGACTGGAAATATTATTCCTAAACATTTTGAAATTTAAGGCTATTAATTTAATGCATGGTAATTATTTATGATTATAAATTTCGTAGACTTCAAGGAATCCTTCGTTTTGCACAAATCGTATAATAATATTCAATCAATAAAAATTTTCGTGTTTAGAAGATTTTGAAACTTACACTTTTAATAGCATTGTTAGTACTGTAGCTATAACTGTTGATATAAATGTCGAAATTCGCTGAATCGGATGGCGTTCAATATGTTGAGTTTGAATTGAAGTCTATATCGGCGAGGATAGACCATGATAACCTGGGATCCGTATCTAATGTATTATATAAAGCAATACTTTAGTTATTGAAAGTAACGAGCTATAGTAGCATCGATGCATTGGTAAAGGAGCAATGAAATGTGCTACATATTTACCCATTTTAATTTTTTTAAATTAATATCATAAAATGATGAATATAATATATTTTTTATAGTATGAAATAAAAAAAACTGATCAAATTTGCGCTAATCTTTTAACGTTTTTGAATATTTATTATATCATTTAAAACTTGAAATCAAAAAATTAGATAGAATTACAAAATAGCTAGCTAATCTATAAATTAGTTGAGATGTTTGGTTCATCAACTTATTTTCAATAATAAAATACTTTTAAAAAAAATATTAGGTATAGCGTTGAATTACTAAATTAACATAATTTTTATAAGATAAAACTTATAAATATTGGTCTTCAAAAATTTTAATCATTTAAATGAAATTGTTTTAAATCAAATCCAAATTATATAACATATATGCACCTCTTTGTAATCTAATTTTAATTTCAATTTTAAATTTATAAATAATTATTCACTAATTTATAATTTAAATGATGCCGTTATATTTTTTTGGAACTATTCTACTAATTTAAATATATAATTCCTAACCTATATTCTAGCACTTCTAATAAATGACTCTATATCACAATTAATATAATATTAAATTATGATCAAAATGATATTATCTCCGTTAACTGACACAATTATTGAAATATTGTAATTACAAAATTACTACGATTAGTTTTTCAAAATAAATAATGGTACAATCTATAAAATAAAATCTAAAGTATACTCAGAGGAGTTGAAGTATTGATTGAAGTGATAACTAATTGGGTATCGCATATGACAAAAGTCTACTATAATATAGCATTTATATTTTTAATATATCTTTTATTTAAATCATTTAAACCTGTAGAAAATATTGCCATTACCATAGTAATTATCAACAAAATAGCATCATATAATTTAGATTTTTAAAGAGGAATATAAAAAAATATAAATTATTATGATAATGTTTTTTGATATATTTTTTAAAACCAAGTTTTTAAGCTGATCAATAAAAATGTTTAGAATAATTAATTTTTTAAAATATTTTAAGCCATTTATTTCAAATAGTATTGATGAAGATAAATAACTTTACTTAATATTTATAAATATATACATACTTAAGCGTTTAATCTTTTGATTTTGGTGAAAATATTATTACCCAAGCTTTTAATCTTCGCTTACCAAAAGATGAAAGCAGAGTTGTACAAAAGATCTTCTTTGAAGATTTTTGAGCGAGATATAGCTCAAAAATTTGAGCAAGATCTTTGAAGATCGTAAAATTTGAAGATCTTTTATTTATAAAAAAATTTGAGCAACGATCTTAAAAGATCTAGATCTTTGAAGATCGTAAAATTTGAAGATCTTTTATTTTTTAAAAATTTTGTGTGATATTTATTTTTTTACCCCTTTATCCAGATGTTTTTCAGTTTTATTAATATAATATTTCTTTTATGTTTAATACCTCTCCTCCTGCCTTGGTGAAAGAAAAAAATAAATTAAAAAAAAAATAAAATATTGACACAGCATGTTTCTAAAATTTTTGATGGCTTTATTATTAGATTGCAAAATATTAAAAAAAGAGTGCCTACAAGAATATTTATTTTGATTGATATAAGAGTTAGTTAAATAATTTTTAAAAAATATTTAAAAATTTATTGAAAAGCTTCCTTTTCTTCCGAAATTTTTTTAAAAAAATAAAATTATAACTGTTTCCAATGAGAGTGTAGGTAGTGTTGCATATTATATAATAGTAAAGATGCGCTAAACCCATATTTAAAAAAAATTGGGTTTGGGCTTTGTCGGTTCTAAAAAAAATTTTTAAAAATTCCGGCAAGGTCGGGTAGTGCCTTGGAAATTTTTTAAAATAAATATAAATATATGAATAATTATAAAAAATTAATTTTTGCTGGCTGTGCTGGTAAAATTTTTTTAATCGGGTTCGAGCCGGGAAATATTTTTTAAAAATTTTGGGTTGGGCTTGAAAAATTAGGCCCTATGCAGATCACTATAATACATTATTATAATATATTTTCCTCTTGCTAATTAATAAGTAATTACTATGTTTAAGATAACACATTTGCATTTTATATATCCAGTAATAAATTTTTATTTCATTTTTTTTTTGTGAGTTTTAAAAATAATTTCCGGTATTGAAAAAAAGGAATCAAAAAAACAGACCGGTCTATGGGTCTTGGAAACTTTCTTAGAAAGTGTGTCAGCATACCCTGGCTTAATAAATTAGTATCGCTATGCCAATTCCCCTTACTACTAGTTCAGAATGAGGTGCTAACTTTCTTTTAATTTCATCGCTATTTTTTAATATTGATTTTTTAAATAATTTTAGAAATGTATCTATTGGACATATATATTTGATAACATTAGTTCCTAAATTTGATTGATATAATTAGAATACTTTTGGATATTCGTATTATTTAAGGGGGGGGGGTATAATTTATAAAATCAATTTATACTTTTTATCTTTTATTAATTAATAAAGTTTAATAATTATTATTAAGGATAATTTATCTTAATGAGGGTCTGAACCCCGGGTCTGTGCTCAGAGCTGGTTTGGTCGATTTTTTAGACCCAAACCCCGGGTCTGGTTTTATACAACCAACCAATTAACAACACTTTAAAATTAAGTAAAAGTCATGCTTTTACTATTTACAACGATATAAAAGCAAGTTGCTATTTTAAAAATAAAAGTAAAACAAAATTAACACTTTTACAAGATGTCTAGGAAATGTCATAAAAACCACCAATAAAATCAGAATGATATGATATATTTGTCATTAGTTATTTTTTTAAATAGTTTACCAAAGAATTTTTTCTTTTAAGAGATATACTTCAAAATTTATGAATAATTTACCTCTTATTTGATAATTAATTTTTTTTACTTTATATACTCTAACTCAACGCATTTTTAAATCTTTCTATTTCTTTTAAAAATATTTTAAAAACGGCAAATCCAGTCAATTATATAGATGGCACAAAAGTTTGGACATCTATCAGCGAATTGGCGAGGTTTAGGTTAGGTCATATTAATAATAGCATGCCGAGCCAAAGTGTTTATCAAATTCGTATATACTATAATTATATTTTTGTGTATTATATTTTGATGTTTATAAAATGAGATTATTGTACATTTTTAAAAAATTTTAATAAAATTTTAATATTAGATTGAAGAAATAATTTAAATATTTTTTATAAGCATTTCTAATTCTAAAAATCGGACGTTTTTGGCCAATTTGTTTGGATAACGTTATATGAAATCACTAGGTTTTATTTTGTTTATTTTCTGTAAATTGTTATATGCTAATGAAAATTAGTTTCCTTATAAGTGTCATCTTGAAACATTATATCTGTTTATAATTTTTTTATAAGCTTTAGCAAAATTTTCGAATCGAATCGAATATTCGACGAATCGAAACGAATAATGATTTTATTATTCGTACGAATACTAATAACGCAATTATTCGATTCGTATTTTCGAATCGAATACGAATAATAGTATTATTCGATTCAATTTGTTTTTTTGTAGGCCTACTTAAAACAAGTATGTGTCGAAAGTAAAATTAATTTTGATTTTTTTCAGTATTTCAAAAGTTTAAGCCTTACATCCTATATATATAAATATTTTATTTTGTGTTTAAATTAATTGTCATTTTAAAATTAGTATCCCTTCACCTTGTAAAAATAAAATTTCATTAAAATAATTTTTTTTATTTATTCAAATAAAAAATAAGACATGATATAAAATTTTTAATTACAAATATTCAAATAAATATTTTATATAAATAAAAATCAAAATATAACGTGGTTTAATAAATTTTTATTAAGCTTGATTAATAAAATATCGTTTAAAGTAGATTTGTCCAATCTGGTTCGTAAAGGCACGGTCAATCCTAGGGCACTGAAGGATCTTTCAACCGACACTTGAGAACAAGGAGCAGCTAGAACTACTCGAGAGAGGGTATATAATTCAGGATCTTGATATTTTTTGGATTGCCAATACTGCAAAATATTTTGATCAGATGGCAATTTTTGGCCATATATTAAACCATTTATTTTGGTCTTCATATCGATACTTTCAATATTTTGGTATATTGGAGCATTCGCGCTTTCTCGCTCCAAATATAAATCCAGCCTGGTTTTTTTAGAACTGATAGGAATAACAGGAGAGCCATTCAGAGATTGATTGTCTTTTGGCTTATTAAAGATTTGAATTTGTCTCCACGTAGACATCAGATGGTCCTAAAATAAATTTTTTTATATTTAATTTAAAGTCAAATATTATAAATTTACCCTAGCCTGTAATTTATCGTATTCAGATGGATAGATTCCATTTTGATAATTAAATCTGGATCCATGTAGATCCCACTTCTAAATACATTATTATCGAATAAATATTTCTGACGGTTATCCAAACATTTTATCAAATCATTAGAGAATTCTTATTGATTTCCTCTAAATCTAATTTGCATTCCAGCCAGAGTTTAAAAAAATCCCCTATGGTACAAGATTTTTCTTGTAATTTTATTGTACATGTATTAGCCGGCGATAATACTGTGAGATATGTTTGAATTCTATCCCACAGTCGCGAATTAATAAATGTTTCAGAATATATTTGCCCCATTTTAATGTAAAAAATTATATTATCATTCAGATTTTTTAGCATTCTATAGGTGCTATTCCACCTAGTGACAGTGTCCAACACTGGTTTATTAACTTTTTCTAGTGTATATAAATTTTTATATTTTTGTGATTTAAATAATTTAAGAATCGATCTTATTTCATCTAGGTCCTCCTTAATAAATTTTTCTATAAAATCATTAACCCCTAATTGAATTGTATGGGCACAACAACGCACACAAATCAGCCCAAATGATTTTCTTAGATCATTTATTAAATTTTCCAAGTCATCATTTATTTCATCTTCATCATCGTGTTGAAGATCATCTTGATTTTGATTATGTATAATATACTCCTCAGACGAATCACTATCATTTATATTTGAATTAGGGCTGTCATTTGCCTGGGCGATCTCTTTATCATTTAGAGAATCGTTAATTATTTGCGATGAAGACTCATTATCATTCATTTGGGACAAATTTTCTGAGAAGGCATCTTCATAAAGATCAAGATGAGTAATTAGCTGTTCTTCGGCTATCATTTCAACGGTTTTAACCATATTAGCACCATTGTCAACTGTTATACTGTATATTTGGCTCAAACATATATTATACTGTTTTAATAAATTATCTATTTCTTCCTTTTAATTAGACGCCGTGTGCGCCTTTACAATTTCTAACATACCCAAAGTTCGAATTTCGATCTTATCATCCATAATAAATTGGGCATTAACCCCCAACACTGATTTTTGAAATCTTGTGGCAGTATCTATCTTCAAAGAAATGAGCTTATTTTTTAGTTGTTGCATTATCTGGCATCTTATTTCTGACGCAGCATATTTTATTTTATCAATTACGATATGTTTGTTTATAGTCATATTCAACGATTGGACTATTGGATCTAATAATAGTCTGAATGATTCACTAAATTAATTGGCAAGTTGTTAATGGCAATTAATCCCACAACCGATTCGTAAACCTAATTTATTTTTTAAAAAAATAATAAGATATTTAAAATTAATAATTAATTTAGAACCCTGCAAAATTCAACTTTCAGGTCAAATCAGAAAAAATACCTTTTATATTTTATTTGGTAATCAATCAGATAGATTTTTATAGAATAGATGAAAATTATAGTTTTAATTCAATTTAAAATTGAAAAAAATAGTGAAAACAAATTTTTTCCTAGAAAGAGGGATATTATATCGATAATCTACTTTTTATCTAGATTTCAATAACTAATATTAATTAACCATATTATATTTACCAGAGACCTGCAGGCCCGGCCCTAAGCTTGGGCCGTATTTTAATTTTTTTAAATATACCCGGGCCGGGCCAGAAATTTTTTTTTTAAAAAAACACCCAAATATATGAAATCGTCATTATTAGCCATAAAAATCAAAAATAAATAGAATATATTTTTAAAAAATAAGGCCCGGGGTGAAAATTTTTTTTTAAACAAAGCCTGTCCAGGCCGGGTCTAAAAATATAAAATCCGGGCCGGGCCGAAAATTTTTTTAAAATAAAATCCGGGCTGGACCTGGCCATACAAATGGCACCTCTGCAGGTCTCTAATATTTACCATGAAGAGGGGGGGGGGTATTTCTAACCTAAACTCCACTAAAGTAAAAATGATTTATATAACATTAAATAAGAATAACAGAATACTATTCTGTTCCGTACGTTTGTATCAGTCTGAATCCTGGTTAAAAATAACAAAATGGATGTTTTTTATGTTAATTTAATACAATACTATTGATTTTAAAATTTATATCTGATTATAAATTTTTAAAAAAGTATATATCCAAATCAATGATTACAAGGGCTTATTTTAAAAATGGTTTTTTTTCCAGGGATTTTTTAATTTTCTAAAAATAATTTAATATTATATAGGGATCAAAAAATATGGAAATTATTTTCCGGGAAATTATTTTCTGTGGGATTTTTTTTTCAGGGGAATTATTTTCATAGGGATTTTTTTTCAGGGGAGTAATCTTCTGGGGATTTTTCTTCACGGGGAATTATTTTCCTAGATTCCTTAAAAATAAATTAAACCCGAGTTAAAAATTATTTTAAAAAATTAAATTCTACGATTTAACAACAAAAAGTTGATTATATTATAATGATTTATTGTTTAATGTATGTAATAAAATACTTTCGATTTGCTCATGACGATTTTAATTGTTTGGGTTGTCTTCTCGTTTGACTGCGAACTTGCTGTTGACGTATCACAAATGTTAACTTCATCTGATTTCAAATTAGCTGCAATATTAGGATGTTGACTTAAAATATGTCTTTTAAGATTAGTTGTAAAATGCAAATATATTTGAATTATAAGGTTATTAAATCATTTTTAAACTAGGTAGGCTGTGTAAAAATAAAACAATTGGAGGTTGTTATAAAAGTATATATATTCGGTATCGAATTAATTTTAATTTCGCTATAAATCATTTGTTAACTAGGTTTGGTGAATGACTATAAAAATAGAAGAAAAATTATAAGCCTATTTTTAATTGTCCTTTAATTCATAAGATTTTGTTTGATTAACTAATGAGAGTTGGGCGAAAACAACGGACTAGGAAAAAAAATTACTTGTGAAGATATTTTTCTACAGGTATAGCCAGAACTTTGCAAAAATTTTAAATTGGCCAAAGTCTTTATTAGCTTAAATATAGATTACGTTACACCCTAATTGTTCTAAAATTTAAATGACGAAAATATAAAAATTTGGTAGTTGTAACTTTAATTAAAAAGAAGAACCAATAATAAAAAGAAGAACCAATAATAAAAATAAAATATATTTAAAATATCTTACATGGAATTGATTTGAGCTTTTTATGGCATGAGCTGCATGTCGCAAAAATATTGTCGTTGTCAAATAAAAAAAAATTAGAATTTACAGAATTTTTTTTCATAATTATAATTTAAAAAATTTATTTTATTTAATAAAGAAAAAAATTTAATTAATGATTAAGTTTACGAGTTTTAATCTTTAAAAAAGTATATATCCAAAAATAAAAAAATGAGACGAAATAATTTTTTTTTCTTTCAGGCAAGGGGAGGTATAAAAAAAAAGAAATTATAAAAATTGAAAACCATTTGGGCCTTTAATAAAGGGGTATATATTTGGGAGAATCAAGGAATGATTTGAATTGAAATATATACGTGGGTTGAATTATAAAAGATGAGTTACAAAAAAGGTATATGCGCAAGAATTTATTATAATTATATTGAGATGAATTGTAAAATCAGAGATACAAAGAGGTATTTGAAATTTGCGTAAAAGTTTAATATATTGGGATGAAGAAGTATGAGTTGAATTTTAAAAGGAGAGATACTAAAGAGAATATGGGATAATTAATTTGATGTTAATATTGAACTATTTCCCTAAGTTTAAAATAAAGAATCATAATTACAACTGCATTTCGCGACTCGAGTTGGTAGAGTAAAATTAAAATATATAAAATATTTTCAGAATAAAAAAAACTGAATTGACCAATTTTAATTAGTTGGGTCTAGAATTTAACAACCCATAATTATATCAGAAACATGGATAGGGTATAGACCTAAATATATATTTTCTAGCGGGGTTAGGCCGGGTTTGGGTTCTTTGGGAATTTTATGCAATATAACTTGGGCTGGGCTTGGGCTTAATTTTTTTATTCAAATTTAGCTTATTTTAAGGATATATAATATGACAAATATATCATATCATTCTGATTTTATTGGTGGTTTTTATGACACTTCCTAGACATCTTGGGAAAGTGTTAATTTTGTTTTACTTTTATTTTTAAAATCGCAACTTGCTACTTTATATCGTTGTAAATAGTAAAAGCATGACTTTTACTTAATTTTAAAGTGTTGTTAATTGGTTAGTTGTATAAAACCAGACCCGAGGTTTGGGTCTAAAAATCGACCAAATCAGCTCTGAGCACAGACGTGGGGTTCAGACCCTCATTAAGATAAATTATCCTTAATAATAATTATTAAACTTTATTAATTAATAAAAGATAAAAAGTATAAATTGATATTATAAATTATACTATATTTTGACTTTAGAAATAGGCACTTCCCCCCCCCCCGTTAAATACGAATATCCAAAAGTATTCTAATTATATCAATCAAATTTAGGAACTAATGTTATCAAATATATATGTCCAATAGATACATTTCTAAAATTATTTAAAAAATCAATATTAAAAAATAGCGATGAAATTAAAAGAAAGTTAGCACCTCATTCTGAACTAGTAGTAAGGGGAATTGGCATAGCGATACTAATTTATTAAGCCAGGGTATGCTGACACACTTTCTAAGAAAGTTTCCTAAACCCATAGACCGGTCTGTTTTTTTGATTCCATTTTTTCAATAACGGAAATTATTTTTAAAACTCACAAAAGATTTATATTTTGATTTAAAAATATAAAAAAAAATGAAATAAAAATTTATTACTGGATATATAAAATGAAAATGTGTTATCTTAAACATAGTAATTACTTATTAATTAGCGAAAGGAAAATATATTATAATAATGTATTATAGTGATCTGCATAGGGCCTAATTTTTCAAGCCCAACCCAAAATTTTTAAAAAATATTTCCCGGCTCGAACCCGATTAAAAAAATTTTACAAGCAATACACATGGTCTTTCTTGATATAGAATAGGCCTTCGGTAGAATCCCAAGAAAATTTATCTGGTGGGTGCTGCGCCATAAAAAAGTTTCCGAAATATATATAATAATTATATAGGATATGTATGGGCCATTAGAGTTGGGCAGGTCCTCCAGAAAAAGAATCTAGATACAGATACAGATTCTTTATAAAAAAATGAATCTTAGATATAGATACTAGTATCTTTTTTAAAATATCAAAAAGATACAGGATAAAAGATACTTGTATCTTTTACTAAATTAGAGTATCTTAAATATAATATACTTTTAAATTATCATTACCAATTAAATTAGAATAGTTTATAAAATACAATTTTTATTATTTATTTGTGAAGAACATAGCATACACATATAAGAATGAATATTTGCAATAATTAAAAAAATATTTATTAATGAATTAATTATAATAACCAGGGATTTTAATTTAGTTTTTGCCCATTAATAGCTTAAACAGGGAAGGGAGAGTATATTTAATGGGAGTTGAAAATTTGCAAATAAGAAAATCAAATCAAATGATTTATTAGAATTTGGAGATTTTATTCTGTGTTGTTTTAAATATAGCTTATATTCGGAGTATATGGCTAAATGACATCTCTAAAAAAAATATACTAGTTTTATTTTATTCATTATCTTTAAAGTATTTATCATTATTTGTTTGTGATATATATGTATTTTTTAAATTAGTTTATTTTCTAATATGACTTATTAATTCTTGCATTTGTAATATCATATATTTAAATCTCTTTTCAATTTTTTTAAATATATTTCTTGCAAAATCATTAATTATATATAAAAAATATGAAAATAATGTACAACATTATGTTATAATTATTAAATACATAACAATTTTCTTTAATGCATTTTAAATTGATTAATTTTAAATAAATACTGTATCAGTAAATATTCAAATAAAGTAACCCATGACTGGTGAAATTTTTTTTTTACTTATATCATAAATAAATAAAAGTAACTAATAAAGTTAAATTCTACCTTATTATAAATATTTTATTAAGAGCCTTTTAAAATTATCTAATGTTATATGTCAATTGTAGGTTAAATATTTCCTCTAATAAGAACTTGCTAATATAATTATATATAAAATATATTAGGGATGGGCCAATATTTTATATCGGATAAGATCGGGCCGATTTCACCCATTTTAAAATATCGGATCAGATCGGGCCGATTTCACCCATTTTAAAATATCGGTTATCGGGCAATATTATAAAATTTGATCCAATATAAAATGGCTTCTTTAATTAAAATAAGTTATAAAATTTAAAAAAAGTTATATCCAGTGACGTAGCTAAAAATTTTCCTTAGAGGGGGTCCATACATATAAAAGCCTGGGCCTTCAGCCCTTTTGCCCGGCCTTTGACCGGGTTTATCTTAAAAATCAATAACCATATCTACGATAATATATAATAAATATATTTTTTAAATGCATTGTAGATTATTCTCAATGACTTTATAATAATACTACCCAGAATAATTTCAATAGTAATATTATATCCTTTCACAAACATCAAAACCAAAAAATATAAATATTAATGGTATTTATTTGATATAAAGTCACTTTTAAGTCTTCTGAACGTATAATCTAAAAAAAATATTTAGCTCTGGGAGGGGTCAAAACCCGAAAACCACCCCCGTAGCTACGCCACTGGTTATATCTAAAATCAATAAATAAAATCGAAATCCATTTTTAAGTATATTTTTTAATAATAATAATTTATTAAAAAACATTCTGTCATATTGTAATTTTTTTTCGCATTCTGTTTATAAAAGTGTGCAATATTCTCTTCAAAATCTATTTTTAGTGAAGCTGGTGATATTGACAGTTGCTATCGCACAGGCTGCTCTCTGATAAATTGGAAATATTGGTATTTCTAAAAAGAAATCTTTGATATATTAATGTTTAATATTATTTCAAATATTTATTTCAAATTTCAAAATATAATTGTTTATTACTATGTATATATATATATTAATTTTATTACTTATTATATAAAATTGATTTAACAATAAAAATATTTTATATACTTTTCGAATTGCAATTGAATTAAATATAAACTATAACTGATCATTATAATATATTTAAATGACATAAGTTATGGTATAGTTAAATTATAAATGTTATACTAGTAAAAAGTATATTAAAAATTAAAACCATCGGTATCTTACAGAATACAAAATTAGATATGATATTGGATCGGTAATCGGCCGATATCAATTTAATAACAAGAATATCTGATCGGCCTCCAAAAAGTAATATCGATACACCCCTAAAAAATATATATCCAAAATTATTTTAATTTAATAATCAACCATCTTCTATAAAAATTTTTAATAACAATTATCTAAGAGGGACTTAAGTATTGGTATTATTATGTTAATAATTATAAAATAAAAATGTATAATATACTATAATATGTTTAACAAAGTTTGTAGAGGAGTTTGTTGAACCTTTAATAACTTTTTTACTTGTCCAATTTTGACATTCAACTTTTACCTTGTTCTTTTTCACATGAATTACTTTATAAAATTTTCCAACTAGAATTTTAAGATTCAGATTTGATTCAGGAGAACCTATCTCCATTATTTCATTTTCACTACTATTAATGTTCAACATTCTACAAATTAAAAAACATTACATATAAAATATATCCTTTTCTTATTTAGTTTTGGTGTTGTTTTTAATATCTATCTTTGTGACCTGTAAAATTTCCAACTAATTTTGGTAATCAATATATTTAAAATATAGCGAAAAAAATAAAGAAATTAATATAAGATTTTACGAAGAAAATAAAGTTGTGTGATATGTAAATGTTTTAAACATGAATATTAAAAAGAATCTGTATCTTTTTAAAGAAAATGAAAAAGATACAAGATTCTTTTCAAAATAAAGGATCTTAGATACAGATACTAGTATCTTATTAAAAATGTCAATAATATACTGAGTACAAGATACAAAAGGATCTTGTATCTTAAATACAAGTATTCGCGGTACTGCCCAACTCTGTGGGCCATAGAACAATGGTCCATAGCACAACTGGTATTTTAGCATACTTCATAATAACTGAGGTAGTTCATAAATCGGCTCTCAACCTACTTCTCTTCATAACAGTAATAGATGTATTATCACATCTATACCGCTAACAGTCCCATGGAATATAAAATTTGCAAATGATATTGTAATGCTTGTCGAATCCAAGGATGAAATGAAAGAAAGATTAGTGAGTTGGATAAACTAGAAAAGTACGAATAGATGTAAACAGAGAAAAGACTGAATATGTATTTGTATAAAGAATTTAATGAATCAATAAAGAGTGTGGAATCTCCCAAATGATTTAATCATCCACTAATTTCAATGTAACATCACTAAAATAACTTAATTTTTATATAAATAAAACAAAAAATATAGGTTTATAAAAATTTTATTATTAAATTAAACCGTTTTGAATCAAATGTGAACTAAACATTTATTGACCTCTTTAAAATCTATATTTAATTAGCTCTTTACATTTTTTTATAGTATCAGATTAAACGATATAGCTAATAAATGATATGAAGATTTCTTTATATATAATTATTCTATAATTTATATTTTAAATGATGCCATTCTATCTTTTGGAACTATTCTATAAATTTAAATATGTAATTCCTAACATATGTTCTAGCAACAATTTCAATGATCTATATCACCAAGTATTAATATAATATATAAATCCTGATCAAAATGATATTATCTTAGCTATCAGAAACCATTATAAAAATATGTAATTTACAAAATTTCTACCATTAGTTTTTCCAACACATAATGTTACAATCTAAAAAATAAAATCAAATCTAAAGCATATTAAGAGGAGTTGAAGTCTTGTTTGAAGTTATAACTAATTGGGTATCGCATTTGACAAAAGTCTATTATAATATAGCATGTATATTTATAATATATTTAGTATTTAAATCATTTAAACCTGTAGAAAATGTTACCTTTACCATAGTAATCATCAACAATAATAGCATTGTGTAACTTTGATTTTTAAAGAGAAACATGAAAAATTATTTTGATATATTTTTAATTAAATTTTTAAACTAATCGAATAAAGTTTAGAGAAATTAATTTTTAGGTTAATATCATCCTACAAAATTGTCAAAAAAATACTGAAAGTAAAAAAAAAATTAAATTCAAATTTTTATCAAAATACATGTCAATTTTATCTTTATATAGTCTTTGGTTTGGCCAACTTTAAATTTAGTTTTGGAAAACGTAAAAATTAGATAGATAATTATAAATCATTTAATCAATTATTTTTAAAGCAATTTAAGTTCACCAAGAAACTGCCTCAGATTACGAGTTATCTAAAGGAGTTTATAATTTAGTTATCGCTGAAAAGAATTCAACAATTTTCCTAAAGTAACGTTGATAAAAATAGAATAAAAACTAGCGCTAAAATTGTTATTCATTTTACAGAAATCTACCCTTGAATCCTTGCATTCATTTGCCCTATTCAATTTTGTGCGTTACTGACTTAATATACACGTCAGCTATTGATTATTATTAATACCCGCTTACCCATAAATTGAGAATGTTTGAGATACCTCTTATAGATATGAGAAATGCATTAAAACTTTAATTTTTCTATCTCACAAAACCGGAAGGTCATCATAATTAACAATTTTGGATAAAATTTATATTTAAAGTTTAACTAATTTAGATATATATTTATTGGGTATTTTTATATGTTATGATATATGACCCATCTATCTTTGTTGTAACTAAAAAGCATACATTTCTAAATTTATTTCCCAAAACCAATAAATTAATTTGAAAATTTGTTATATTTCCGATGTATTTTTTTTACATATCTTTTCTAAGAATTTATTTTAGGGGTTTTCTTGTAATTTTTTCCTATTACTCTTTAGGCTATAATCTAAAAGCCACCAAAAAATTATATTATATATTCCTACATTTTTTGAGCCGAGTAAATCATTCATATTTCTTATATTAAATAGTTCGCAAAGGAATTAGGTCTAATTTTTTTTCAAAATTTCTAATACTAAAATGATTTTAATAAAATATAAAATATAAAATAAGATGACTATACAGGTAAACACGAATAAATCTTCTCTTTGCACTCTCCTGCTTCTTAACATCAATAATTGTCTAAAATTTACAATTAAATTAGGAAGGAATCTGAGAAATATCATTACAAAATCATATAAATCTTCTTTACTATTTTATATTTTTAAGACAATCATCGAACAAAACAATGCAACGCTTACCCTAAAAAATCATCAAAATAACATTATCGATACTACTTTGAAAAATAATTATATAGTTTATAGCATAACGTGTCATTTGAAAATGAATTTGTCAAAAGATGATCATAAAATTATAAATGTTCTACATGATTATGAAGCATTTGTATCTATGATTTTTATATAAAGCTGAGTTGTTTTACCATATGTGTGGTTGAAACAAACTATTTATTTTATCCTAGATTCATTTTAAATAAAATTGCCATATTTCGAGATAAAGGCATCTTGAACTTAATTTAATTGAACAATTCTTAATACTTTTAAGAAAAAAAAGCATTTGATAACATTCTAAAATAATAGCGGTATAAATTTTTACGCAGAGTTCGAAAATATTTTTTTTTGATTCATAAACGATTTGCGATTTCGTCTTATTATATATATTTTGATATAATTGTTTATTTGATATATACTATGTTTATTGATTTAACATCAAGTTTAATATATCAATTTAAAATATATATATATTTTTTATTAAATAAATTATTTATCTTTAACTAATCTGTGGCTATATACGATAAGGAATATTTTTCATGTTATATAAAAAAACTTGGCATTATACTTACTCGTTTTATTTATAATTTAACCAAAAATAAAACATTACTAATATTCATAATTTTAAGCTAAAAATCTTCCCACATCTTGAAAGATTTAAAATGAAAATTGCAAAATATTTAATTATAGAAGAAAAGTTTTTTTTTACAAATTTTATTCGATAAAATAATTATTATTCAAATCTGATATTTTATACAAATATCATCTTCAGGCCATTTCCAATTATAACGTATTTTTAAAGCAATTTTCTAGTCATGTTTCTAGCTAATTTTTATTTATTTCCAAACAAAAGTTAATAGCTTCAAATCAATTTTTTTTGCATAGTAAAATATTTTAAAAAATTAATTAATTTTTTCAATAATTTTACTGGTCACCAATCCATCTTACCTAAAATAACTGAATAACAACACTAAATTTAACAAAATAAATATTATAGACCTTGATTTAATCTCTGTCTTCGTGAAGTTATTGTGCTAAAAGAGATTACTCGATTTTAGCATAATAAAATAATTTAATTTATATATCGTGTTGAATAACCATATTTTTCTAGACTTGCTAAATAGTCTTGTTGTTCCACTTATAGTTATGAATAGATATTTCGTAGCCAATGATAAATAATAGAATGAACAACTTCCTTCGTTTCACATTTGGTTAATTCGTCCGTGTAAGGCAACAGAGAGGTAGCGTGTTGACATAAAAATTGCACCGGAGTAATTTTTATTCTTTTAAATATTTATTTACTATGTTTATAGATTGAAAACGAGAATCCAAAAGTGCTCCACCTAAGTAAAAAATAAAACAAAGAGAAATAATATTAAAAAAAAATTATTTATGAGTTATAAAATACTACCTGAAGATCGATTATTAGAAATTGTGATCAAAAAGGATATTTTAAGGGATTCTATGGGAGGACTATCATATTCTTTTACAATTAAATGATTTTTAACATCATAATTGTTTTAGTTCTGCTATGTTTATATATGTTATAATGGCAATAAAATAAAAATCATTAATTTAAATTTCTTCTATGATAAAAAATAAATTTTATATGATGAGTTGTTGACTGCATTAAGATAATATTTTATTACTCCTTATATAATAATTAATGGTCTTATATAAAATATTACATCAATAAATTAAAAGAATAAAATATATGATATTATTTAAATATCTTTTCTGTAAATTACAAGCCTAATCTTATCTTATCTAGCACGTACAGACCTGCACAAAGTGAGCAAACATGTATTATATGTGTTACAAATGATATGTTTTTATACAAAATAATATTTATAAATTTTAAAAAATAAAATCGCATTTTTTAATAATTCAAAAATATTTAATATTATTTTTCTTCGAATTACAATTCATAAAAATTATATATAAAATAAATATTATTCTTAATAATAAAAAATATGTATCACGCCGCCAAATTTTTACATCGGTGGTCGGGTGTTGAGCGCCGATAGCCGAGTAGATTCTACATTCGAATTTTGACTTTTTCGAGGCTCGTGGACATCTGTGGATATAATTTCAGTCGGAATGGGTATTGTAGGAAGTTTTTCTAGACTTCATAGAAGTCGCTAAATACTCTAGGCATGTGAATGATATACATAGGGGAGCATATTTTGTATTTCTCTGCCACCTCAATCACACTATCTTCAAAGAGCTACTGTGATTGGCTGGAAACTTACATCTGGTTCGCGGGCGCTACCGTGTCGAAAGTACTATCTTCATTAGATTATGAAGGTGGTCAAGCTTGGGTTTGAACACCCTTCTTGCGATCGCCTTGGTGAAGGAAGACATAAGGGGCCCCACCGAGAGCTTGGCCTCTGCTATGTTCAGTGTGAAGCCGCCTTCGAAGCTTGCCTCTGTTCGACCGTGTCCGCCGTAACAAATAATGCCATTAAGGATACTATTGATAGGCAGGGTGGCCACGCATCCAACCTGGCACCAGAATTGACAAAACCCCGAAAGCGCGCTCTCAAGACATTCTAAGATAGCGACAGCTTCCTCCTTCATGCTTGCGCGTGGGGAGCTCCAGGAAACAGTTGAAGGATTGTCAATGCTCCATTCCTGGATACCAGAATCTTCCAACATAAACGATACTACATCTGATGAAGATTCTGGAGGTCGACTGGCGGTGACGGCATTCAGTAGTGGAGATGATGGGTGACACTGATTTCTTCTGATCCCCCGGTGTCCTGGTAATCTTCTGGAGAGAACAGTTAGCACTCAATTACCTTAGGTAAACGTTTACCGTTTTGAGCCAGTCTGGGAAATGAGCTGTACTACCCTTCCGGTTCGGTGGTTCGTAGACCGGGAGTTGAATGTCTTCATTATTCAGGTTTAGCCCTAATAAAGGCTGTTGGCAGGGCCTTTGGATATTAGGAATAGGGAGAAGAGAAGACGATAGTAAAGGAGTAGCTGAAGAGGGAGAAATAGTGGTATTAATATTGTCTTCGCGGGGCTTATTTTCTTTTTTTACTCCGGTGGAAGTCGTTTCCTTCTTGGAGCGACGAAATGTGAAGGTCACTCTACCGGGCCGCTCATTTTCTTGAAAGGGTCTAGGCATTCCTAAATTGAGTGCTATAATCCATTGTAATCCGAAAAGAGGCATCCCAGTTGTATCCATTATTACCACTGGTAGGGTCCTTGTCTGTGATCCAATCTTAACATTGACATGAGACTCGCCCTTAACGTCTAACGGATGATCACCATATGAAGTCAATGGACTGGTTAGCCTATAAATCAATTCCTATCAATGACGCTTGTGCACCAGTGTCAAAATTAAATTCAACATCTGATCCATTTATCTCTGCAGTTAATTTTTCTTGATTCTCTCAATTTTGTTGAATCTTCCATATATTATGAATAGAATCACTTGATGACACTCTTATAATTTAAATTCTTTGGTTTACAATATACTGCAAAATCACCAATATTTTTACATTTGTTACATGCCACATTTATAGCTGACGGTTATGAATAAACCTACATTTATAACATTTAAGTTTATTAGAATCTTTATCATTATTATATTTGTATTTATTATTCTCTTTATCAAATGTACTATTATACTTGACTTTATTATAGGTTTTATCAAATATAGTCGTTTTAATTGGATGTTTATAATAATTATCATTTCTTTTGTGTAATATCATTTTTCTTATTAACAACAGGCATATTTTTATTTGACATTTCTTTATCTGCTCGATCAGAAGAAAAATAAATTGGAAAGTCAATACATTATTATCTTTATCAAGACCGTCGGGATATAGAGCCCTGATCTCTTTCCAATCCCAGAATTTCAATACCAACCATAAACTGATCACGTAAACGCTCGTCAATATCATTAAGATGATGATAACGTTTGCCAATTGTTCTAAATTTATTTGCAAATTTTCATTTATGGTTTCAGTTGTTCTGCGTAGTCTAACAAAATCAAATCTAGAAGCAAAAGCTGTTGACGTTGGTTTAAAATTTAAAACATATTGACTTAATTTCCTTAAAAGATAAAGTTTCGATCGAATCAGGATAACAAAAAGAGTCTACCAACTCAATATTTATATTACCATAAAATGTTAAAAATATATCTTTATATTGACAATGGGCTTACGTTTTTTAACCGAAAACTGGATTCCCATTGAGAAAAATAACGAAAAATAGAAGATTCGCCATCGATTTTATCAAATTTAATTATAGATAAATGTGCCAATTTTCTTTTATCCGCCAAATTTTCTGAATCTCCATTTAAGGAATTATCTCTATTTGAAAACGTTTAAAAAATTCATTTCTTATGCTATATATTATGATAAACGCATTAGATTTTAAAAATATAATGACTTTAAGATTATGCATATTCGATAATAATGAATGATAATGATTTATGATTCATTATTTCAGCTGATTATGATAGAAGATCTATCGAAAATTATCTTCCAGGATTTAATAGTTATAGATATTGAATGAATGAATTGTTGAAGTCCATATGTTAAATTCGAAAATTGACTGCAATCAATATGAAAAAAAATTAATTTGGATCGTGTTATAATCTAAATAAATCAAAAGTAATCGATGAAATTAATAAAGCTTTTGCCAATACCAAAAAAACACATGGACCATCTAAATATAAACTCAACCAGAAAAAATCAGACATTAAAAGCTTATTTTGAGACTTGGGCATCATATAAACAGAAATGACAAATACATTAAATAAATAAAATAAATAAATAAATATGATTAAATGGAAATATGATACAATAGAAATTTTTGACTCAAGTTAAATTATAAATTTATATTTTAATTTTTAGGAAAATTTGAAACCAAATAGTTTCATTATGACGTCAATTCTACAATTCATTATCACCATGGATCCAAATAAGAAAAAAATTATGTACATACATTTATTTTAAATTTTACTACTCTCTTTATTTTACCTTCTTCCAAAATAAATTACATTTTATTTTTTAATAAACTTTTATCTCTAATTATTATATTTTTTCTCCTCCATTTTTTTTTTACTTTAATTTATCCTCCATTTTTATTTTTTTACTCACAAAAATTTTTTTTTATTTTTTAAAATTTAAATTTATCCTCCATCTTCTCTCTTATTTTTTACTTTACCAAAAATTTTGTTTTTAAATTTTAAATTTTAAAATAAACAATAAAATAAATAAATAAAAAAGTTTTTTTCTAATTTAGAATATTTTTTTATTTATTTTTCTACATAAAAACATACATTTTCCAAAACACGTTTTCTTTTTTCAAAACTATATTTGACCATACTTTATCACTAATTCTCTATAAAATTATATATCTTCTATTATCCACCATTTTTTTTATTTCTTTTAACTATTATTTATTTACCTAACTACCTCTAATACATTACCCAAAGATTACTAAATTATATAATTAATTTATTATTCAAATTTTATTTTAAAATTCATTAAACACTTTTTAAATTAATATAATAATCATTTTATATATCATAAATAAATATATTTATTTTTATTTTAAAATTTATCATCTAGTCACCTATTGATTTAAACCTATACTTGGAAATCTTTAAGTATTTTTTATCATTTTAAATAATTTATATTTTAATATTTTTTTAATTTCAAAATACATGAAATAATTTTATATAGAGTAAACCAGATTACATAAGTACAGGGGAGCATTAGATCACTCTAATTATAAATTGAGCTATTATTTTACAAAACTGGAAATTTGAGCCTAACAAAACCCAACATAGATAATTACATCATAGATAATTGACAAAAAATTATGAAAATATTTAATATTTTTTAGTATTTTTAATTCTTAAGTAAATAACTATCACAATGTATGCTAGTTAATTTTTTTAAGCATCTAAATAAAATTTAAATTTATTAACTACTTTATTTTTTCTAATATAAATTATTATTTTTTATAACACAATACCTCTATTTCTAAGATATATAATTATATGAATATAAATATAATAAAACTTTTATCATATACTAAATATATTATTATCTATCCTTTAGTTTTTCACTCTAATCAGTTGAAAAATTTTTCCCACTTTTCAGGAAACCTAAAAATTATCTCCTTAAATTCAAGATCTCTTAATAATAACAAACTTGCACAATTAAGAATTCTTCTAGACACCCTAGAAATTGATATTGCTTGTATTCAAGAAACTCATTGGATTGACTCATGTAAAATCCAATGTAAAGGATACAAATTATTTTCGTCAGGTGAAACAAATATTAACTGCTAATTGATTACCCTTCAAATTTTGAAGCTTTAAATAATAGAATATGTAGAATTAGACTTAATACGATATGCAAAATCCTAAATATCATAAATGTATATACCCCTGCTAATTATCTTAAAAGAAAATATTTTCTTCCGGAATACCTAAATAAATTTCCAAAAAGAGAAAATTTATTAATTGCTGGAGATTTTAATGTCAAAATTGGACGTTTAGGAATTAAAAATCACAATTCCTTAGACTCTGCCGCTCTAAATATAAAATCTGATATTGACGGCAAAAAATTACTTGAAATTTTTTATAACCTTAACCTTCGAATTGCAAATACCTTTTTTGAACAATCAAACCCTTAAAGAAATTTACGGTAATAGGAAAAAAAACCCCTGAAAAAACCCCCGGAAAATAAACCCTCAGGAAAAAAAACCCCCGGAAAAAAAACCTCCGGAAAAAAACCCCCAGGAAAAAAACCCCCGGAAAAAAAACCTCCGGAAAAAAACCCCCAGGAAATAAAACCCCCAGGAAATAAAACCCCCAGTAAAAAATAATCAAGGGAGGTCATAGGAAGCAATTCTCAATCCCAAACACGTCGAATTGAGCCTCAATTTCCTCCAGAAACCTGGAACGTGAATCAGAGCACTCTCTCAGATGAAGAAAGAACAAATAATCAATGCGAAGGTTGGAATCATCGTTTTTCTAATCTGGTTGGGAATAAACACCCATCAATCTAGACACTCATTAAAAAAAATGAAATGCGAGGTGGCTGCCGATGAAACCAAACTTGAAAGATGGCGCGTAGGTAGTTGGACATCGAAAACAAAATCGTAGAGTTCTAACAACCCGATTCAGCTAAAGAAACTTTGCGAAGAATAAGCCTTCCAGATTTTATAAGAGCGATTTCCTTCAATATTCGATGTCAACCCATATAATTATTATTATAAATTATAAAATTTGTATATACATAATCATGATTTACCAATAAAATAAACATTTCTTATTTCTAAGTTTTGTCAAATTTAGTCTATTTAATATCATATTTAAAGATGGTATTGAATTTTTACTATAGCAATTTTTTTTTACAATACATAGTTATTTTACTGAGGCATTTTTTCCCAGTACCAATTTAAACATCAGTTTTTCTTATTTAAGCATTTTTTTATGGAGAGTAGGCCAAATAAAAATATACCTATATTATTAGGTCTTAAGTAAATTCTATAAAAATGAAAAATAATTCTTGGGGAATTTTTTTTCCTGGGGGTTTATTTACCGGGGGGTTTATTTTTCGGGGGGTTTCTTTTCCCGGTTTTTTTTTCCGGGATTCGAAATTTACACATGTTTTAATTCTTCTCATAACTCTTGGTCCCAAATTGATTATTTTATTTGTTCTAAATCTACAATTAGTTGGATAACTAATATCAAAGTTCTTCATCAAGTAAATTTTAATTCAGATCATAAAATGATAATGTGTTATCTAAAAATAGACCCAAAAATCTGGTATAAAAGGAAAAAAAATAATAAAAAAATAACCCCCAAAAAAATAAATCTAGACATAAACGCCTTAAATGATCAAAACATTAAAGAAAAATATATAACGTCAGTCAAAAATCATATTCAAACCAATAACTTACAAATAAATCTTAACATTAATATTCTTTGGTAGAACACTTCAGAAATAACCAAAAAAGCTACAAATTCTTTACCTGCTAAACAAAAATATCCTGACTGGATTTCATCACAATCAAAAAATCTTATAGCCAATCTTATTGGAAATGGACATTACACAAAAAACAAAACTAATTATATTTTTTACAATATAAGTCATAGATTAAGATCTGACAAAAGAAAGTTTTTAGAAAAAAAGAGCAAATGAAATACAAAACTTATTTAATATTAATAATTCTTATAAAGCCTTTAACCTTTAAAAATCCTTTACAACTTTCAAAAAAGAACTCATTCCAAAAATTATTTATAATGATCAAATCATTGCTAATACACACGATCAAATGAAATTAGGGACATCTCATTATAATAACATTTTTAACATAAATGAACCCTCTCTCTTATTAAATGAGTCTACTAATATTCAATCAATATCTCCTACTTCAAATCTTCTCCCTCCTTCCACCCCTCAAGTATCATCAAATACCACTGCCCTAGATACATTCCCTTCCACCTCATATCTCCCTCCTTATCCTTCCCCTAACCTTCAACTTATACATTCATTTAACCCAGATACAAATAGACTTCAACCTCCAACAAAAAGAGAGATAACTAATATTATAAATAAACTAAAAAATCATAAAGCGTGTGGAAATGACTGTATTTATAATGAATTTCTAAAAATTGATGCTCCTCTTTCAGCTCAAATTCTTCTCCCAATAATGACTAAAATTTGGTATGAAGGTACCCTTCCATCAGATTGGCTAATAGCTACTTTATATACCTTTCCTAAAATAAAAAACCCTAAATTCCTTAAAGACTGGAGAGGTATATCACTAAACTCTGTGATATACAAAGTCTTTACCAATATCATCCTAAATAGATTAAAAACTATTATAGAATCACATTACCTTGACCTAATAACTTCTTTTAGAAAAGGTCATAATGCCCTCCAAGCCATTATAGCCCTGAAAATTCGAATAGAAAGAGCTAAAATTAGAAAAAATCAATTTTTTTATCGCTGCCCTAGATTTTAAAAGAGCTTTTGTATCTTTAATTCATTCTAAATTATGGACTACTCTAGAAAAAAAAGAAATTCCATCTCATCTATTAAAACTTTTAAAAATTTTATACCAAAATTATTCATTTCAAATTATTCACACTAACCTAAAATCCCCCAAAATACCAGTAAATATAGGATTAAAACAAGGTTGCGTTTTATCTCCATTACTTTTCAACTTCATTATAAACTCTATTATAAAAAATGTTAAAATCGCTTGTACTGAAATATTTCAAATAAAAGAAATAAATATTTTATCTTTTGCAGATGATATATGTCTAACAGCTACTTCTATGCTAAATTACAACATTTAACTAATATTTTTATCTACGAAGCAAGTTCTTTTAGCCTACATCCAAACGTCGAAAAAACAAAAGTACTTAATTTTTTTCCACATCAAATCATGATAAATTAAAAATTAATAATTTTGATGTTTCTGAAGTATCTTACATAAAATACCTAGGAGTTATCCTTGATAATAAAGGACAAACAAGATTAGATACAATAGATAAAATAGACAAAGCTAAATTTAAATATCGCTCTCTTATGAAAATTTGGTCTTCAAACCAATTATCCATTCCATTGAAAATCCGTTTATTTAAAACCTTAAGACTATCATCACTTTTCTACGGAATAGAAACATGGTCTACTGCCATTTCTCACAATATAAAAATACAATCCTTTATCAATATATGCCTAAGATATATAACCAAAACATTTTATCCATTTAATACAAACAGAACTCTCTGGGCTAGATGTAATAATCTTCCGGTGTACAAACAAATTGAATATAGAAAAATTGAATTAATGGGTCACATCCTCAGACAAGCACCTAACAATCTTATCTACAAAGCACTTGACAATTTTTCCCGGAAGAATCTTCCATGAAACCATTCCTATCTTATAAAAATATCTGGTTTTAAAAAATTTCCAAATCCTTAATAGATATGGATCTCTCCTGGGAATTTATAAATGGGCTGCTACAAATAGACGTTTATTTAAGAAAATTATAAAACTAATCTATGACCATCTAACAAATGACTGTTGATGGTAAAGGTAATATTTTTAAATTATACTTAAAATATCATACTTTTCTTTAACTATATATCTAAATATAAATTATTACTTAATCACTAAATCTAATTATTATTATTATTAAACAAATTTTTTAATAAAAAAATAAAATTAAAATTATATAAATTTAATGTTCTTAAATAAAAATAATTATATAAATTATTTTCTTTGAAAGAAAGAACTTTTTTCTATTCTTATATTATTTCCTTTTCTATACTCATTACTATCATATACAAATAGCTGGGATATAGTCCCACCCTTTTTTACTTTTACTTCTGGTTTACTAGGTTTGTTGGTATCCTTTAAAAAAATCGGCATAATTATATGAAGGATGGGCCTTCATACAATTCACGTGCGTTCACATTTGGGCAGGTCTATGACCAACGTGCTATTAAAGATTAAAGAAAGATTATCTCTATTTAAGGAACTATTTTCTCCATTCGTCGCCATTATAATAAAACGACTATTACTACTTATTAGCTATTTTAATATATCGTTTATTTAATTTCAAAATTATCACACAATATTTATTAATTTTTTTTAATTCGAATGTTCCATTCTTTTTTATAAAATATATATAAATTATATTAATAATATTTATTACATTTCCTTCAAACACTTTAAAGTTAGATTTTCTCAATAAACCTCTTTGTAGGTTTATGGTTTCTTGATGAACAACGTAATGCAGTATTTGTACCTGCTTCATTTACTGGCACAATCATTTCTGTAACTTCCAAAGAACTTTCATAAACTAAACATTTTTTAGCTGATCTGCATGTTTTCGCAATGTTCTTTCTGGAAATTCAACAAGATAACAATATAGCCCTGTTCTTTCTTTGATCACTCCCTCTCTCCAACCTTTGGTTTTCTCATTGTTTAACCACACAGGTAAATTTCAAATTCTCTTTCTTTCGAATGTAAATTATGATTATACTTTGTCTATCATTAATCTCGTGCCGATCTCTGTCGTTAGCTTTTCTCTTGAATTCTTTGAGATTATATTTTTTCCTTTCCCACAATCACATTAGCTTTGCAACTTTCTGTTCTGGTGTGCATATAGTTCTGATGAGTGCCTCCTTAGCTGCCTATGTTTTTATGCGCGACACTGAGCTTTGGACTTCATCAGCGCTGTCGCTGGACGTGGAAGATACATCTGCCACAATCATTGTAGAGCGTGTTAACCAAATCGATCTGTGGCGCGTGGCCGTCTTTAATAATGAGCTCAGCTATGCTCTATGTATCAGGCTCAACATTCTCTTTTCATTACCATATAAATGCAGAAAATGTCATACTGATGATAACAATATGGCTCTGCATCCATTACATTGCAATCGTAATCCCGGTCGGCAAAATCGACACTTGAAGTACAATCAAATCATATCTCTTGCACTTAGGTCAGCTGGTTTTCCTACCTCAATGAAGCCTTCTGGCTTATTTTCCAATAGCAGGCGTCATGATGGGGTCACACGTATACCATGGTCTCAAGGAAAGTTTCTAATATGGGATTTCTCTTGTCTGGACACTAACTCCCCCTCTAATTTTAACAAGGACGCTCTGAACAGAGCTCAAAATTTTAAGATCGGCAAATACAACGCTGATTCCTCAAATTACATATTCATACCCATCATTTGCTCCACCTTAACTACATATGGTGATTTGGATTAATACATTTTTAAAGACGTTGGCCGCCTAATTAGAAAAAATTATTGGGGAGCCTCGCGAATGTTTTTACTATAGGCAGAGGATCGCAATAGCCATTCTTAAGGCTAATTATGTTTGTTTTATTAATTCGATCTCTCCTGATAATTAGATGAAGGAGGTTTTGAATAACTTTGCTGCTTTCGCTTTTATTTATTTTGTATTTTACATTATTTTATGATCTATTCCTCAATATTATCTTTTTGTTGTTATTTTTTTTTCCGTAATCGTTTTCTAATTATATCAATTATATATTTTTCATTTTATAAGAGATTTCAACAGTTATAATAAATATTATTTGAAATTGAAAATTAAAAATAAATAAATTAATTTTAAAAAGGCAAAAAAAATGATTTAAAATGAGAAGAAAAAAAAATTAAAAAACGATTAAGAAAAATAAAGAATTAAAAGAGATTGCAAGAAATTAGAAATAAAATAAGAAGAAAATAGAAAAAAAAAATTAAATTTAAAAACTGATAAAATTAACTTTTTTCACTTTTTAATTGACACTTATGAAAAAAAAATAGTAAACGATATAACCAGCGTCTACATGACAGGATTTTCACTGGATGCAAATCCCCTTCAAAAACCTTTGCCTACCCCCATAAAAAATTCTAGCCTCCTTCGGCGGCGGTGTCTTTTTATTATTATTTTTACCTATAAATTATAAAGGATAACTTAAATTAATCTATTTCTACTACCAACTATTGATATTTTGTGAATATAAAGAATTTCTTATTTAGATAATAAATTCAATTAAAACCTCCATTATTTACAATGAATTAATTATTATGGCATTATGAGCTTGCTTAAATATCTAATCCTTTTAAATTACATTTAAAAGGATAGTTTATTTGGAAAACAATGTGTATGATTGTTTGCAATATATAGATTTGGTCGATGAATTGTATTATAATAATACTATAATAAAAGTATTAATTTTTACAGCAATAAATTTTGTCCTATTTCATCTCAAAATTTAATAGATAACCGCCAAAAAATTTATCCTGCCCCCATTAAAGCAGCTTACCCCCTACCCCCTCATAAAAATAGGATGCAAACTGTTCCTACCTTTCCCGCTGATGTAGAGGCTGGATATAACTATATTTTTTAACTTTTTAATTTTATCTTTTTAAAATATATTTTTCAGCCTTAACAATATCGTTTGACGTTGCTTATTTTCCTTGTTTTAATTTATAGCTAAACAAATATACATTTATAAAAATCTATTAAAATTGATATCATTGTAAAATATTAAAAAGTTATTATCATTATTATCTATGCAAAAAAGATTTCAGATATCATTTCCCTATACGATAAATAGACAATAAACTCAAAGATGTTATAATTTTTATAAATATTTTTACATAGCCCTAGTGGTAGTCTGCAATTTATTTGGGAATAAATATAAATGTCTTAGCTACAAAATTAGCGCTTTCGAAAATTTTTAAAACACGAAGATACCCTATTATTATAAGTAAAATTACAAAAGAAATTACCTAAATTAAAAACTTAAAAAATTTGGCGGTGGTTTATTTTCTCTAACTGATCGTAGTCATATCCTTTTATAACCATGCCAGATCCTGATAGAAACCGTATTTTTTGACATTTCTTCACCATATCTTTCTTTATTCATTGCAAATTTAGGACCAATTTTATACAATTTAATAAATATTCTTTCTGTTCTTGTATTTACGCGCACGTAACCTCCTTTGGTTATACTATATTTTATCCTATTTTTGAGATGGGGATATTTTATTTATTGTTTTTAATTTACTTTAAAACATTATGCTATGACAATATCCTTTTTTAACGCGTCAATTATGAGAGCTTTTGTTGAACTATTAATAATTTTGCTTTCCCTTGTTACTACTAAAAAGATTGAGAAACGAGTAAGAAAAATAAAGAATTAAAAGAGATTGCAATAAATTAGAAATAAAATAAGAAGAAAAGAGAAAAAATAAATAAAATTTAAAAATAATTGACAAAATTAACAATTTTCATTTTTTGATTTTCACTTTTCCTTTTCAGATTGACACTTTTTCTTTTTTAATAGACTTTTTCCTTTTTTTCAATTGAAAGTCCTGACTCCTGAACCTTATATTATATTTTAAATTCTTCTTTAAATATGAGAATGACATATATTTATTTTATAAAAATATATATATTGAATAATCTTATAGTCAAGGGATATTTACAAATATTTCAATTTTTTGAACGTGAACCCCTTCCCCCATTACCCCCAATTAAATTTAAGGAAATATAAAAATGATAGAAAAAATTTTATAAAATTATTTGCAATTTCATATGTATTGGCCTATTTTATTTTATTTTTTCATATTGTGTAGTTGAATTGCATCGTAAGCAAACATTTTGTTTTTATTTTATTAAAAGTTAATAAATTTCTCAGAAATTATCAGTTTATTAAAAATTTATTTAAAAAATAAATAAATAATAACATAATAATCAAAAACGAGCTATCAAAACTCCATTTAAAAATTTTCATATTTTAATTCAATATCGAAAATTCGTTTTAAACATTAAAATTTATTTTTTTAAAAAAGATAAAATTAACACTAAATTATTTAAAATAAAATGCTAAAATTCCAAATAATCCTAATTATCTTCATCATATTTTTCTTTGGTTTAGAAAATGGTAAGTTATATATTTTTTTATATTGATTTTTATATTTATTGTTTAGATCTAACATATCTTTAAATATTTATTTTTAAATTTAAGCTTTTACAGTTTAGAATTTTAATTTCTAGAACATAAATCTGCAAGTGCCAGCGCAGTTAGGAAATATTTAAAAGACTATTTTAAGATCATCACTAATAATCTTAAGTCTGGAATTACAGTTATAAAACTTGTCAGGCCGAGATATAATTTAAAAAAAAAGTAAATGTTTATATTCAACACTGTGGTTAATCGCCAAATTAATAAATATACTAGTATTACTATGTTGTATATCAATTTTTAAAAATACATTATTCAATTATATAAATAATATGTAATTTTTTTTATTGTAGCCAAAAAAGGTAATATTATATTTATTATAATACTTTTTTGTTAGACATTAGTTGGATTAAATATATTTTTCTATATAAATTCAGCAATCTCAAACAACTCTTTTTGATTTTAAGGAAATTATAAAAGAATTGAATCTAGTCGAGAATTCGTTCTTATTTTGTTTATATTATTTTAGTTTGTTTGTCTTTTGACTTTAATGAAAGATAGCCAAAATTGTCAAATAAATGAAATATTTTAGAACCCATACATTTAACATGGTTAATAAGGTGTAGGTATTATATATTGTCTCTTTGAAAATAATTTTATTTTTATTTAACATTGAAAATTAAATTAGAAATATATTTTAATAATTAAAAAAATCTTTTAAAGGGAACTATTATGATGTATTTATTGTTAGTTTAAAATAAAGTATAGTTCTATGAAAGCCGAACAAATATTTTTAGCTCGTCAATACCATGGAGAGTTTACCCTTTATTAAGATATATAGACAAATGGCCACTATCCTCTCCCTATTCAAAACACTGGCTATAATTCCGATAGTTACCACGTCATGATTATGCCATTATCTATAATTAAACAGTTGTCATATAAACTCAAGACAAATGTTGGCTATAGTTAGAATAATATTATAATTTTGCTTAATTTCACTTAAATTATGCAAGGGCAATTCTTAGGATTTTACACTGAGAATCAATTAAGAATATTTAAAAATATTTACTAAAAACTTTTTAAAAAAACATGAAAAAGTAATGAGAAAATATTTATTTGATAAAACAAAAAATAAAACAATAAAAAAATAAAAAACCAAACAACCCCTTAAAAAAATTATAATAACAAAAAAATAACCTGAAAGTAACTAAAAATTAAATGGCTCCATATAATCGGAGAATATGATATTATCCAAACTGAATTTATTTATATATAAATTTGATTAGTTATTTTGACCGGTATAGGTCTCTGAGTTTTTACATTAAAATATAAATGAATGCTTATTTATGTTAACTTTTATTTAAAAATTGTAGCGAAGTTGAATTAAATGAGGAGGAGCTTGGGGGTTATCAAATAAAATCTTAATTTTTACACATACGTTTATTATAAACTATAAGATACGAAATAAAAAAAAATAGCAAACGATATAACTTTTGTTTTTTTACATTTAAAATTTATCTTTTTAAAATATATTTTTCAGCCTTAACGATATCATTTGACGTTGCTTATTTTCATTGTTTTAATTTATAGTTAAAAAAAATATACATTTTAAAAAATCGAGATAGATTGTAAAATATTACAAATTATTATTAATGAAAAAAAGATTTTAGATATCATTTTCCTGAATGATAAATAGACAATAAACTTAAAGATATTATAATTTTGATAAATATTTTTACATAGCACTAGCGGTAAGCTGCACTTTATTTTGGAATAAATTAAATGTCTTAACTACAAAATTAGCATTTCGAAAATTTTTTAAAACACGACTTTATGAATATTTAATATAAAAAAAAATTAAATAAGTATCGATGATAAATGGAGGAACAAATCTTTGGCCATCTATATGGGAAATCTTCAGGCTTAAGTAAGAACCTTGATTTAAACTGCTTTCATGGTGCGATTTCTTGTACGATTTAAAAGTTGATTGATTTTCAAATCTGTAAATAAGAATTTTTTTAAAATTAAAATCAATATTTCTTAGAATCATTATCATTAATGAAATATAAAAATTTATATTAAGAAAGAAAAATAGGACTCATAAACATATTTTAAAAATTGATCAGCTGTTGATTCGTGCCAGGTATCTTATCATAAATAAAGCCTTAGTCGTTTTTTAAAATTGGCTAAATCGAGGCTCTCGACAGGGCTGCCCTCACTCATCAATCGATTCCTAAACCTTATTAAATTGACACCTCAGTAATGATTGATAGGTCATAAAATTAATTGAAATATCTAATTTTTTAAAGAAATATATAAATATGAAGATGAAAACTTACAATTTTATATATATCAAAATTAATTTAATAAAATTTATTATACTTAAATGTTATCTATTAAGCAATAGTTGAGTAAAACAAACTAATACGAGTACAATTAACTCTTAATATTTATTTAATAAATAAATAAATAGATAAAAAAAGAAGTTAATTAAAATAATTTTGTAAACAAAATAGTAAAATATTCACTAAATTTTTAACACGTTTATATACATTTATTTTAATAATTTGGAAAATAATTCAAATTATACGATTAATATTGACTTAAAAAAAAATCCCCCCTCCCCAACTATACTAATAGGTTTTAATAAATTATTGCTTATAATAAACCCTCTTATTTGAACATTTAGTTTTGAAAGAAATTGAAAGAAGTGGTCTTATTATTTCACAATCATAATGATTTTCTAAAATTTGAGATTAAATTCTTATTGATAACATTTGATGAATATTGCCAAAGAGCATTAATTATTTATCCCTCGCTCAATATATAAAATTTTATGGAATTATATTTTAAATTTCACATATTTATTGATGCTACGAAAAGGGTATCAGTTCAATTGGAACAATATGTATATAAATAAATTTTAAAACAAAGTCTGGGTGGAGGAAACTTTCAAAAAAATTCCGTCCTGGTATTTTTGACTTATAATCAAAGTTTAAAAAAGAATCAAAAAATTTTTTGAGCAAAAATCTTTTCACGATTACTTTAAAGAAAGATTTTTGCCTAAAAAATGCCAAAATCTTTTTTAATAAAATCTTATATTAGTAACTAAGAAAGAAAGAAAGAATAAAATATCAAAATGATTTTTTTTTATTGATAGATTAAATTTTTAACAATTATTTTTTTTCGAAAATTTGAATCATATTAGAATTTTATAGCAACCGATCCAAAATATTTAATAATGGTTTGAGTTATAGTATGTTTTCAAAGAAGGAGGAAGAACGGAGAAACAACAAGGGGGGGGGGAATGGTATTTTATTCAAAAATATAATATTTTATAAAATCATCAAAAAAAATTAATTTTTTTCATAAACTCAAGACCGGCTAAAATTTAATGTTAAGATCAAGATTTGACCCTGACCAAGTAGTAAGCCCAATTCTAATATGGTCAGATCAGGCAGGTCAAAGCAAATGCTTTGGTACACATTAATAATATTAGTAATTTTGTGTTTCCTTTAAATTGGGAAAATAATCTTCATATTTTAAAAATTTGTTTATTGAGCATCTTTGATATAATATTTTAAAAAAAGTATATAAAATTTTTATCTCATGTATTTGTTATGAAGTTCGTCTGAGTTTTTTTTTTATTAACTAAATTTTATTTATTAAAAACAAATTATATACAAAATATACAATACATAATTAAATAGTTAATTTTTTTTTTCTTCAAATTTTATTTCCAAAAATCTTGCTAATACAAGCATAAATAATTTATCATTTCCTTTAAAATATTTTTCATATATTTTAAGAAAAAATTATTATTTCATCGGAAGGAACAAAAAACATAAAATAATAAAGAAAAAAAAGAAGAAATTATAGTTAGGTAATGGGATATTTAAAGCCCGACTCGGCTCTCCCGAAAAACCGACCCGCGTGTTGGGGATATATTTGGAAAAAATATGACGAGTCGGGCCTGACAAAAAATTTAACGAGGAGCCAGGCAGTTCATACATAATTAGTTTTGGGGTTTGATGGGACCGGAAATGTATGCAATAAAATATAAGGCTGGACCTCGCGAATGTTTTGTAGTAAGTTTTTAATGGGTTAGGAAAAAAAATTGAAGAAATATAATTCTTATGGAAATTTTTTTTTAATAATTAAAATCTGTGGAAAAAATAATAATGTCTATTAAAAAAAGAAAATATAATTAATAAAGTGGATATAGCATTTCTAAGATGATCATTTGTTTATAAGATCTAAATTTGTTGTCTTTAAATAAGGTAAATGTTTTAAAAATTAAGTGGACAATATTAAACTAAAAAAATATTTTTTAATAATTTTTATTTATTATATATAGTGATGCAAAATGGCTCCATTTGAGCCGATTTATAATAAACGACTAGCTCGTAATTTTATTCAGAAAAATAATAAGCAAACCTGAAGATTTTACTCATAAGTGGAACAAAGATTTGGACATGTATTAGCGAAATACCGAGGCTTATTTTTTTGGCTAAAATATTGAGTTAGTCATTTTTAAAAATCGGCTTATTTGAACTTTTTTAGTAAACTTTAAATAAAAAAAATTTATTATTTATTCAATTTTTTAAAGGATATATTTTTAAAATTAAAAAAAAAACCTTAATCCCGAATTAATTATGCCTGATAATCTATTGATAATATAAATGATTGATCTAAGATATTTGAAACAATAGATTCCATTTATTTCAAAATAATTATAACTTTAAAAATGAAATAAAAATAATTCATAATGATATACAAACTAAATATATTAATTATTCTAAGATAATTTACAAACATATCTGTTTCCCAAAGGCCTCTATTGGAAATTTATCATGTTGACTATTTTCCCACATGGTTTTTAAGAAGAATTTACTTTCTACAGTATACCTGGTTCTTATTCCATAGAATATAAGTCCCTATTAAGCTGGTATTTTAAATAAATTTTTGTAGTATATATTTTGAATTAATTTTTAAGTCTTTGGTTATCTATGTCTTGAATTTTTGTACTTTGAACATTCAAAAAATAAAGTTTCACAGTGAGGAGATTATTTTTTTAAAAAAACTCTTATTACTTTATCCTCGATTTTTTAAAAAATATAATTAAATTTATTAAGATCATATTTATAAGATCTTTTTAATTATAGACTCATCTCCCCTAGAAAATTGGAAAAATAAATTTTTCATATAGAAAAATTATAATCTCTCCTACCCCTCCACCTTTTTTGAAAGGCAAAGGTTCATTGCTGAATTTTTTTATACTCTACTTTATTATTTGTAAACATCATTTCGAGAGTGAAACACTCATTTAATTGGTAGATAAACTTTACAAAAATTATAATTTTTTCGAAGATAATAATATCGAATAATGATATCCAAATTATCATTTTTATTAAAATAAAAATACCTATAGTTACTAAATTACATATTTTAACCAGTTAATTAGAGTATTCTAGATTTGTTTCCAAATTTTAAATATCGGCATATGGTCACTTAAAAAAGGTTTTATAAAATTTTATTAAAATAGAAAAATCATTAAAAACATCATCCATTTTTTTTAAAATATATTTTGATTTTATTTACAAAACATAATAATGAAAGTATATTATTTGTTTTTTCTTCTCAATTCGTAGAATTTTTATTAATAGTTAGCGTTTTTCTAGGAAAATTGAATATATTTATTAAAACAAAATATTTTATTTACAATATATATAATAATAGATAAAAAAATAATAATAAATGAAAAAAAAAATAATTCAGTTGAAGGATAATATAAATACTGGCTCGTTTTATCAAAATCTTTATTAAATAATTTTTCTATAAATTTTTTTTTTTAAACTTCCAAAATTTTGTTTGATTTATATATTAAAAATAATCCTTACTTAAAATCAATTTTTAAATGTATAAATTTTTACAAATTTTACTCTTGCTTCTTCTGATTTTCGTCGAGTCTCATGGTAAATAAAATAATTATATCAATGTTATAAATATATGTTCTTATTTAATTTTTTTTATTTAGCTGCTAAAGGTAAATATTTAAAACTTTGTATGACAAATATAAGAAAAAATCTTTTCAATTATATGCATTAATAGAAATATATTTCTCAAATTTTTTGAAAGATTGAATGATAAATAAGATAGTATTCACATAAATGATCGAATAAAAAGATTTAAAAAAAGAATGATAATTAAATTAATTATTCATAAAACAGAAAACTTGTAAAATTTAAGGAATTCCTCTCTGAACTTCGAAAAACCTGCAAAACATTAATAGAAGAGTCCTTGTCCCTGAAATATGAGAATAGACAGTTTTAGAAAATTTAATATTAATCTAATAATTGATATATTTATATAAATTATAATTCATATTGTAGAATAATTAAAACAGATTTAATTTAAATTAATTTTATTTTCAACTTAATCAATTATTATATAATATAGTCAGATAAAACTAATTCTTAAGGAACCAAATATAAATTTGATCTGTTGGATAGATTAAATTCGCTTAAACATTTTTAGTAAAATTGGAAATTATTTGCCAAAATAAATAATACTACATATATAAAATCATCACAAATAATCTTAAGTCTGAAATTACTGTTATAAATCTCGTCAGGCCGAGATATAATTTTTAAAGAAAGTAAAAATTTATAACACTGTGGTCAATCGCTAAATTAATAAATATAGTAGGATTACTTTATTGTATATCTATTTTTAAAAATACATTATTCAATTATATAAATATGTAATTTTTTTTATGCAGCCAAAAAAGGTAATAATATATTAATTATAATATATTTTTGTTAAACATTAGTCGGGTTAAATGCAATCTCAAGCAACTCTTTATGATTTTAAGGAATTTATAAACGAATTGAATCTAGTCCATAATGCGTACTTATTTTGTACAAATTATTTTAGTTTGTTTTTCTTTTGACTTTCTTGAAAGATAGCGAAATTTGTCAAATAAATAAAACATTTTAGATCCTAGGAATTTACCATGGTTAATAAGGTGTAGGTATTATATAAATTGTCTCTCCTTTGGAGGGTATATTCCTTAGAATAAACAAATAAATATATACTATATCAAGACTTTACAATCACAGATTACCCACAGAACCCAGGACAACTTTTAAATATTCTTTTAATTTAACATTGAAAATTGAATTAAATATATATTTTAATAATTAAAAATATCGTTTAAAAGAAACTATTATATTTTATTTATTGTAAGAAGAAGGAGGAGTCCAAACTTCTATAAGTAAATATAAAGATATTAAATATATTACTCAATTTAAAATATAGTATAGTACTGTATTAACCGAACTAATATTTTTAACTAGCTATTACCATAGAGGTTTGCCCTCCTCTAAGATATGTTCATAAATGGCTCCTATTTATAACATTGGCTATAAATAAGCTAGGTAGCATGCCATGATTACGCCATCGTGTAACCTAAAATTAAACAATTTTAATTTACTGTGAGCTAATACATTAAAATTTAAATGAATGTTTATTTATGTTCACATTTAATTAAAAATAGCAGCGAAGTTGAAATTAAATGAGGAGGATCGGGAGGGAGGGGGGTTATCAAAAAAACAATCTAATAATTTTCGCCCATACGTTCAGAATAAAATATAAGATATGAAAAAAAAAATAGTAAACGATATAACTTTTATTTTTTAACTTTTTAATTTTATCTTTTTAAAATATATTTTTCATCCTTAACAATATCGTTTGACGTTGCTTATTTTCCTTGTTTTAATTTATAAATAAATATACATTTATAAAAATCTATTAAAATTGAAATCCATTGTAAAATATTAAAAGGTTATTATCATTATTATCTATGAAAGATTTCAGAAAATTACAAAAGATAAGTATTATAAAATTAGAAACTTAAAAAATTTGGAGGTGGTTTATTTTCTCTAACTTATCTTAGTCCTATCCTTTTATAACCATGCCAGATCCTGATAGAAACCTTGATGTCGTATTTTTGACATTTCTACACCATATCTTTCTTTAATCATTTCAAATTTAGGACCAAATTTATACAATTTAATATATATTCTTCCTCTTCTTCATCTTTCGAATGACTATTTTAAAATCATCACAAATAATCTTAAGTATGGAATTACCGTTATAAAACTCGACAGACCGAGATGTAATTTTTAAAGAAAGTAAATATATTCAACACTGTGGTCAATCGCCAAATAAATAAATAATAAAATCAATTATATAAATAATATGTAATTTTTTTATGTTGCCAAAAAAGGAAATATTATATTAATTACAATATATTTTTGTTAGACATTAGTGGGGTTAAATGCAATCTCAAGCAACTCTTTATGATTTTAAGGAAATTATAAACGAATTGAATCTAGTCCAGAATGCGTTCTTATCTTGTACTTATTATTTTAGTTTGTTTTTCTTTTGACTTTCTTGAAAGATAGCGAAATTTGTCAAATAAATAAAACATTTTAGATCCTAGGCATTTGCTATGGTTAAGAAGGTGTAGGTATTATATATATATTGTCTCTCCTTTGGAGGGTATATTCCTTAGAATAAACAAATAAATATATACTATATCAAGATATTAGAATCACAAATTACCCAGAGAACCAAGGACAACTTTTAAATATTTTTTTAATTTAACATTGAAAATTGAATTAAAAATATATTTTAATAATTAAAAATATCTTTTAAAAAGATCTATTATATTTTATTTATTGCAAGAAAAAGGAGAAGTCCCTACTTTAAGTAAATATAAAAATATTAAATTTATTATTCAATTTAAAATATAGTATAGTTCTGTATGAACCGAACAAATATTTTTAACTAGCTATTGCCATAGACGTTTTCCATTCTCTAAGATATGTTTATAACTGGCTCCTATTTATAACATTGGTTATAAATAAGCTAGGTAGCAAGCCATGATTACGCCATCGTGTAACCTAATCAATATAAATATTTTACTTATCTTCACTTTAAATAAGGGCAATTCCTAGAATTTTCCACAGAATATTATTTTAATATTCGAAATATTTTAAAAATATTTACTAAAAACTTTTTAAAAATAACACGAATAAGTAACGAGAAAACATATAATTTATAAAATAAAAAAACGACATTAACTAATTTTTATATAACCCTAGTGATAGGCTGCTCTTTTTATTTGGGAATAAATATAAAAATCATAGCTATAAAATTAGCTCTTTCGAAAATTTTTAAAACACGACTTTATGAACATTTTATATAAAAATAAATAAAATGAGTAACGAGTTTTGGTCAAAGGAGGAAAAAACTTTTTCGCCATCTAAAATCTTGAGGCTTAAGTATGAACCTTGATTTAAGCTGCTTTTATGGTGGGATTTGTTCTTGTACGATTTAACAGATGATTAATTTTCAAAGCTGTCCAAGAAAATTTTTTTTTATTGACATCAATATTTCTAAGGATCATTATCATTAATCAAATATAAAAATATATATTATGAAAGAAAAATTGGTCTCATAAACATATTTTAAAAATTGATCAACTGTTGATTCGTTCCAGGGGGATCCCACCATAAATAAAACCTTAGTCGTTTTTTTTAAATTGGCTAAATCAAGGCTCTCGTCAGCGCTGCCATCACTCATTATTGATTCCTAAAACTAATTAAATTAACACTTCAATATTGATTGATAGGTCATAAAATTAATTGAAATATATCTATTTTTTTAAAAAAATTATAATAATAAGATGTCTATTTTATAGAAAGACTATTTGATAACTTTCAATTTATATATATCAAAATTAATTCAATAAAATTGATTATCCTTAAATGTTATCTATTGAGCAATAGTTGAGTAAAGCAAACTAATACGAGTACAATTAACTCTTAAATAAGTTACCAATGGTAGCCATTTGTCCGCAACTTTAAAAAATGGGCAAAACTAAAGTTAAATAAATAATTTATACATTTATATAAAAATAATATTAAAGAACCAGGAACTAAAAGGGATGGTAAATATATTAAATAATATGCTAGGCTTATTATATAGCATTATATATGAGAAATGAAAAAAAAATGACATCCTATATTAAATAGAGAGAAATTATAGCATTTAAATCCCGGTGGTCCTAGTTGAATGATTCAATTTATAAAATTTGATGTGGAGGTTATTTTTGAAAATAAATATTACTCATATATGATAAGAATAGAATAGATTTATAATATAATTAATTATAAACTAATCATATCTAAAAATCAAATATTTTATAAGATATTATAATATCTTACTAATATTTCTTTATATAACCTTAGAATAATTAGCTCCCGGCGTTAAGTTAAAGGTTATTATTAAAAAATGAACCTGTGTGCAATTTTATATTATTTATAAAAACTATTTAACCAGGGTTGACAAGTCGGTTAGACCGATGAAATACGGTCAAATACTATAAAATATTACTTTTTATATACTTAACTAATATGTATTTAGAGCATGTTTTCTTAAAATATATTAGAACCGTCAAGGCTTCGATTTAATTATAATTTTCCATTAAATTAAGATTTTCTTAGTAAAATATTAAAATTTCATCTTAAATAGAAATAATTTTTTTCTTCTCATTATTAATTTGATTTATAATAATTTTTCTAGAGCATACTTTGAGAAATATTTTTAATATATTAGAATTACATCTACAACTATCCAAACAAGATGGAAATCGTCAATAAAATGTAAAGAGAAATACAAATATAATAAAGCTCTGAAAGCAGCTGTTGAAGATGTTGGATATTTGTCCGAAAGAAGTTACCAATAATATGATTAAAGGAAAAAATTTTAACTAATTTTTAACATTTAGTTAACTTATTGTTGTAAGTGCTAAAGGAAAAATGTACTTTTGTCTACGTAAAAAATGAAATGCTTTATTTGAAAAACACATAATCATCCCATGATTTTATAATTTCTCCACCTCAAGAAAAAAAAATTGAAGATACTTTTGAAAAATAAATAACGATCGAAATAAACGTGCTACACTGCTGATTTTATTGGATCCTCGTATAAGATGAGCATCTAACTATTAGAGAGTTTGAAGAAGCATGTGATATAATGCAAGAATTAGGCGGGGGGTTATCAAAAAACAATTTAATTATTTTCACCCATAGGTACAGAATAAAATATAAGATATGAAAAAAAATTGAAAATGATATAACTTTATTATTTAACTTTTTAAATTTTATCTTTTTAAAATATATTTTTCAGCCATAACAATATCATTTGAAGTGGCCTATTTTCCTTGTTTTAATTTATAGTTAAACAAATATACATTTATAAAAATCTATTAAAATTAAGATCGATTTTACAATATTAAAAAGTTATTATTATTATTAATAATGCAAAAAAGATTTTAGATATTATTTTATGATATGATAAATAGAAAATAAACTCAAAGGTGTTATAATTTTCCAAGATTAATAGGCTGCTCTTTATTTAGGAATAAATATAAATGTCTTAGCTACAAAATAAGGCGCTTTCAAAAATTTTTAAAACACGACTTTATGAACATTTTATATAAAAATAAATTAAATAAGTATCGAGTTTTGGTCATAGGAGGAACAAATTTTTTCCACATATATATGGTAAATAGGATCCTTAATTTAAGTTGCTTTCATGGTAGGATTCGTTCCTATTCGATTTAACAGCTGATTAATTTTCAAAGCTGTTTATGGGAATATTTATTATATATTGAAATCAATATTTCTTAGAATCATTATCATTATTAAAATATAAAAATTTATATTAAGAAAGAAAAATAGGTCTCATAAACATATTTTAAAAGTTAATCATCTGTTGATTCGTACCAGGGATCTTATCATAAATAAAGCCTTAGTCGTTTTTTAAAAATGGCGAAATCGAGGCTCTCGACAGCGCTGCAATCACTCATCAATCGATTCCTAAAACCTATTAAATTGACACCTCAGTAATGATTGATAGGTCATAAAATTAATTGAAATATCTAATTTTTTTAAAGAAATATAATAATAACATATATTTGATATAATATTTTTTCATCTAATTTAATAAATATGAAGATAAAAACTTTCGATTTTATATATATCAAAATTAATTCAATAAAATTGATTATCCTTAAATGTTATCTATTGAGCAATAGTTGAGTAAAGCAAACTAATACGAGTACAATTAACTCTTAAATAAGTTAGCAATGGTAGCCATTTGTCCGCAACTTTAAAAAATGGGCAAAACTAAAGTTAAATAAATAATTTATACATTTATATAAAAATAATATTAAAGAACCAGGAACTAAAAGGAATGGTAAATATATTATATAATATGCTAGGCTTATTATATAGCATTATATATGAGAAATGAAAAAAAAATGACATCCTATATTAAATAGGGAGAAATTATAGCATTTAAATCCCGGTGGTCCTGGTTGAATGATTCAATTTATTAATTTTGATGTTGAGTTTATTTTTGAAAATTAATATTACTCATTAAGAATAATAGATATCTAATATATATTATAATAAACTAATCATATCCAAAAATCAAATATTTTATAAAATATTATAATATCTTATTTACTAATATTTCTTTATCTAGACTTCGAATTAAGTAAATATTTTCTATTACAACCTTCTAATTTGTTAAAAAATGGGAATAATTAGTTTTAATTAGCTTCCGGCGTTAGGTTAAATGTTATTATTAAAAAATAAGCCTGAATACAATTTTATACAATTTATAAAAACTATTTAACCAGAATTGTCAAGTCGGTCAATTGACCGGTGAAATACGGTCAAATACTCTAAAATATTACTTATGAATAAATATATTGAATTTAAAAATATACTTTTATCATTAAGATATATATTTAATTATAATTTTATATAAAGTAAGATTTTTATAGTAAAATATCAGAACTTTATCTTAAAATATAGAAATAAAAGAAATTTTTTCATTATTGATTTGATTTGATTTCTAAATAAATATAATAATTTTCTTAAAGCATGGTTTGAGAAATATTTCCAATTGAGAATTTAAATTTACCAATAATACTATTAAATGAAAAAATTATTGGGCGAAAAATTTAAACCTACTCTTTAACATTTAGTTATATTATTGTTTTAAGTACAAATAAATAAATGTACTTTGGCCCGCAAAAAAACGAGATGGTTTTATTTGAAAAACATATAATTCAATCATGCCATAATTTTATAATTTCTCCACCTGCAGAAAAATAAATTTAAGATATTTTTGAAATATTTTAAACGATCCAAATACATGTGCTCACAATTCTGATTTAATTGGATTCCTAATATAATAGAGGAGTTTTGTAGAAGCATGTGATAAAATACAATTGACATTTTACAAGGTGATTGATATTATAAATTTCAGAAGTAAAAGCCACAGTATATTTAATATCCAAAATATGTGGAAAGTAATAATTTTCATAAAAAAATAAACAGATTTCGATGATAAATTGTTGGAATTGTTTTGTCCACCTTGAAAATTAAGAGCACCTAATATTTTACCAAAATTCCTAGTTATATTTCTTTTTCAGAAAGAAATTATTCGGTATGGGTTAATATTTATATGAAGAAAAGAAATCGACTGAAGATCTCAACAACAGGAAAATTGGGAAGTGTAGTCATAACCTAAGATTGATTAAAAATATTAGAGAAAATGATAATATTGAATATAAATCAAAACAATATTCTACCATAGAGTAAAAAACAATAATTATAGAATTTAAAAAATATAAATTAATATGATATAGATTCATTTTTTTATACTATTATATATGAAATAAAATTAATATCATCTTACAAAACATTTATTTAAATTTGACCTGTCAAATATCAGAATGACCTAAATCCAACCGATCATTGATACCAACATAATTAAAACCTTATTTAAACCATTTTTTATATAGTTTATTTTTAATGCCGGGCTAAATTTAATTCTATAAATTTATTGTAATATTTTAAATAAGAGATTTAATTAGAATTTTTTCAAAGTCTCACTACATTACATAAATAAGACATTTTTTTAAATGGTACGTTATAAAAAACACCGATGGATTTAACCATTTAACAACTTCCCTTGGGACAAATGAACATTAAATTTATATAAAATTCTATAACCAAATCACTTTATAAGCGCCTTTTCTCAAAATTGTATTTAATAGTCAATAACATATAAATCAATTCGGTTCTTATAAATTCAGAAATTTGTTGTTTATTTTATGCTTTAAAAGAGAGACTCTCACAATTAGTGCAAATTCGTGATGAAGAATAAATACAGCATATCTTATAAAATTACCCGCGATTTCTCATTAACTGTGAATGCAGGGAGTGCGAGTAAATAAACATATAAAAATAGTTATAAAAGATAAGCAAAATTTATAGTTGTTTATAAATTCTATTAGAACTGGACCTCGGAAATTAATATCCGGGGGTTTGGTATATGCTCATGTTCTAATTTCTTGAATCCGGATTCAAATTTCCCATATACAGTTAGCGTGATTTAGCAGTGAAAATATAGTTATGATATTGTGTAGATCTACTTTTCTTAATTTTTAGCAAGTCCAAATGTTTTGTATCGTATATATAATGATATCTCCTTTCAAATTTATATTTTATTTAGTAACAAAGCAATATAAATACATATTTATTTCTGTAAGCAATAATCACAAGATCTTTCCACTTTCTAATTTATTAACCATGGACAGCCATCGCGAAAATAAAACCATTCCCAGACAAAACCATTAAGAATATCTGTACTCATAATATTCATATCTTATGACCAAATTTTTTGCTCCTTATCACAGAATTAAAAAACAGATCGCAAAAGATAATATTATTTGATTCTAAGGGATGTAAAAATAATGAAAATAACGTTAATTTTCTAAATATAGAAAGCAAAGAATAAAAATATATAAATATTTAAAAACTAAGTTTTTTTTGGTAAAGAGATCATACCGAAAAATTATATATGGTTATATGTAGTTAAATTGCATCGTAAGCAAACATTTTTGCTTTTATATTATAAAAAGTTAATAATAATGACTTAAATGCATATTAGAATTCTGAATTTAAAAAAAACAATATGATTATAAATAAAAAATTATCATATCATTAAAATATTGCTGAACATTTTATTTATTGTCATTTAAATTCAATGATCCAAGTATTTATAATGAGATAAAAAATAAACCATATAATATAAAAATGAATGTAAAAAGTACTTGATTTCTATTAGATGTTAGTTATTAATAGTAGATTTATTTAATTTTTTCCTAAATAATTAGCAAGTATTATTATAAAAGCTTATTAATAACTTATATATATAAACTTGTTAATTTAGCCAAGAATAAATATGTGTGATTTTAAGATATCTTATCTAATTAACAGATAATTAGCCTAATCTCTAATAAAATAAGTATTTAAAGAAAAAAAAACAATAAACTTGGTATTAATTGATATATAATGTTGATAATACAAAAATATTTAATTTGAAAAGAAATCACCAATTTAAAAACTTCCCCCAAGGAAAATTAAAATTTAGATTAATAATTTAAAATTAATTATTTTTTAAAACCGTTTTGAACCGGTTTAACGGTTCGGTTCGCTCTTTTTATATTTTCTTTATAACGGTTCGGTTAAGGTTACGGTTCAGATATTCATAACGGTTCATTCCGGTTTAGCGGTTCGGTTCAGTTCGGTTCGAACCCCTGTTTATAAGTATTGAACAAAATACAATATATTTTATATTTCAAAAAGACTTAATAAATTGATATCCTTTTTAATGATTATATTAGACATAGATAAATTAAATATAAAATTAAATATCCAAGAAATTAATTTTCTGATTTTATTCATATTTACCACGATGGTAAATGTAGCTTAAATAAAAATCCCTAAAAATTTAGAAAAAAAACAACTAATCATTGAATAAATAAAGCAATAATATTGTATTAATATAAATAAAGTAACGAGCCAAAAGAGATAATATAATTTAATTTTAAATTTTAAAAAATTGATATCCATTTTTTATTATATTATTAATTTGATAAAATAATTAGTTTAAAATTAAATAAGACATGAATCTTCTAATTTTATTCGCATTCACATTCACCTTGAGCTTAAGTATTTGTCATATTCATGGTAAGAGATTTTTATTATTAATTTATATAATATTATATACCATAGGCGTATCCAGGATTTTGCTAAGGAAAGGGGGTGGCAAAATTCAATTATTTCTATATAAATTTTTTTTTAGAGATCTTTAAGTCATTTTATTAAAGGCCTTTAGCTATATTAAATTTTTATAAAACTAATATTTGGTTTTCACTTTTTTAATGCTTTTTTTTAATAAAAATTTTGAATCATAGTTTTTATTTTATAAAGTTATTTACCTTTATTGATTATTCTTTCATATTATTCCTTATAACGATATATCGTATTTGGGAAATAGGGGTAAATTTTTATTATGTTGCTATAATGATATAAAATTTAAACTTTTTGGGTTAAAATATTATTATTAGTATTAATTTCAATCTTTAATTGTTGGGGACCTATATGTTATATGCGATCTCTAGCAGGATCATGATAAATAAAATTTAAAATATCTACCCCAAGTAAGTCTTAAATTATATTGATCAATGAGTTGGAAAACAATATTAAGAGCCGTTTACCATTTATTTGCTGCTCACATTTTTTATACCCACTTTAAAACGGTTTAGAAAATTAAAATACATTCGAAATTATTTATAATACATTTTCAAACATTCGGGTAATATAACTGCTTCATATTATTTAAAGCAAATTAAAATTTAAAGAAAGTTAAAATATTTTTTACAAATGTTAATAAATTTTTTTTACATAGTTTTAATTAAATTTATTTAGGATAAAAAGAAATCTTTTTAACACATTGCAAAAATTCCTAGTGTTTCGTTATTCTAAAAATCAATTTTCTTAAAAATTACGATTAAAATGATGACATTTCTTTATAGCTAACATAGTATAAAAAATTTTCAAAGTTCGAGCCCTTTTCCCCTCCCCTTAGCTCCGCAAATGGGAAAAGAAAAGAATATCTTAAAATAAAAACTTTTTCATTATATGTAAAATAATAAAATTTATTTATTTGAATGATGGCCAAATAAAAATGTTTTTAATTTTTTTTTATCAAAAGAAATAAACGAAAAAGCTCATCTTGTGTAAATATTTTACTAGCAAATTTCTTGGAAATTATATAATTTTGATAAGAATTTATTTTAAAAAAAAATCTGATATAAAAAAAAATTAATTTTAAATTGTAATATTGAGTCATCAAAATATAATTAAAAAAAAATAAACAAAAATATATAAAAATTATATAGGGAGGATGTTTTGCGTTTAACGATCAATTTTATTTATGATTTATATAATTATAATTGCATTATTAGATAGCCTAAACATTAGATACAGGGTATTCAGTTAGTATAAGTCTTTAGGAATTATTCTAGACAGGCTATAATCACTAAATTAAGTTTATTCGGTAGCTTAGATATAAGAGTAATATAGGCCTAAAAATTCTTTTCTATCATTATATGTTGAAGGCGGAGCTCCCATTTCTAAATAAATTTGTAGTAGATAGTATGTATAGAAACCGTGGTTTAAAAAAAAATGAGCGTTTGAACATTTTATTAATCCAAAATGTTAAACAAAAATGTTTGTAGATAGAAAATTCATGGTCCTTTTTAAAAATATAACTTCATCAAAGATTATTTATGCATAAAAATAACAAAAGACTTATTTACTTATAAAAGACTTTATACAAATTGAACTTTCTCAATAAACTATGCATTTTAATGATCAAAAATTTTAAATTTAAAAAATATTTGATCATATTTAAAACTTTAATAGAAATACATGTTACAAAATTTGTAACAATTAGCATTAAAAATGAAATAGTTTTTGCCATTATATCCAACATGACATATAGCCCTGTTTCATTTATTAATACTAAGCATCTATCAATTTTTTTCACATCTCTCTATATCCTAATTCTATGGTGAATAAAAATTATTTTTAACCGGGCCAGTCTTATTATGCCCAACTTGTCTATTATAATTTTTTTTATAAATTTGGTCACATACATTTAATTATAAATTAGAAGTTTGCAAATGATCAAATTAATCCGCCAAGCCGGAATTTAGCTTTTTCTTGGCCCGGTATATTATGAATTTTTACAAAGGTTGCCCAATACGGAAAACCTAACCTGAAATATATGCAGTTGACAAAATAAAGAATTATAAATACTGGGGAGAGGTTTGATAAAAATACTATACTTTATGTATATTTATTTCTATCCGTCAATAACGCAGCCTAATAATTTTTATTCCCTACTCGTCCCAAATAAAAAATTTCAGACGTTACCTCGCTGGGTATTTTATATCTCTAATATAAACTATAAAAGTAGCCTAAATAGTAAAAATAGTTTAAATCAACAAAAATGTTTAGAAATTAAATTTTTTGGCTAAAATTTTTTTAAAAAATGACTCATTGAATAAATAAATATTATAAATAAGATATCGGGCCTAAAAAGCTTCTTATAATAAATTTTTAAATTCTGAGAAAAATAACTTAATAAATTTGAATTCATTTTAATTATTAATATTATACATTTAATAAAAAAAAAATTAACTTAAAATAAATTATAAGAAATATGAATAAAATTCTGATATTAGTTTTATTATCCTTGATTTATGATTTACATGGTGAGTAAATTATTGATTATTACTAATAATTTTATATTTATACATTTAAATTTATTTGGATAGTTATCATTTATAATATTAAATTAAGGTGTAATTTTAATCTATAATTATTAGAGATCTATATGCCCGATGTGATCTGAGAAGGTTATATATATATACGATCAGGAGCAGATTTTTTTTTATTTAAAGAGTTTTGCGTAAAATTGTTAGTGATAAAATTTTAACAATATATAAAAATTATCAAAGTATATATAAAACTATATATAAAACGGATCCGTTTAGTGTTGTTAAATTTCTCGATTTGAATCGATTTTTAAAAACGGCGAACTCAATTATATAGACAGAAAATTATGGCATAAGCAACAAGATTTTGCTAATAGATGTCCAAACCTTTGTACCATTTATATGAAAAATTTTTAGGCTTGTATAATATTTTATAAGATAAAATATCGGGTTACTTTTTAAAAGTTTTTACAACACTAGATCCGATATAACATCAAAACATGTCATATGACGGATTCCGACAGCCATTCATAGTGATTTAGGTTTATAAAGAATTAGATATTATTATAAAATTTTAAATGAATCAATGTTCACTAAAATTATTATAAGCAGGTAAAAAAAAATATTTTAAACTCGATAAAACAAATCAAAAGTTTAGCCTTTCATTAAGTTACATATGTATTTGCAAAAATAGAATAAAATATTAGCTCAGGGAAAGAAAATACAATATTTCTATAATTAAATAAACTATTAAATATTTGTTAAAAATAATTTATATTACTACATTAACTTAGTTATCATAAGCGTGCTCAATATTTAGCTAGGAGGATGGGATGGTGGTAAACACTATTAAGTAGGTTTTCCCCCTATAAATTTGAATGGAAATTTTTAAGTTAACTTATTTAGACCTTTGGCTATATATTACTTTTTTTAAAAAATAATAATTTCAAATTCTTCTTTCTAATGATATTAAAAAATTAATAAAATATATGGTTTCTAATTACTTTTATAATATTGATATTTTATTACCATGGCTTAGTAATCATATCTGCTATATTATTCTTAATTATTTCTTATATTCGATATATAATTCATAATATGTGATTTAATTTTATAAATATAATATGTAATTAATTTATCATTAAAAATATATTCAAAATTAATATATCGTTTATTAAGTTGCCTTTATCATTTGCATTTCCATGCTGAGATTCTCAAAAAAATCTGCCTGTATTTTTAATATTTTGTAAACTTGTCTATAAGATCCATAAAATCAAGATAATAAATAAAATCTCAATATCACATATATAAATATTAAATTATTCTGCTTATTGTATTATTAATTGGAAAGAAAATAATTTTTTTTTAAATGTCTTTATATAGGCAAGAGTAGTCAATTTTTAAATTTCAAACAATAAAATATATTTAATTTTTTGTTATAACATATGGAAACGTAAGCCTGTGTGAATATTTATATCATTTTTAATAAAATTGAGTTTTGAAGGATCGGATGCAAAAATCGAAACCATCTCAAATAAGAATGCATGTTAACTCTTATGAAAGTTACAGGTGTTCTGATATTCGAAAATCAATTTACAGAAATTAAGATTAATACAAAGAAATATTACATGAATGGAAATTATTATCCTTTTTATTATACAACATTATATTGTTTATCTCCTTTACATTATATTGACAAATTTTTGGAAAATTCAAAATATTCAAATTTGGTAAAAAGATTTAAATATAAATATAATACCTAATTCAAAATAACATTTAAAATTGTTTTGTTTCGATATTTTGAAGAAGGAAAGAAAAATTATAAGAAGCAATAAAATTGATCTGAATTTACTAATATAGAACTAAGAAAATATAAAATATATAATCCTAAGAATATGAATGAACTTCCATCAATACTTTTTATAATGATTCTGACTAATACAAATACATGTATGATTATATATATTTTTTTTATTTAGTTTAATTATTATTAATAAAATCAGATTTTTTACATCATAACTCCTTGAAAATTATAATTTTATAAACCCTAGCTTGTCCTAAAAAATAAATTATAAAATCAAAATATTTTATAAATTTAATTCTTGAAAAATCATAAAATATATTTTTTTTTTAAATTACGAAAAAAAATACATCAATTCGGAATAATTTTATATTCAAAATTTATTGAGTACAGTTTAAATGATACATAATTATATTGCTATTTAAAAAATAATTATTAGAACTCAGCTTAGATAAAATATAAAATTTAAATTAGAATCTGTATTTATCGGATAGATAAAATTATAGATCTAGTGGCTATATAACCTTTCTTATTAATTATCAAATAATTATAAATTATTATTCTTGTTATATATTACACTAATCGTATTTAATGTAATAAAATAAATAGGTCAAGTTGCTACAAGTAAATATTTAAAAGATCTTAATTATTAGATAACAACTTAAATATTATCATTTTCTAGAAGCTAAATATGATTTATATTTTCTTTAAAGATTTGAATTCAATCTCAATGCATATATTTAGTTAATTTCAAAACATATTAATTATTTCTACTAATGGGTCCTTAGGCCACCTAGGCTATAATTAGTTTTTTTAAATTAAGTTTAAAAAAATTCCCAAATCAATAGGATAGTGGATTCTTTTAAAAATTTTAAATCTACGCAAATAGGTTAAGGCTACTATATATTTCTTAGTAACTCAACAGTCCTTTTATTTAAATATGTATATTTCATTGTTTTTCAAATGGATTTTAATTTTTACTTGTATAGTTTAAATCTGATAAATTCGATAAGAAAATGTCTATGATATTTGAAGACATTGGTTAATATTATATGTATCATGGAAATGTATATAAGATGATCCATGGCTTTTAATAATTCTTTAGGCCAACACCTAACTGCATGCTAGTTAGAGAAATCAAGTTGGGTGGAGATAATTTTTCTGTTTAGTTTTGAAAAGACAGCTTCTATGACGATTGGTCTGATATCTTTAATAAGTTTATTGTGGGAAATTAATTTGGCCCTATTGGGTAAATAAATGATGATTATCAAACGTTTGTTTTGTTGAAGGGTAATGTGAGGGATATAAGTAAATGTGTTTCATTATATCAATAGTTATATCTTGCAAATAAATAGCATATATCTTAATAAGTGTGGGTTGCATATTAATAAAAGAATTGCCATTCTCAGCTCTTCCTGTGAGAATATATTAATTAATAAGATTCTATTATGAAGATGCGTTATGTTAATTATATGGCAAGGTCAAATGGAGGCAAAAGTTTAACCTATCAGACTTTGGGTTGTATATTTAAATTATCGATCATCTAATGACATATTTTTATCTCAAAGTTGACAGAAACGATTACTTTTTAGTACTTAGATGTTAATTAATTGCACGAAAAGATTTGTTTGCATGTTAGTGATTGTATAAAGGAATTTTTTATATTAAGATAAAAGATTTTAAATATTCTGATAGAATAAAAATTTTAAGATATGTTTATGGGAGTTATAGTTTGACAAATAAGGATTGACGCATTATAATAGCTATAAGACCATAGAATTCAGGCACCTGCAAATGTTTGATAGTACCTACCTCTTACTGAAATCTCAAATTTAAAACATGCATTCAATATGAAATTATTTATTCCAGAAAAAAAATTATTTCAAAACTAAAATGATTAAAATTATTTTTTAATTTAATAAACCGATAACCAACAATTATGTTTTATTATTTTAGCTTATAAATTTTTATTTAGACATTTATTCAATTCAATTCCATTAAATTTTTTTTACATGATCCACTAAGTTATGATTATTTTTAAAATTTTATTTGATCTTACAGGAAGGACTGCACGTATATATCATAATAATAAATTTTTTTAAATTTAAAAAAAATTGTATATGCGAAATTGCTAGAATATTCTATAATCCTAAATGCTATTTTCATGTGTTTTATAAATATTTTTTGAGACAAAATATTATATTTTCAATTATTTAAATTTGTATAAAACTAATCTTCATTTCCCTTCTATTATTTAACTTTGATAATTTTTACTAATAAGCATGAGATATAACATTGATGTTGATTTCACTTGTTACTAAATAAGATATAAAAATGAATGTGAATTTTTCCCACCTCTTACATTTTGTTAAAACTTTATCATAAAATTGTCTAAGTTCTAGAACATCATATTCTATAATAGTTAAGTCTTATAATATAAAATTATATTTATTTGGTATCTATGGTTGAATTTGTATTTTTATAAATCACATTACTTGATAATTTAGAAAAAAATTTAAAGGATTTTTGTAATATTTGTTGTAATCAATACAATAAATAATTTCTTTCTATAAATTGTTATTGACACTTTCAAAATAATTTTTAACTTTAAGGCATCTCCTATTCTTTTTACACAAATATCATTATATGTCCTTTGCTTTTTACCGTTATTTTCACGTATATATTTGTAAGTTCTTGCTATATCTCTTGGAAAATAAATTATTACCCAATTAATTTTTTTATAAGTAATAAATCATATTATAAATAAATTTCTGAATGAAAAGATGGAAAATATTATATATATTTAATAATTGCTTATGTAGAGAAATTGCCTTAGATAAATAAATATGATAATATATTTTCACCTGGAAAGTGATATATCTGATGTTTTGGCACCATTTGTAAATGAATTTTAGTTACAAATGGACCTAGTGTTTTAAGAGACGAATGAAACATTATAAAATATTAATATATAAATTAAAACATAACGGGAATAGATATAGATTAAGAACTAATTAATTTTTTTATATACATCTTACGAAATTAATTAATTAATTTTATATATTATTTGATATTTACTTATTTGGCATTATGTTATAGTCAAATATGAGATTTTCACATTTTCATTATTGCCTTTGTATAGACAAATTGATTCATTATTATTATTATAGAAATTTCATATTCTGATAACTAATTTTTTATTACATTCTCTTAAGGATTAAAAAATTCACTTATGCTATAAATACTCTTTTCAAATATTATTATTTATATATGCCTCACTTTTTTAATTAAATTTATAGCGCCTAAAAGTCGTAGAACAAGTAATTTATATTTTGAAAAATAATATAATTGAACATAATATATCAAGTGATGTAATAGTTTTACTAAATATTTAAATTTTTTTGAATTAAGAAAAGTGTTTTAGTTTTACCAAGGATCGTAGATTGTCCACAGGCCTTTATCCAATTACTTCTTTAATAATAATCAGGCCTTTTAAAAATCATAAATAATTCATTTTAACACAATAAATATTAAACTATACATAATTATATTCTACCTTCAGTTTTTCAAAAAATAATTATATATTTAGTTTTGAAAAATCTCCATTTAAAAATAAATTATATGTTTATTATTATATTAATTTTGATTTACGTCATCTTCGATCACGAAATTTTAAATATTTTATATCTTCATATATAGGGGAGAATGGGGGGGGGGGACTGAGTGCTATAAAAAAAATTATTGCCTCAAGTAATTTCTTTCTCTGAATGAATTTAACGAGAATCATTTGTCCGGATTTGTCCCAAGTAGGGGGTATTCTCGGACACAATCTTAAAAATTATAACTAATGTTTATTATCTTTATTTTAATAGAAAATCATTTTAAAATCGACAAATTGTAATTTTTTATTAATTAAATTTTTAATATGGTTATTTTAGATAATATGTTCTTCGCGCTTTTTTTTAAATTTTTTTTATAAATCTATATTAGTAAATATGATTATTTTTCGTTAAAAATATTCGCTATTCGCATCTTAAAAAAAAACTATAGGAAAAATTTGAATGATGTATATTTATAATGTCCGACAATTACTTCATCCGGCATATCAAAGGAGTTAATATGTACATAAATGCTGTAAGTATTAAATAAATCCTTTTTTAAAATCGCTGAAATTTTATTTTATATTTCTTAAAGTTTCAAAGTTGTTCACAGTGTCATTTAATTTGTGGAACCTAAATAAATTAATGTTAAAATTAAAAATTTATTATATTTTTTTAATATATAGTTAATAAAAAAGAAGTTTTTTTGCATTAAAAGTTTACAAAGCTGAATTTTTTTTTTTTCACAATTTTTTTTATAAATAAGCCTATTTTAATTAATTATAATCTTAAGATAGCTTTTAAATACGAAGGCTGTCAGGATTTTCTCCATATCCGAAATAGCATAGGTCTCCCCTAAGTTTGAAACGATTATTATAGTTAGATTATATTCTGATCAGTAAATTTTTATAATCACTTAATAATCGAAATATTTGTTTATATTGTAAAATTTATAAAAATAAGCAAAAATAATTGCCACAACAAGTAATTTTTTTTAATGATATTTATAATGACTTATATATTATAAGAGCCAAATAATTTCATCAAATATTTAAATAAATTTGGAATTTAGAAAGAAACTGTGTGTTATGTTTTAATATTTGGATTTATTAATTTACGAGAAATTTAGAAAATTTAGAAACAGGGAAATTTTGCTAACTTTTCAAATATTTCGCAAATTTTCTAAAAGTGAATTGACAATATTTTTATTCTAAAATTATTATGCTTGATTATTAAATTAGATTTATTCAATAGAGTAAAAATTAAAATTGAAGTCTTAAACTGCAATACTTTAATTTTTAATGCATAAAATTTTATATAATACTTTAAAATTATTATGATACAAATAAATGAAGTTAATTAATCAGAGAATGAGGAGCTCAATTAATAGTTGATTTTTTCTGTTTTAATATAAAATTTTTGAAATATATTAAATAAATGAAAAATATATTTATTTAAAATTTTATTATGTGATTTAAATAAAAGTTGTTTTATCGCTAGGATACTCTTGTTAACAATGCTACCTAATCTCTCTACCTTAAACAAATAAATTTTCGCTGTGTATATGATAGATCTGGGGTTGTGATGCCATTTGTAATTTTTAGATTTTAATTACGACATTTTAAGAGGCTAGAAAATTAATAAATATTAATTATAAATAAAAATAAATTATTATATAAGTTAATAAATATTATGATAATATTTTATTATTCCTTACGTTATCCGTTGATCATGACTTTCATAATATATTATTAATGTTATCATATAAACAATTAAATCAAATATAATTATAGAATTTTAAAATAAGATTGTTTAAGCTATAAATACTTAATCTATAAATACTTAATCTATAAATACTTAATCTATAACCTAATATTATTAAATATTTTATTTATTAAATAAGCTACGAAAATAACTACCAAACCAAGTAATTTTTATATTTTGACATAATGTACATATCATATGAGATAAAAAAATCATTTAAAAATTGTTTAATTTATTTTTGGATTTAATTAAAATTTGCGTTTTAGTTTATAAAATTTGCTATTATTTTCTTATAAAAAGATTAAAAAATTTTAAAAATTAAATTAAAGCACTTTAAACTATATCTAATTATTTTAAAGTGAAATATAATATACAATTAGATAAATATATTCCACCTCCATTTTTTTCGAAAAATAATATAGTTCAAATTGAAAAAAGCATTAAATTGAAAAAATATATTTATCCTCTATAAATTAATTAATATAAACTACGCCATAAAATCATATAATTAGCTTTAGCAAGTTATAATTATACACCAAAAATAAAATTACTTATAAAATAATTATTTAATATATATCACATGTTAAATGAAACTGCACAACATAATTATATTATTCCAAATCATAATACCTTCACACTTTAAATGACAATACTTCATCTATTGTTACGTAGCTAGCAAAAGTTAATTAAAACTTTGTGCTCATCGCTATTCTTCTAATGCAAATTTCTTTTCTGGAATCCACTAAGGTTATTTGTTAAGCAATATTTACAAAATTATTTTTCCTCCTACTTTTCTCTATGAGTTAAAATTGTTTCCTCTACCCCACCATTCCATTAGCACGATATTTTACTCGTACGTCGAAATAATATTTAAATAAAATTTGATTTAAAAAAGGGTCTGAAAAATTAACCCAAAACATTCCATCGCTTTTACGATTTATTTTATGGTAAGTTAAGTTGAACACCCTAAATACATGAAAAGCTCTCAGAGGTGATAATAAACAATAGTTTAAAAATATAATATGTCCCAATCTAAGAAGTAATAATTTTTCCTTCCATTATCCTAATGACCGGAACTGCAATCTAATTTGCCACTTTTAATATGTTTATTGATACAATTCAAGAATCTGGCCAATTTGAACAATATAATTTGTAATTCCTTATATGGATTTAAACCAGATTCAAAATCACGCAATTCTACCTGATGATTATAGAAGACAATTATTCCTTAATTTAAAATTATATATTTAATATAATATCAAGTCCATTCAATAAGAGAAAATTAAAATAAATATTAATAATAATTTATATTTATTTTTGAAAAAAAATTAATTAAACTCGTAAATTGCTCATTTACCAAGCTGCCCTCTAAATAAGGCGGTTTAGACATTTTTTTATCTTACCCATTATATTTTAAAGAATATATCAACTTGATAAAATTTTTGGCTTAATAATTTGATTAAAATTTTTTAAATCTTTTTGATAAAATTTTGGCATTCAAAAAATAGAAACTATAAAAATAACAATTGATATATATATAAATTTGGAAATTGTCTTTACCATATTGAACCTCAATAATAACGTATTTGTCTTCCCCCAGTTTTCCTTTAACCAAAGAGATAAAAAATTAAAAATCAGAAATTATCATGATTTAGATTTTCATTTTAACAAAATAGTTATTACTATCAATTCTTAAGCCACCTAGGCTATATATTTTATTTATATTTAAGGTTAAAAAAATTTCCCAAAACAATAGGATTGTGGATACTCTTTCAAATTTTAAATCTACCCAAATAGGTTGTACTATTATATATATTTCCCCTGAACTCAATGACAGCCCTTTTAAACAATCATTAATAAATTCGTTATTGAAATGTCTATGAAGTTGTTTATTGGAGATAGAGAATCAATTTTAATAAGATGCGTATCCTGGGAATGCATATAGCGGCTTGATCTTTGCCTCATAAAAATTTTATATTTGAAAATCTAGAGCGTGCAAGTTATAGTATTAATTACAATAATTGCAAGATAGGTGAAAATGATTTTGTGTTAAGTTTTCAAAAGACTGATCCCAAGGCGATTGGTCTGATATATTTTTTAAATATAATGAGGGGAATTAATTTGCCTCTAAAAAACAAATAATGATTATTATTATTTTTTTAAAAAAAATATATATTCTTATTATAATTGCTCAACGATTTCAATATTTTAGATTGTTTATGCTATAAATACTATTTATATATCCTAATATTATTATTTGCTTTGTATATTAAATAAGCACCGAAAATGACTATAAAAAGCAATTTTTATATTTTAATAGTATATGAGATATAAAAATCATAGGGCCTTGATGAAAACTAATAGCTAGTCGGCAAAAGCGTTGCTTACCAATCCAATGTTCTGGGTTCGAATCCCTGTAAAGATCGTGTTTTTTTTCTCCTAATCCAACTTGGTGGTTTCGTCCTTAGGGGAGGATGATATATAGGAGGCCTGACTCTACCACGTGATTCTGTTATAATATGTTAAATAATTAAGAGGGTCTTATTTCATTTTAACAAATTTTTTGGTCGGTATTTATTAGGGTAACAGTTTGAATTTACTGATTCTTGATGAAAGAATCTAAGATAAATTTTAGCTAAGATTAAAATAAAATCAATATAAATATTTTATTTAACTTCACTTAAACTTTATAAGGGCAATTCCTATAATTTTCCACAGAATATTATTTTAATATTCGAAATATTTTAAAAATATTTACTAAAAACTTTTTAAAAATAACATGAATAAGTAACGAGAAAAAATATAATTTATAAAATAAAAAAACGACGTAATTTTTATATAACCCTAGTGATAGGCTGCTCTTTTTATTTGGGAATAAATATAAAATTCTTAGCTACAAAATTAGCGCTTTCGAAAATTTTTAAAACACGACTTATTGAAATTTTATATAAAAATAAATAAAATAAGTATCGAGTTTTGGTCAAAGGAGGAAAAAACTTTTTCGCCATCTATATGAAAAATCTTGAGGCTTATGTAAGAACCTTGATTTAAGCTGCTTTCATGGTGGGATTTGTTCTTGTACGATTTAACAGGTGATTGATTTTCAAAGCTGTCAATGAGAAATTTTTTTTTTATTGACATCAATATTTCTAAGAATCATTATCATTAATGAAATATAAAAATATGTATTAAGAAAGAAAAATTGGTCTCTAATTTTATTAGAGATCTTTAGATCCCCTTCTTATTAAAGGCCTTTGGCTATATTAGATTTTTTAAAAAACAATTTTTGTTATTAAAATAATTTTTATTATAATTATTGAAATCAATATTTCTTAGATTATTATCATGAGTGATATATAAAAATTTAATAAAGAAACATAGATTTATTTTAACCGTGGATCCCAATACAAATACAGCCTTAGCCGTTTTTTTAAATTGGCTAAATCGAAGCTCTCGACAGCGCTGCCATTACGTAAAGATTAAAATATCTAATATATTTTAAAGAATAATATTAAATATCTATTTGATATATTATTTTTGCATCAAATAAATTTAATAAATATGAAGATGAACACTTCATATTTATTAAATTTTATAAGTAATTAAATAAAATTGATTATCCTTTTTAATGATAATACCAAACATTTGATAAAACAAATAGTATAAAATTAAATATATAAGAAATGATTTTTTTTAATTTTATACATATTTGCTTCGATGGTGAATATAGCTTATCCCTAAAAAATTAAAAAAACAACAACTATTCATTGAATAAATAAAGCAATATTATAAATATACTGAAGAGCCAAAAACGTATTATATAATTTTTAAATTTTAAAAAATTTTAATAAATTCATTTGATTAATATAATTAGCTTAAAATTAAATAAGACATGAATCTTCTAATTTTATTTTTATTCATATTCACCTTGAGCATAACTATTTGTCAAATTGATGATAAAGAAAACTTTTGATTTTTAGTATTAATTTATAAAATATATAATGTATCATTGGCGTATCCAGGTTTTACCCAGGGGAAGGGGGGGGGGGTTGAACTATTAGGAGAATTTTTCACCATTAATTTTATTAGAGATCTTTACCGCTTCTTATTAAAGGCCTAGGGCTATATTATATTTTTATAAAAACAATTTTTGGTTATTAAAATAGTTTTTTTTCTAAATATTTTTTAAATTATAGTCGTTATTTAAAAAATAATTAACATTTTTTGATTTTTCTTTCTAATTCTTTCGTATAATGATATATTAATTTAGAAGAAAAAGGGTGGGGGGTATGTAGGGTGAAAACTTTTACTAGCTTAATATGATATTTACTAGTTTTTTCTTCCTTGTTGTTAATGACATAATATTTAAACTTTTTCGGTTATTAATTTATAGTTTTAAATTATGGTTAAATTTCTATATTGAATTATTGCTAACCTATATGTTAAATGCGATCTGGACAGGTTCATATACTTGATAAGACAAAGATCGGGTCATTGAATAGGAAAATTTTAAAAGTGTAAATTTATTATAATTCAAACCGGTGAATATTAGATTATATTAATTGATGAGTTGGAATACAATATAAAAGGTCATTTACCATTTATTTGCCGCTTAAATTTTTAAGGCTCACTTTAAAACTGTTTAAAATACATCCTAAATTATTTATATGATATATTTTTAAACATTGGGGTCTGCTTCATATATTTTAAGTGAATTAAAATTAAAGGAAATTTAAAATATTTCACAAAAAATTATTTTTTCTTAAGCTTTCACCTTTTTATGGTGGTAAACTCTTTCAATACTCTCTCCACTTATTATTAATGCTATCTATCACTTTTTATCTCTGATGTCCTCCACCGGAGTTTCTTTTTCTATTCCATTTTAATCTTCCACCGGGCTATCGATATCGAGGCCAATGTATCTTGATTTCACACAGAAGTATCAATATCGACAGATATCCCATCGGAATATTCTTATCAGTTCCATATTATCCTTGAATGGCCCACGAGATCAGCTGGCCATCTTTCATTTTTGGTTTGTTGAATAGCACCTGGCTGGCCTGTCGGTGACCGGGGTGGCATTTCTCAGCTCAGACATTCATCCTAGCTATATCCTTACACAATTGTCATCAAAAAAACCTGAAACATGCTCCTTACCAGGATTGAACCTAGGACCTTCTGCTCAAGCATACATTCTAAACCCATTAGGCCACCACGGTGGTTCTTATATATATATGAATAAATAAAATATAGTTAAATTTATTTAGGATAAAAAATTTTTTTTTAAACCCTTTGTTTGTAACACTTCTAAAAGTTTCTAATGTTTCAATATCCTTAAAATAATTTTCTTGAAATTACGATTGAAGTAGCTTTAAGTGGCATTACTAGCTTTTTCAATCTCAAAGGTCTCAAAAAATTAAAAAAAAATTATTTTCAAAATTACTCTTTAGCTTAACGAAAATATTTAATTTTCAGTGCTCGAGCCTATGAGCCTACACCCCCTAATCACGCCATAGAGAAGAGATAAGAATGTTTAAAAATATGAAAATTATTCTCTTTTTATACGAAATAATTAATGTTTAATCGAATGAAGATATATTTAAAATGTTTATATTTTCTCTATTAAAAAAATTAACTAAATTTTTTATCTTCTACAAATATTTACTAGCAAATTTCTTGGAAATATACTTTATAATTTTGATGAGAATTTTTTTTTTTTTAAAAAAAATATATAAATGGGATACAAAATAAAAATATTTTAAATGTAATATCGAAGTCATATCAGCATTTAATATTATTGTTTATAAATAAAAACTAAACATGTAAGGTGTTTTGCCTCTTTTGCGATAAATTTACGATATTTATAATTGAACTAATTGAATTATTAGATAGCCTAATCATTAGTCTACAAAATTGAAAAACCAAGGTTTTCTTTAGGATTTTGTAACTTTTACGCTTTTTATACTATTTATAAATTGAAGGAGAATATTTGATATAAAACAAAACAAAAAATTTACTAAAAATTTTACTCTTCCCCTATCAAAAAATATTTTTTGTTACCCCAAAATATTAAATAAAGATAAATTAATAGGTTTTATTTTTACTTAATGGGCGTCATTTTTTTAAAAAATTATTAATAGATCATATTTATTTTATTATAAAATGGTGTCAAAAATTTATAACTCTTGAAACAAATAAATATTTTCTTTGAAATTTTACTTCTCGTGTAAATATAATGTAAATATTAACATTGAGAATTCTTAAAAATAAATTTTATATATTAAATCTATATATAATTGAGAAAAAGAAATAACCAAAATTTTAATTTATAGTATATGAGTAAAAACTTCTATCAATATTTTTTCTTATTTGATTTTGTCAATTCGCCAATTTGATGGTTGATAAATTTCTCATTTTTCGACTATCATTTATAAAAAAGTATATATATAAATTGAGCCTAAATATAATTTAATATTCTTTTACTAAATTGAAATAACTCTTATTTATTTAATCCATATATAGTTGACAAAATAATAATCTAAAATCTTATTTATAGGATATGAGTAAACTTCTATCAAAATTTTTTTATCGATCTTGTCAATTTGCCAATTTGATGGTATTTCCCATTTTTAACTTTATAAAAAAATATGTATATTCATTTTAATTAAAACTACATTTATAAAATTAAGAAATTTTGATATAGAATTAATACATACTACCCAGTAACCAGCTAAATATATCCAAATCAGTTCAAATATCCTACTCGCCCCGGGAGATAAAATAGTTTAATATTAATTTGAGTCAAGCTTAAAAATTAAAATAAAGAAAATTTAAAAATTATATGACTTAACAATATTTAATTTAAAAAATGGAGTTAAATATATATATTTATAACGTTTAGCCAAGATAAATATTTCATTTAGAGTTTCCCTTTTCCCTGAAAATATAAATATTATCTAGTCATTTGGATTACCATGGGTAAAAATTAATTTGTCAAGTAATTCAAGAAAAAATTTAACTAAAGTGTTAAATTACCCATTTACCCCATCCCCCTCTATTTCTCAAATATTCTTTTTTAAGTAATAAAAGTAAGGTCATTTCATTTAGACATAATCTTTAAATAAAAATTATTAAATATTCCAATAAATTTATATATGATATGTTTAATTTGATCTATTTTAATAATATAAAGGGTCATAACTCTTAGACACTCGTTCATCCAAGTCTATGATTTTGTAATAAAGAAAAAAATTGAAAAAATTACTCCCATTTCCAGTGTTGTGTTTTAAGGATTAGTTATAGTATATACTATCAATATATTAAATTTAAAAAAAGTCCGATGGAGTCTGGTTTAAGATTTTTTTTTGTCTGATTTGATATGAAATTAAATTCAGCATATGTTTATTACTTACTATATTTTAATTTAAATCATCGTTGATTTTGAAATTATTATTTTATTATTATCTTTCTAATAGATATTCTTTCACAATCGCTTAAGGATTGAAATAAAAATGAGTCTTTAATTGGTTTGCTTTTTTAACCTATATTGATGTAAAAGGATTTTTACCAGGCATTATGCCGGTGTGGCCTGGTGGTATGATGTATGCTTGGAAACAGATGATCCCAGGTACAATCCTTGTAAGGAGCATAAGGTTTTTCTCTGATGACTGATTGTAACAATATATGATAGGATAAAAATATCTGAGGTGAGAAATGCCACCTCGGTCACCGAGAGGCTTGGACAGCCGGGTGCTAGGATACTTGTCCAATAAACCAAAATGTAAGATGGCCAGCTGACCTCATGGGCCATTCAAGGATGGTAGCGATCTCTTGGTCAACTCTAGGATAATGGTGACCTCTGAGGTCGTTCAAGCACAATGTCTGCCAATCTACAAAGAACCTGTTTACCATACTCTGGTAAGAAATCCATTGAGATTGATATTCCGATGGGAAAATATAATTACAATGGAATCAATAAGAATCTATAATATAGGCTCGATAAATACACTTAGCTTATATAATATTTGAGAAGAATACCTTTTCTTTGATCAATTTTTTGCTTTGACATAAATTCTTCTTATCTTTTGGATCATTATTTCGACATCTAGGGTCTCTGTTTGGAGTTGAATGCTATAATTTATTTTAAATATATCCAAATATTTAAACTAATCTGAGGGGGTAGGATTGACTCTCATGTCTTAGAATTCGCCTGATATAAATATTTTCTTAATATTTAAAAATTTATTACATTGAAATGCATTTTTTTAATCTTTAATTTTACATATTTGTTATAAGAAAAAAAGAGAAATTATTTTTTTTATAAATTTTTTATTTATAAATTAATAAAATTAAATTTTGGCTAATGTAACTTAAATAAGAATCCCTAAAATTAAAAAAATAACCTAAGCATTTAAATAGAGGAATAATATTATAAATGTTCTAGCGAAAATAGATAATTGTAGGTTTATAAAGCGTTCAGGAACCTATATTTTAATTTTATGACCAACCGTTATTTTTATACATACATGAACCTAAACCAAACCGATATAAAACTATTCTTAACTTTTAGCTATCTCATTGTTACGAGATACTTAATTTGAAATACCCCATATGTCAATCATGCCAAGATTTTATAATTTCTTCACCTGAAGAAAGAAAGATTGAAGATAGTTTTGATAAATAAAAAATGATCCAAAAAGACACTGTTAATTTTATTGCATCTCCAATATAAGGGAAGCATCTTACTAGTAGTGCGTTTGAAGAAGCATATGATATATTTAATAACTATGCCTAAAATAACTTGCTTTAAAACATTATGCTATATGACAATATCTTTTTAACGAGTCAATTATAAGGGATTTTGTTTCACTATTAATGCTTTTGCTTTGCCATGTTACTACCACCATATATTCATGATTTTATTTTTTTAAAATATTTATTTATTAAAGAGAATGAATGACAAAAAAAAACTGTTTAGATTTTAACATTTACCTCATTTTTATATTTAATGATTCACAATAAGAAGAATATAGTTTTTAAATATATATATAAAAAAAATATTTACTTGCATAAAATTATTAAATGTTTATTGCATAAATATTAAAATTTCAAAAATAAGAATATATATATGACTATATTATATTAATTATTTAATTTTAAAAAAAGGTCCATTATAACCAACTAAACGATTAATTTAATTCAGAAATTATAGTGAAATAATTTGATATAACTAAAATAAAATTGTCTGCCAAATAAAAATTAAGTGAAAATTAAAATAAATAAATAAATTTTAAAAAGATAAAAAATAATTATTTAAAATAAGAAAAAAAAAATTTGGGAAAAGATTAAGAAAAATTAAAACTTAAAAGAGATTGCAAGAAATTAGAAATAAGAAGAAATTAGAAATAAGAAGAAAAAAGAAAAAAAAATTGACAAAATAATAGATTTTTGTTTTTGATTGACACATTTCCTTTTCAGATTGTAATTTTTTCTTTTTTGATCGGACTTTTTTTTTTACAATTGAAAGTCCTGAACCTGATATTATATTTTAAATTCTTCTTTGAATATCGGAATGGCATATCATATTTATTATATGATATTAATATATATTGAATAATCTTATCAAGGGATATTTATAAATCTTTCAATTTTTGAACGTGAAACCCCCCCCCCCCCTTCTCCACCGCCAATTAAATTTAAGGAAATATAAAAATGATATATTTTTCTTTGGGTTGGAAAATGGTAAGTTATATACTTTTATATATGTTGATTTATTTATTTATTGTTTAGATCTAACATATCTTTAAATATTTATTGTTAAATTTAAGCTTTTACAGTTAAGAATTTAAATGTGTTGAACATAAATCTGCAAGGGGCAGCGTAGGAAATCAGGAAATACTTACGAATGACTATATAAAAATAATCACAAATAATCTTAAGTCTGGAATTACCGCTATAAAACTTGAGATATAATTTTAAAAAATAGTAAATGTTAATATTCAACACTGTAGTTAATCGCCAAATTAATAAATATAAAAGGATTAATATATGGTATATCAATTTTTAAAAATACATTATTCAATTATATAAATAATATGTAATTTTTTTTATGTAGCCCAAAGTAATATTATATTAATATATATTTTTGTTAGACATTAGTGGGGTTAAATGCAATCTCAAGCAACTCTTTATGATTTTAAGGAAATTATAAACGAATTGAATCTAGTCCAGAATGCGTTCTTATCTTGTACTTATTATTTTAGTTTGTTTTTCTTTTGACTTTCTTGAAAGATAGCCAAAATTGCCAAATAAATAAAATATTTTAGATCCCATGCTTTGCCATGGTTAAGAAGGTGTAGGTATTATATATATTGTCTCTCTTTGGAAGATATATTCCTTAGAATAAACAAATAAATATATACTATATCAAGACTTTAGAATCACAAATTAATTAATTATTAACCCACAGAACCTAGGACAACTTTTATATATTCTTTTAATTTAACATTGAAAATTGAATTATAAATATATTTTAATAATTAAAAATGTCTTTTAAAATGAACTATTATACATTTATTGCAAGAAAAAGGAGAAGTCCAAACTACTATAAGTAAATATAAAGATTTTAAATTAATTACTCAATTTAAAATATAGTATGGTACTGTATTAACCGAACTAATATTTTTAACTCGTAATTAGCATAGAGATTTGCCCTCCTCTAAGATATGTTAATAAATGGTTCCTATTTATAACACTGGCTATAAATAAGCTAGTTAGCATGGCATGATTAAGCCATCGCATAACCTAAAATTAAACAGTTTGAATTTACTGATTCTTGACTAAAGAACCTAAGATAAATTTTAGCTAAGGTTAAAATAAAATCAATATAAATATTTTACTTAACTTCACTTAAACTATATAAGGGCAGATCCTAGAATTTTCCACAGAATATTATTTTAATATTCGAAATATTTTAAAAATAACATGAATAAGTAACGAAAAAAATATAATTTATAAAATAAAAAAACGACGTTAACTAATTTTTATATAACCCTAGTGATAGGCTGCTCTTTTGTTTGGGAATAAATATAAAAATCATAGCTACAAAATAAGCGCTTTCGAAAATTTATAAAACACGACTTTATGAACATTTTATATAAAAATAAATAAAATAAGTATCGAGTTTTGGTCAAAGGAGGAAAAAACATTTTCCCCAATATGAAAATCTTGAGACTTATGTAAGAACCTTGATTTAAGCTGCTTTCAGGGTGGGATTTGTTCTTGTACGATTTAACAGGTGATTGATTTTCAAAGCTGTCAATGAGAAATTTTTTTTTTATTGACATCAATATTTCTAAGAATCATTATCATTAATGAAATATAAAAATATGTATTAAGAAAGAAAAATTGGTCGCATAAACATATTTTAAAAATTGATCAACTGTTGATTCGTTCCGGGGATCTCACCATAAATAAAACTTAAGTCGTTTTTTTTTAAAATTGGCTAAATCAAGGCTCTCGTCAGCGCTGCCATCACTCATCTAAAATAAATTAAATTGACACTTCAATATTGATAGGTCATAAAATTGAAATATATCTAATTTTTTTAAAGAAATATACTAATAATATATCTATTTTATAGAAAGACTATTTGATATAATATTTTTTCAACAAAAAATTTAATAAATATGAAGATTAAAACTTTCAATTTATTTGATTATCCTTAAATGCTAATGTTGAACCATATTTGAGAAAATCAATCTAATACGAGTACAGTTAACTCTTAAATAAGTAACCAATGGTAGCCATTTGTCCGCAACTTTAAAAAATGGGCAAATAAAGTTAAATAAATAATTTATACATTTATATAAAAATAATATTAAAGAACCAGCAACTAAAAGGAATGGTAAATAGCTTATTATATAGCATTATATATGAGAAATGAGAAAAAAATGACATCCTATATTAAATAGGGAGAAATTATAGCATTTAAATTCCAGTGGTCCTAGTTGAATGATTCAATTTATTAATTTTGATGTTGAGTTTATTTTTGAAAATTAATATAACTCATATATGATAAGAATAGAATAGATATATAATATAATTAATTAGATACTAATCATATCCAAAAATCAAATATTTTATAAAATATTATAATATCTTATTTACTAATATTTCTTTATCTAGCCTTAGAATTGAGTAAATATTTTCTATTACAACCTTCTAATTTGTTAAAAAATGGGAATAATTAGTTTTAATTAGCTTCCGGCGTTAAGTTAAATGTTATTATTAAAAAATAAGCCTGAATACAATTTTATATAATTTATAAAAACTATTTAACAAGAGTTGTCAAGTCGGTCAATTGACCGGTGAAATACGGTCAAATAATCTAAAATATTATATATGAATAAATATATTGATATAATTAATTAATATAAGCAAGTATTTAAAAATATATTTTTTATCATCAAGATATATATTTAATTATAATTTTATATAAAGTTAGATTTTCATAGTAAAATATCAGAAATTTATCTTAAAATATAGAAATAAAAGAAATTTTTTCATTATAAATTTGATTTGATTTCTAAATAAATATAATAATTTTTTTAAAGCATGTTTTGAGAAATATTTACCATTGAGAATTTAAATTCTAATAATACTATTAAATGAAAAAATTATTGGACGAAAAATTTAAACCTACTCTTTAACATTTAGTTATATTATTGTTTTAAGTGCAAATAAATAAATGTACTTTGGCCCGGAAAAAAACGAGATGGTTTTATTAAAAAACATATAATTCAATCATGCCATGAATTTATAATTTCTCCACCTAAAGAAAAATCAATTGAAGATATTTTTGAAAAATTTAAAAAGATCCAACGTGCTCACAATCCTGATTTTATTGGATTCCTAATATAATAGAGGAGTTTTGTAGAAGCATGTGATAAAATACAAGAATTGGCATTTTACAAGGTGATTGATATTATAAATTTCAAAAGTAAAAGTGGCGGTATATTTAATATCCAAAATATGTGAAAAGTAATAATTTTTATAAAAAAATAAACAGATTTCGATATTAAATTGTTGGAATTGGTTTTGTCCACCTTGAAAATTAAGAGCACCTAATATTTTACCAAAATTCCTAGTTATATTTCTTTTTCAGAAAGAAATTGGTCGGTTTGGGTTAATATTTATATGAAGAAAAGAAATCGACTGAAGATCCCAACAACAGGAAAATTGGTAAGTGTAGTCATAACCTAAGATTGATTAAAAATATTAGAGAAAATGATAATATTGAATATAAATCAAAACAATATTCTACCATAGAGTAAAAAAACAATAATTATAGAATTTAAAAAATATAATTATATATGACATAGATTCATTTTTTTTATACTATTATATATGAAATAGTTAATATCATCTTACAAAACATTTATTTGAATTTGACCTGTCAAATATCAGTCAAATGACCTAAATCCAACCGATCATTGATTCCACCATGATTAAAACCTTATTTAAACCATTTTTTATAGGTAGTTTATTTTTAATGCCGGGCTAAATTTAATTCTATAAATTTTATGTAATAATTTAAATAAGAGATTTAATTAAAATTTTATTAAAGGCTCACTACATTACATAAATAAGACATTTTTTTAAATGGTACGTTATAAAAAACACCGATGAATTTAACCGTTTAACAACTTTCCTTGGTACAAATGAACATTGGATTTATATAAAATTCTATAACCAAATCACTTTATAAGCGCCTTTTCTCAATTGTATTTAATAGTTAATAACATATAAATCAATTCGGTTGTTATAAATTCAGAAATTTGTTGTTTATTTTATGCTTTAAAAGAGAGACTCTCACAATAGTGCAAATTCGTGATGAAGAATAAATACAGCATATATTATATGTGAATGCAGGGAGTGGGAATAAATAAACATATAAAAATAATTATAAAAAATAAGCAAAATTTATAGTTGTTTGTAATTTCTATTGAAATTGGACCTCGGAAATTAATATCCAGGGGTTTGGTATATGCTCACGTTCTAATTTCTTGAATCCGGATTCAAATTTCCCATATACAGTTAGCGTGATTTAGCAGTGAAAATATAGTTATTATATTGTGTAGATCTACTTTTCTTAATTTATAGCAAAATGTTTTGTAGCGTATATATAATTATATCTCCTTTCAAACTTATATTTTATTTAGTAACAAAGCAATATAAATATCAAGATCTTTCCAATTTCTAATTTATTAACAATGAACAGCCGTCGCGAAAATAAAACCATTCCCAGACAAAACCATTAAGAATATCTGTATAATTGGCTATGGATTCAAAATATTATCATCCCATACTTGTTATATTATAATGTCCTTGAGAAAGAAAATGGACTCTACTCATTCAATTCCAATAAAAGACCATCACCCCATAAACACAATGTCATTAATAACATAATATTCATATCTTATGACCAAATTTTTTGCTCCTTATCACAGAATTAAAAAAACAGATCGCAAAAATAATATAAGGGATGTAAAAATAATAAAAATAACGTTAATTTTTTAAATATAGAAAGCAAAAAATAAAAATATTAAATATTAAAAAACTAAGCTTTTTTTGGTAAAGAGATCATACCTAAAAATTATGTTAATAATCATAATAAATCTACTTTATATCAACTAATTTTAAAGTTTATCGTCATATACTTTATAAAATCCACTTTTTCATAAGATATTCTTCATATTTATTTATTATAATTTATCAAATTCTCCTAGATCCTGAAGGTAATTTCAAATTAAATAACCGATATTAAAAATAATGTTAACAATTATATTACCTAAATTTGTATGGGTAAATAACACTGGGAAAAGGGGTGGGGGTTAAAGCTTAAAATATATATTTTTGAGAAGAAGGGAGATTTTATTTTATTTTAAAAAAATTGAGCGATTACATCAGATTGTGCTATTACATTTTATAGATAAGTTGAGATAAAAATACTTTTTTATAGGTTTTTGTCTAGAAATAGAAATTCTCTTACCAGCTAAACATTTTTATAATTTCATTTCTTTATATATATATTTTATTTTCATTATTATGCCTTGATGTTGAAAGGTATAAATTAGAGATCTGCAAAAGTAGGCCAAGAACGTTACGAGTCTTTTTTTATACTCGGTTCAAGCTAGGTCGCGCTTAGTATATTTAAAAAAAATATAGACTGATCTGTGTCGGCCGACTTAAATTTGTAAATAAAATTGATATATTTAAAAATATTTGCGAGAAATAAGGTATTAATATTTTTTTTATTTGCTTGTAGAATTGAACAAAAACTCTATTACGTTAAGTTTAATGTAAAACTATATTAAAAAATATTAATTAACATATTTATATAAGTTTGGCTTTCTTTGAGTGGAACAAATAATTTTTATTTCGGATTGAGCTTTTTGGAACTTAAAAGAGATTTTTTGGATCATGTTAGGCTGAAGAAATTTTTTAAAAGTTTCTGGCTCGGCTTGCTTGAAATATTAGGACCAATGCAGATCTCTATTATAAATAAATATGTAATAGCTAAATATTATAAAATAGAATTTTTTACATCCTGTACTATAATAAGCTAATAAGCCTGAGCATCTTTTTCGGTTTTATCAATTTTTGATATGTTAAGGCCGAGCAAAGATCCACTACAATTGATAAAATGAAAAAGTTGTAGTATATATTTATTTATAAAAAAATGTTCAATATTAATCATTATGATTTATAATATTTCACCTTTACTACACCACATCCCCATTCATCATACAAAAATAATTTCATTTTTCATTTCCTCATTAATAAGTTTTTATTTTTCACTCAAGGCATATACCTTCTCCTTAGACTCATCATAAAATACGATTTAATGTCTTCTAAAAATAAAAAAAATTACGTTTTTCCACCAAAGACAAAATTAAAGGTATCGTATATCCTAGATGCGGAAAGCGTTCTTCTCCTTTTTCCAAAATCTCCTTTCCATCTTTTTTACTCATAGTGATACTTCTACCTCATCCAATAACGCCTACATACCTACCTCATCAGACACATTTATTTCCATCCCGCCTACCACTCATAACGGCATCATCAACTTCTTAGAATCCTATAAACCTCCTATTATCTACAGAATTCCTAAATGTTTTAGGGTATAAATGGCCAAATTTTTCTACTTAACTTAATTCATTATTAAATAACTTTTGCTCTTGATCATTGGCTCAGACATTTCTTCCTTCCCTACTTTCCAATCTCCCAACCTAGTGAATCATAAATCTTTAACCCAAAAAATAAAGGACCTACTTACATCCCATCAAAACTACTTAAACCCCTCATAAAATCAAAAAACCTTTAAGCCTTCAAATAAATGTCAAGATAATTTCTATCAAAATATATAATTAAAATATCAAATCTGCCCTCCGCCTACTAGCATCTAACTCGCAAAAAATAATGCAAACTACAAGATTAAATTAAACCATACTGGAGGCATCAAACACTCTTAACTGATTTCACCCCAGCCGAGGTCGTATTTGTATTTTATCCTACTATGACTCTTCACCAGGCCATATGCGGCTTCATTCTATATTCCTTCACCATCTTATATCCCCCCTCATATTTATTGTTATCTTGACAACATTATGATTCTGCGATAAATTAATATCAATTGAAAAGCCAAATAAGGACATTCGATATAGCGATTAGGATCGTATTTCTAGAATGCAGCCTTAATTTTTAATACCCTATTAATTTGGTATTGGTATCAATGGTGGTTGCGAAATAGCCACATATGCTATACTTTTCCATCTCCAAATAAACCCAAATGACAAAATCCCCGTCATTATTGACATTTCTAATGCTTTCAACTCCTCGCCATTCTTATTTTCTTTCACAAATATATTAATCATTTCTCACCTACTCCTGCTCTTCTTTGGCATTTGATCTCTAATTTCATAATTATCTACTATTATCATTAGAAGGTATTTAACAAGGCGATCCTCATGATTAAGTACCTTACTGCATAGGCATTAATGAAATAGTCAAAAACATTCCTGCCGATTGTAATCTTACATTGTAAACCTGGTACATTGTCTATAAAATATTCTGCGTCCCCCATAATAGGTCGCTAGGGAATTAATCATAAAAACACAATCCCCAAACAGTTGGATTATCATTTAACGAGCCCAAAACCGAGATATACTCAATTAGAAATTCCATCTACCCATAATTTTCACATAACCGAAATCTACTCCTTTATGAATCTCTGCTGCCCAATTAGTGGCTTGGGATCCATCACTTCTTCACTAATGCTTCATCTAGCTTACTTCATTTTAAAATCAACTCTAAACAAACCTTCTTCTCAAAAACCTTTATTATATTCCAAAAATTCTTTGCCCTCTTTGAACAGTTTAATTTTAAAATTTTCTTTCCAGATTATTTGAAAATTTCGTTAAACTTGCTGAAGAGATCCTTGGTTCGTGTTGTAGTTATCGCTATTGTAATTGAACCTTGAAAATAATCTTGAAATCCTTCGCTGTTTTGGATGTTGAATTATTGACTGTCACGACGTACATAATTGTATTGATTAAAACTTCTGCGTTATCATAGCGTTGATAACTGTTTTTTCATGATGGTCCTAACTTTGGCGGTTATCAGTGATCATCGTGACGGTTGTCATAGCGATTGCGACGGTACTAATAGCGGTTGTTGTAACAATTGTTGTAAGGGAAACGAAATCCCCATGGCTGTTGTGCGTCATAACGCATCAAATGTGATTTATTTGTTGTATTTATTTAGTCGAGTATTTTCCTTAAGTTCATATTTTCAAGCTGTCTGTTTTAGCTTGCGAACATTAAAATAAATCTATAATTTAGCGATAGTTATTTTCTCGGTTGGATCTAGCTTGTCAGCTCAAATGCTTATATTCAAGGCCTCATCTAACGTCAGGTTCTTTCTCAAGCTCACTAAGTCTTATTTCTATAGATGGTGGCAATTCTGTTTTTCAATGATCATTACATGCCCTGAAAATTTGCATTCTTTTCTCAAATGGTTGACGTCGGCCATCAAATTGGAATATGTTCCCACCTTCTTTTGAACTATCACAGAATTTGGCGATCTTGGCATTTGTCTCCTTAACGTGTGTATGCTGAGGGGTCAGCTAGTTCTGCCTCCATATTAAATACTTCTATTTTGACATATTCTTAGTCGGTATGGTTTTTAAAAACGCAAGTGCCTTGTCAGCCTCGGTATTGTTGCAACTTTGAAAATATTTCCACTCGCTCAATATATGCGTTGTGATTACTGCTGATTTTTTTTGGAATTGTAGTCTAAAGAAATAGGGAATTTTATTTTCAGTATCTTTTATTGTCTTCATGGTTTTAGAATTTATTATTATTTATGATAATGATCTACTAATTAAATTATTAGAAGGAATACAGTGATCGGCGAAGGAGCGCGATTTAAATATTTGGCCATCATCTTGACCTCTATGTTTAAATCTTCGTCATCAGGTAAAAAGAATAATATGCGAAGAGTTTGATCATTAAATAATCAGAATTTCATATTTTAAAATATGATCTATAAATAAATTTAACTTCTATCTTGACAAGCCATTTTATTTCAAAACTCTATATATTACATTTTTTATCATCACAATTTAAATCAATGCTAATTTACACTTTTTAATGTTAAATCTTATTTAATAATGATATGCAACTTTCGTTTGATCAATATATATTTTAATACGTTGGATATATAATAAAATTTAAAATATCAAATAATTTAAGCGTTAACAAAATAAATTGAAGATATAAATATAAAAAATTATAACTGTTTAAATTAACAAAAAAACAAAATCATTTTATATAAACAAACATTCTAAGTTTTTAGTAAATAAATATAATTTGATATTTTTGATCAAGTTCAGAACTACATTACCATGTTTTTTTTTCAATTTGTAATACGTAAATATATATAATTTACATCTATTTAATTATAAATAATTATAAGATACTTAGAAAATATTTTTTTATTTTATTAGAAAGAAAAAAGGGAGCCATTTTATTTAGTAATAAATTATTAACTTTCAAAAATAAATTGTTGAAAAAAAATTTTTTCAAAAGAAAAATGATAAAATAAAAAATGTGACCAATATAAAATTTTGAAATGAAATTTATTTATATATTTTTAATAAATTAAATTTTAGTGGAGTATGCTCTGCATTTAAGTAAATTATTAAAATATTGATTCAGTGGCTTAGCCAAAGTAAGGGATAGGAGTTCTATCATAAACCATCGTTTAAAACATTTGTTCTTCTCCCTGAATTATTTATTTACTCTCTTAAATATGTATATTTGTAACCAATGTTGTCTATCAATTAAGAGCAGTGATTCTAGGTTCTATTTCAAAATTATTTAATATTTTGATTCAAAATTATTTAATATTTTGATTCAAAATTATTTAATATTTTGATTCAAAATTATTTAATATTTTGATTCAAAATTATTTAATATTTTATTACTACCTATGAGTTTTGTTTTTAGAAAGTTAATTAGATAATATAAATAAAATTAGCTAAATTTGTAATTAAAAATCTACTTAAAGCACTCCACCTAAAATCTTTTATAAATGTTTTATGCTTAATTTTATATCCTTTTGTTAAAGTATATAAAAATTTATCAGCGAAATAATGTCAAAACTAGCATCATGCATAAATGGATAGTATAGAAATCTTATTTATTATCTCCTAATTTTGGAAATTATAAAAAATTAAGAAACATGTTAAATCAGCCAAACTTTTTGAAGCATTCATTCAGAAAATTTTAATCAATGTATACCCTAATTAAAAAATAATAATGTTTAAATACATATGTTAGATGGTTATAAAAAAATATTATTTAGGAAAAATAAAAAGAAAAAAAAATGAAAACCTATTCTAAATTTAAAAAAAAATAAATAAAGCTTGATAAAAAATACAATGAATTATATAAATGAAGGAATTTATTGAGAAATGAGGAAAATAAGATATCGTCTGGAAACACAGTAATTTGTGTTAATCGTAAAATTTTAACAGAGGATCCACGTTCTTCATTGATTTGAAGTTTTTTAAAACCTAAAATAAATTTTTATAAACGATTAAATAGCCTCTGAGAAATACCTGACCCTTAGGTTTTTATTTTAAATATCTAATTTTACAAAAAATGTATAAATTATTATCCGATGTTTGGAAATAAATAAATAAAATTTTCGGAAAAGAAATTCTCCGGAAATGGCAAAATATATTTGGATCATTATAAAGGTTTCGAATAATAATAAAAATACATTAAAATTTTATTATACATTTTTTGTAAACTAGACCGCTATATAGAAGCATATAGTAATTGTCATAATTATTTAAATATATATATATATTCAATAAATACCCATTATCATTTAAGAGTATTTAATATTACTTGTTAGTTTCTAAATATATATTAAATAAAATTAAAAATTTATACTTCTTAGGATATTTTTTTAAAATTTTGATACGGTTATTTTACAATTTTCGTCGTTATAGAATAGTTTTCTTAAACATCTGACATTTATTATATTAACGCAAAATTCATCACTTAAATAACATGATTAATTTTTTAATTTATGAAATCACCATTTAATCTGCCTTTTGTGTTCAATAATTCATCAACAAATTAGCGAAAATTTGATTTGGACACTATAATATCAAAATCAAATCTAAATATAGGGAGGGATAATGATATATAACGACCAAATATTTTTAAAATGCAATAAGACCTATTTATTTTTTTATATATATTAACGGAATCATGGTCAAGTCCGATCTACTATATATCATCGCCCCAAGGATTAAACCACCTAGTTAGCCTTAGAGAAAAAAATAACCCTTGCTGGATTAAAACCCAAAACTATAGGATGAGATAAACCCAAAACTATAGGATGAGATAAACCCATTCACCCGACTTCGCAACAGAAACTAATCGAAAATGACTATTTTTAAATTATATTATATAGCCAATAGCCATATTTTTTTAAATTTAAAAACGATTTACAATTTATATTAAATAAAAATATTATAAAATACTAGAAAAATAAAAATTAAAAAAACTATATAATAAAAAATACAATTTTATTCCCTAGAAGGAACCATAATTATGACTAAAAATCACAATTTAAATGGCGCAAATATAATTCTCTGGCTTCGTATGTAAAAAGCCGTATTTTATTGCATAGATATTTTAGAAAATTTATATTATTGGAGTGAATATGAAGTTATTAAAAATTTTGTATTTGTTAATCTTTTTAGTTTCGGACTGTAATAAAGGAGTTTGCAATCGAAAGGTGAATTGACTGATATATCTATCTGGTATTTCGAAATTAAAGCTAGGATGGTATATGAGTGTTAATGGGCACATTAGCTCTCCATTTGTAAATTGCGTCATCTAATAGATCGGCATATGAAACATGGTTAATTTGGATGATATAATGATAAGGATAAAAGATTGAGTGACAAAAAGTATAAACTGCCTAATTAAGAAATCAACTCAATGAGTGACCAATTGAATTGGTTCAAATTTATGTTTATAATTTTTTTTAGAAATATTTCAAATTTGTACTTAATTTTTGATATGAATTCGTTATTTAAAAAAAAATTGATGTAAAAATGTGCAAATATTTGGTATATATAGACATTTGCGTATTAAAAAACTTTGATGTGCTGATAATTGGCATAGAAAGTTTTTTATGCTGTAAAAGCTTTTAAGAATTCTATGAAGGAAATCTCCTGATTTGGTAGCATTAGTTAATGGGGACCTAATGCCGTTCAACTAACTAGAGAAATGATTTTATAGCCTTCAAAATTGGTGGTTTATTGTTTAAAAATATAGTTCAGTTTTATTTATCTTAAGTGTGAGACCGGTAGCTTGGAAATTAGTTTCCAAGTAAGCGCTAAGAACATTAGCTGGAGGCCTCAGATGGTCCCATCGTCTAAATAGAAATACTACAGATTAAGATCTAAATGAGAGCATGGATTCCGAAGCAAAAAAAAATAGGCCCTAATGGTTCCCTCATTGTGTGCCTACTTGGGACAGAATCTGAAAAGGTCCTTTTAAAAGCGTCTGAAAGCCATATAAGGATTCAATAATTTAGAGTATCAGAGTAAAGTTTCATTAAAGAATTTTAAATAAGAAGTATTATTAACTCTATTGAAGGCGTTTTTGAAATCTAGTTTACAACTAAATATTCTAGTATGAGCCGCAATTTCACATTCGCCCTTAATCCCAAAACCCAGTTGATAAGAGTTTAAAATGTTGACAGCATCATATTTAATACGTTGGATTATGATTTCTGTTATTAATTATTTGAAAAGGAAAAACAATAAGACGGGTAACACCATCTGGCTTGGATATTGCGAATAGACGTGTTCCAAAAAGGATTTGGCGAGTTATTATTGGGATGTCCTTATAAAATATGTTGTTACATAAAGTTGCTAAAACCTTGATGACACAACTATTGGAAGGACTTTTTGAATTAAGTATTGAAAATAGGAGGGTCTAAAACTATCAAGACCAGCTGTTAAATTAATGTTGAAAGAATTAATAGCTTTGACTATTTCTTCACTGGCAAAAATTAGAATCTTGGATTCAGAGGATGGGTAGATTATCTGTGGAAGCCTCGGGATGCAGTTGTTTCAATAGTCATAGTTTCTTCATTAACAGTAGAAAGATGGTATCTAAAGATATAAATTGCACCACCTATGCTACCTTCTATGTAAGTCATCCCATGATCTAAAGCAATTTAAGTTGTCATTAATTTTTGTTATAAGTATTATAACAAAACTTGTAACTAAGTTTCTGTACTAAATTATACTTGCAATCACTAGAATCAATAAACATCAATCATATAATATGATACGATAATATAATGCAAATAACTCTAAAATATATGAAATATAATAATATGTTATATAGCATTTATCATATTTCCCCACATTTAGGATTTTAAACAATCAGACCATGTTTAGGCTTCCTCGATGGTTGTAATTTCTGCCTCATTGTTGTTTCTAGTCCAGAGGTAATAAAGATTTATCTTGTGGACCCGAACTTCATCAGTCTATTTTTTTTCACCGTTTTCTCCCTCTATAGGTGGTCCTGCTACATTTTCCAAATTGTCAAATATTTCTGAATCCATATTTTCTTCTTCTCTCCCTTATTTCTCCATTTCCTTTGCTACATCCCGTTGTCGCAGTTTATCAGGATGCTTTCGTATCGTGTTATCTTTGCTTTACACCTAATAGGAATATTTACCAGGAATTTCTAATTCCTTCTCTCCACCCTAAATTGATTTCATTATGTACCTATTCAGATTGTTAAACCATTTCCTCATTTGAATGTGATCATCGTGAGTTGCCATTTGTCGCATATTAGATTGTTCCATATCATCTTTACCATTTATATTTAACCAATCTAATCCAGTTTTTAAATTATGCCCCAACAATAGTTTTGCCGATGAACTTCCGGTTGTTTGGGTCGCTCATTCTGTTGTATGCTGTCAAAACCTCTTCCATAGCTTCATCTGGCTCCAATATCCTTGTTGGTGGCAAAATATTGACTCTTAAGTGTTCGCATTGTTCTTACAGCTAACCCATTTGTTTTGGGATGGTAAGGTGTTGAATGTATTAATTTAATATTTTTCTAAACAGAATCTTCGAAATTCTCCAGAAATAAACTGAGGGCCATTATCTTACACAATTTGTCTTAGCGTTCCATAACTAACCATTTCCTTAGTGTCCTGATCATTTTTGTAGACGCTCTCTCATCAATTCATTTAAAATGTGCATCAAATCCAACTAACTATGAATATGAAGAGATAGGTCCCGCGAAATCGAATTATGCCTTCCCATTGTGTATTAGAGATGTTCCACGAATATAAAGGAACATCCATTATATTCGACTTGACATGGAATATATTGACGAACGTATTGTTCAGTGTCTTTATCGCAATTAGGCCACCAACAATACATTTTAATTCAAAACATATATTCCTGGATGCCCACCACTGTGTATAATAGTTAATTTTGATTTCCTCAACACGGTTAAAATTACCAACTTTCCATTCTATTCAATGACATTAGGATCTACTGACAATTCCTCCCGACGATTATTAAGACAAACTCACTCTGTATCATTATACACATCAAACCCTGCCAATCCTCGCTCGATATTTTTATTTACTTATTTAGCAATCTATCTTTCCCTGTTTCTTTAGAGTTTAACTTGACCAAGATTTATATCGAGCAAATTTATAGCTCTAATTTTTAATGTATATGGCCGTTATTCCATTCCATACTTGTTACTAAGTTTTTATGTTTTCTTTTCCTCGACGATATTCAATTTCAAAATCATATGCGGACATTTTCCATTCCCAGCACGTTAATCTACTATTGGATATTTTTGGTAGTTCGCGTTTATCACCAAATAATTTTTCTAAAGGTTTGTGATTTGTTCGCAATATAATTTGTCGTCCAAAAATGAAAATAATAATTAAAATTTCCCATTTCTTTAATATTATATGGGTACTTTTGATTAAAAGTTCCTTTATTATTCTCCAATTGCTCCTTATGTTTATCACATTTTTACCATCATTAACTTCATTCTCAACTCTTTCAATTACCAAAACCATATTTAAAATTTGTTGAAAAAATTTATCCTTTCTCCCAGGTCATTTATTCTATCTGGAAATATGGTGCGAATATCTTTCTCCAATACTGCCATTTTTATTCCTGCCACCAAGTGATCTCTTAATTTCTCATCAAAGTCTGATTCAAACTAACACTTTTATGCCAATTTTTTAAGCCGCCCTAAAAACTCAGCAACTGTTTCACATTCCTCTCTTTCTATTCGAATGAACTTAATTCTAGAAATCAGTAGTGGGTCTAAAAAGTTCCTATCTATTTCTACTATTTTATCATAATTTTTGGATATATAAATGACCTAATTTCTGTCAAATTACTAATCCCCATATATGCAAATATTATTTTTTTCTTAGATTCCTTATCCACCAATATTCTCCTTATCTCCAAAACATCATTTATATATTCAATATATTCTTGAAAATTATTTTGTATATCAAGTTTAACAAATTTTACTTGAGTGATAATTATTGCTTAATTTTTTTTTTACTTGATTAATATTGTTCGTTTTACTTGAAACATTAATTTCACCAGTCTTATTAAATAGAATGTTTGAGTCATCACTTTTACCAATTACAGTGGTTGGTTTTTTTTCTTCTTTATTCGTGATAAGAGTATATCCTTCGTCGCCAATACACTAAATTATAAAACACATTAAATTTATTTCTTGCATTAACTAGAATCACATTATAAATGACAATTATATATGATAATAATGATTATATAATCCAAACAAACTGTTATGTAAAATGTATGAAATATGATAATATCTTCTATAGCATTTATCACAGTTTCTAGATTTATTGGGTATATGTGTCAATATGGGTCCCTTTTTCCATTCATTAAATTTTTAAGGATAATTTGTGTTAATATGAGAAGGTTAAGATCAGTAATATTTAATAAAGGTTTGAAAATTTGCATAATTTGATTAGTTGGAGGGTTTTGAGTGGAAACACACGTTATCCCTCTGTAAATATGTTTGTATAAAAGATTGACAAGTTTGCGGGTATATGTAAAGTGAAAGTGGTAAACTAATGAAGTGGTAAACTAATGAGAGGTGGAGCCAGTAATTTGGATATTACGCATTAATATAATTATGGGCCATATAGATTAAGATGATAATCACGGTTGTCAGCAAGTAAATAATTGGGTTGTTTTATGTGAATTGGGTCCTGCACATCAAGACAATGATGGATCAAGGAGACTAAATTAATAGGGTTGTCAGTAATTTAATAATTTGATTGTTTATGAAAGATAAAATTATTTAAATGTGTTAAACTATTGAAAATCATCACAAAAAATTAAATGACTTTATTTTTTTAGCAAACATAAATATTATATATATAAAATTGGTTATAACGATCGTATCACATTTTTGGTTTGTTCAATTTTCCACCATGCGATATTTAACATTTACCTGGTATAGCACTCATTTCTTCTTATTATTTTTCTAAATTTTAGTTGAATTGAATATTAAGCAATTTTTTGAAAAGTTTTTATTATTAATCTTAATTAAATCATTATAAAATTACGTCTCCACATGTCAATATTTTTGAATTATATTGCTAATATAATTTCCTAATTATACATTTATATAAATAGAAAAGTATTCGTAATTAAAAATTTATTTTATAGGTGAAAAATAGGACTGGAAGCAATATTAATATTTTCTTGGTTTACAATAGAAATGTGTTAATCACGACCCTGGCAGAGTCTATTTAAAAATATCATTTTGGTTCTGGCTATGTCGAGTCTATTTAAAAATATCATTTTGGTTCGGGCTATATCGAGTCTAATATTTTTTAAAAAATTTCGGGCCGGACCAGGTGGGAATTAAATTTTTATATCATATAATTACATTTTGTCAAATAAATTGATATATAATATTTTTCTAGAATAAAAAAAAACATTTTACAATAAAAAAAAAATTTATATTCAAATTCAGGCGAGGCCGGGTGAACAAATAATTTAGGAAAGATAAAAAAAATTTGTTCTGGATCAGGCCGGATAGAACAAATTTTTTAAAAAAAATTTTTTGCCGGGCCTGGCTTGTAAAATTAATGCCGATGCAGATTGCTAGTTTACAAAACCAATACAAATCAATATAAATTCATATAATTTATTGGTTTTTCGAAAACCAAAATCACTCAAAGCCAATACCAGTATCTTATAAATTAATATTATAGTAATGAATGTGGCTTAAAACAGGGTGGTTTCACATTCACAAAATAAAAAATCTTTAAAGATTTTAGATATAAATTTTTTGTGATTTTTATATAAAAATCTTTCTTATCAAATCATAAATTTTTAAAAAAAATTCATCTTTTTTTATTAAATATTTCTATTTTGTTGTTGATTATCAAAATTTTGATTAAACCCTGAAGCAATACCAAAATAATAATAATAAATAAAATTATCTCATATTTTTAGATTTATACTATATAAAATGAATCTTTAATATGATTTTTTATAAATAAATAAACTAATGAAGTTTAAGATGCATTAAAATACAGATTTAAGCCAAGTGGATGTAGCGCTTGTTTATTTTTAGCAATTCAAGTTAATAGAATGAATGATTTTATATTTTGTCTAATTATTAATTCCATTTTTTTATATTTGCATAAAGATACGATCAATAATGGTAAAGATGTATTTTTCTATATACTACTATTATACTATATTTTATATTATAATATTATATATAATATGGCCGAATATCACAAAAACATAATTGTACAATATTTAGTATTAAAAATCAATAATTAACGCTATGAATAACCCAAAAAGATGGCATCAGCATGATTAATATCATAATTATACATTTTTCATAGGTAGTTTATTTTTAAAGCCGTGTTAAATTATAAATTCTATAAATTTATTGTAAGATAAATTATTGATTTAATTAAATTTTATAATTGGCACTGTAGAATACATAAATAAGAACTTTCCTTAAAAATGGAAAGTTTGTTAAAACGTACAGCATATTTTATAAATTTGGCATTTCGCGTTAATTATGAATGCAGGTTGTGTGAGTAAATAAACATATCATAATAGTTAAAAGAAATAAGCAAACATTTTTAGTTGTATGTCAATTCTCTTAGAATTCCAGACCTGGGAAATTAATATCCGAATTCGGTGAGGGTCCTTGTTTTAATTTTGTTCTAATTTTTGAAGCCGGGTTCAGGTTTCCTTTTTACAGTTTACGTGAATTCGCGGCGACATATTCAAAAATACAGTTATCGTTTTGTATTGGTTCAGCTTTTCTTAAGCAAGTCTAAAATTTTTCTTTCAAATTTATTATTTCCATTATCAAGATAATATAAATATCAAATTTATTTGGAAGCAAGAATCGTCATATCTCCCCAATTTCAAATTTGTTAACATGAACAGCCGTCACGAAATTAAAGCCATTCCCAAAAAATATAAAGAATATCTATATACTTGGCTCTCAATAAAAAATATTTTCATCCTATACTTGTTGTAATGCCATAGTTGAAGAAAATGGGCTTCCCTCACTCTATTTCAAATATTAAAAGACAAGCCAAAACATTACTAACATAATATTCATAATTCTAGATAAAAATTTTTGTTCATTAGAGCTCACAGAATTAAAAAAAGAAGCATATTATTAAATTCTTAGGATGTAGGGGTGTAAAAAAAATAAAAAAATGCTATATTATAAATATAGGAAGCAAGAAAAACAGAAAAGATTTTATTAAAGTTTTAAAATATTTAAATAAGCTCTGTTTGCTGAATGGATCACATAAAAATTATATATGGTTAATAATCCTAGTAAATCTACTTTAGATGAACTGATTTAATAGTTTATCGCCATATACTTTCTAGAATCCATTTTTAATTAGATATTCTTTATATATTTATTTATTATTCCTTTGACCACAATTTCATACCATTAAAATTATAATTTATGAAATTCTTCTAGTTATTGAAGGTAATTTCAAAATAAATAACCGTTATTCTTTATAATGTTGACAATTACTTTACACCTAAATTTTTATGGGAAAATAACACTTAAAAAAGGCATGAGGCCAAAGCTTAAAATACATATTTTTGGTAAGAGTGAGGATTTTATTTTAATTAAAATGTTACATCTTATAGAGAATTTCAAATAAAATTTTTTTTATATGTTTTTGTTTAGAAATAGAAATTTTCTTACCAAGCATTTTTCTTTTTCATTTCATCATATATCTTATTTTCATTATTATGCCTTTATGTTTGCAAAAGTAGGCCAAGGGCGTTACGGGTTAAACTCGGTTCAAGCTAGGTTGCGCTCAATATATTTTAAGAAATTTCCGACAGATTCCCGTCAGACAATAAAAAATTTATATAAAATTGACATATTAAAAATTATTTGATAGAAACAAAGCAGAAATGTTTTTTACTTGTTTGTAGAATTTATAGAAAACTCTATTATGTTCAATGCAAAAAATATAAAAATTTTTTGATGAATATTAATTTACATATTTAAATAAGAAATAATTTTTATTTCGGGTCAGCTTTTCGGAATTAATTAAAAAAAAAAATTCTGAATCAGGCCAGGCCGGATAAATTTTTTTATAAATGTTTCTGGCCGAGCTGGCTTGAAAAATTAGGTCCGATGCAGATCTCTAGTATAAAATACGCCCACTCATGTTATTGATAACGATCACATAACTCTTGGTTAAATGTTAGAAATTGGAAGATATATTTCTTTTAAATTTATAAAATTACAATATTCTAATTTCTACTCATGGCTCTGAACTAACCTAATAAACTTCCTTTAACCTGGTTTTGGATTATATAAATTTTTGATATATAAAAGCAGAGAAAAGATGCCCCAAAATTGAGAAATGAATAATGTATAGGATAAATTTATTTATAGAAAAAAAATATTCAATATAGGCACTTTAATAATTTATCATATTTCCCTTAAGACTACATCATATCCCCATTTATCATACCCCAAATAATTTTATTTTCCCAATCTCTTTTATAAGTTCTCATCTTTTACTCAAATCACATCTTTACCCTTACTCATATCATAAAATTCTCTCTAGCTTGTTCATAAAATATTAAATATCAAGTCTTTTTTCTACTTAAAACCATAATTCATGAAATAGTTTCAAGCATCACTTCCATGCAGGTTTGGGGCTATCGGCTTATGTTTACCCCTCACCCATTAACAGTTTCTTCCAGTAGATTTATCACTTCCTGTGCCTTATCTGAGCCATAAATTTGGCCGCTTTCCCCCTTTGATAATAACTGATTAGCAAAACCCAGAGCATTTGGGATAAATCCGTATTTTCAAACACTCTACGACCCTCCTAGGTTAGATAAAAAGATTGAAATATTCCATTCGATGAAGGCTCCGTCGCTTATCTAAAATCGAGCCTTAATAATAACGATCCAAGGAAAATGTAATAAATACATATGTGGTGCAACTTATATTTTTCATCTTAATGCAACATCCTCTAAATAATAGTTTAGACTCCTACGCCTTAGAATAATCTCGATTTATTACTTACAAAAGATAAGTCAAGCCATTGGACTCAGATTTAATTGCGATGGTTATACCATACTCATGTTCAGTTCCAAACATATATATTGACTAAAAAATTCGCATCGCCCTATATTGTAAACGATGAAGGATCCGCATACCAAGTCCCATCCCTTGAAATCTGTAAAATTTTCTTTTATCCTCGAGTCAACTAGCCAAAGAAGTAATGGGTGTAACTATATGTGATTATTTAGTCCTTGTAGATTTGGGTCTAATAAATTTTTGCCAACTGGACTTGCTTTTGGGAAATATTTTTTTTCATAAATTTAATGCGATATTCTCATTTAATTTTTTTAAAATATAAATAAATATTTTAAAAAAACGTGCTCACACTGTTTATTATTTATTGGATCCCCAACATAAGGGAATCATCTTAATAGTAGTGCGTTTGAAGAAGCATGTGATATAATACAAGAATTAAGCATTTTACAATAAATTGTTTATTTTATTATTTTTGTATAATGTTAATTTTTTTATTTTGATTTATTTTTTTGAATTTGCATACATATGAAAATGTGATTTTATTAAAAAATATAATAAAAACTTAAAATTAAATTACTATTAATAAATGTTAATGCAAAAATATCGAAAATAATACAAATATTATCTAAATATACTTCAAATGATATCAAAATTTTCAGACATAGAGGCGTCGGGATATTTAATATTTAAATAATGTGGAAAGCAGTAATAATAAAAACAATCAAATTTTGGATTCAAGTTATTTGAGTTGCCTTTGAAGCCATTGAACATTGTTAGAAGCGCCTAATAATTTACTAACAGTTCCTAGTTTTACTTCATTTTCAAAAAGAAAGTGGTCGGTTTGGGATAATATTTATAGGAAGGAAGATAACAGACTGAAGATCTCGACAACAGAATAATTGGCAAGAGTATATCATAACTGATTGATTATAACTATTAAAGAGAATGACAATATAGAATATAAATCAGAACAATATTCAACCAAGGATAACGAAACATTACTTATAGAATTCAAAAAAATAATTTAATATTCATAGATAGATTTATTTTTTACAATTATATGTAAAATAAAGTTAATATTGCCTTTATTTGAATTTGACATATCAAATATCTGTTGTATCACCGAATCATATTGATAGATCTATAGCACCAACATGATTAAAACCATAATTAAACATTTTTCATAGGTGGTTTATTTTCAAAGCCGGGTTAAATTAAAAATCGTATAAATTTATTTTAAGATTAAATAATAAACTTAATTAGAATTTTATAATTGGTTCTCTAATTTACATAAATAAGACATTTTTTAAAAAGGAAAGTTTTAGAAAACACGAGGTTTTTTACTCTTCTTAATATAACCACTTTCTTTAGGTTAAATAAACATTGGATTATTGTAAAATTCTATAATCAAATCTCTATATAACGTTTTCTAATAATAATATTAAATGGATAAATACATATAAATGAATTTGGTTGTAATAAACCCAATAATTTGTTGTTTATTTTATGCTTTAAAAGAAAGACCCTAAGAGTGTGCGAATTTGGGGGGATGTATATAAAATATGCGCGAATTCACGACTAAGAATACTAAAATACAGCATATTTTATAAACTTCGCCGCGATTTGGCCTTAACTGGGAATGTAGGGAGTAGGAGTATATAAATAAATCATAATAGCTTAAAGAAATTAGCAATCATTTTTAGCTGTTTATCAATTCTTTAATTGCAAAACTTGGAAATTAATATCCGTGTTTGTTTTTGTTCTAATTTTAGAAGCCGGGATCAGGTTTCCCTTTTACAGTCGGAGTGAATTCGCTTTACAAAAATATAGTTATGGTTTTGTGTCGGTTCAGCTTTTCTTAAGCAAGTGCAAAATTTTCCTTTAAAATTTAATATTTCTATTATCAAAACAATAAATTTCTATTGGAAGCAATAATAGCCATGAATCTTAAACTTAAAATTTGCTAGACCTGAACAGCCGTCACGAATTAAAATCATTGCAAGTCAAAAATATTAAGAATATTATACTTGGCTTTTAATACAAAATATTTTTATCCAATACTTGTTATATTTTAATGCCATTGTAAATGAAAATGGACTAGCCACTCTATTCCAAATATTAAAAGGCATCCCAATAACGTCATTAATAAAATATTAGCTTTAGACCAAATTTTTTGCTCCTTATAGCTCACAGAATTAAAAAGAATATATCGCAAAAGATCATATTATTAAATTCTAAGGATGTAGGGGTAAAAAAATAAATAAAAAACGATATTTTATAGAAAGCTAGAAAAAATCAGAAAATTTTTTTTTATTGAAGTTTAAGATATTTAAAACCTAAGCTCTGTTTGGTTAAGAAATAACATAAAATTTACCTTAATTAAATTGATTCAATAGTTTATCGCCTATTTTCTAGAATCCATTTTATCAAGAAATTCTTTATATTTATTCATTAATATAAGATAATAATTTCATACCAATAAAATTATAATTTATTAAATTCTCCTAGCTGATTCATGTAAAATTAAATAACCGATATTCATTATAATGTTGAAAATTACATTACACCTAAATTTCTATTGGAAAAAAAACACTGGGGAAAGGGATGAAACCTTATTATATATATTTTTTGTAAGTATGAGGATTTTATTTTAGTTAAAAATGGCAATTACATAAATAAGACATTTAAAAAAAATAGAATTAGAAAACACCGATGTTTTTAACTATCTATTTTAATATAACCACCTTTTTTTAGGTTAAATGGACATTTGATTTACATAAAATTCTTTAATCAAATACCTTTAAAACGACTTTTTCTAAGAATAATATTTAATAGTTAATACATATAAATGAATTTAGTTGTGATAAACCTAGAAATTTGTGGTTTATTTTATTCATTAAAGGAGAGATCCTCACAGTTATTGCGAATAAGTGGGGAAGTATCCACAAATACAATTACAGTTTTGTGTCGGTTCTGCTCTTCTTTACCAAGTCCAAAATTTATCTTTCAAATTTATCAAAACAATAAACATTGAATTTATTTTGGAAGCAACAACCGCCATAAATCCCCAAATTAAAATTTGTTAGACCTGAACAACCGTACCAAATTAAAGCCATTCCCAGTCAAAACCATTAAGAATATCGATATACTTGACTCTCTTTACAAAATATTTTCATCCTATACTTCTTATGGCACCACAAAACATAACAACATTAATAATAAAATATAGCTTTAGACATAATTTTTTGCTCCTTTAAGCTAACAGAATTAAGAAATGACGCAAAAAATCATATTATTAAATTCTAGGGAGGTAGGGATGTAAAAAAAATAAAAAACAAAAAACGATATTTTATAAATATAGAAAGCAATAGAAAAGAAAAAAAAATTTATTGAAATTTTAAAATATTTAAAAAATGAGCTCTGTTTGGTCAAGAGATCACATAAAAATTATATTTGGTTTTTAATCATATAAATTTTTATTAAATGAACTGATATAGTTTATCGCCATAAACTTTCAGAATCTATTTTATCAAGAAATTCTTTATATTTATTCATTAATATTAGATAATAATTTCATACCAATAAAATTATAATTTATTAAATTCTCCTAGTTGTTCGAAGTAAAATTAAATAACCGATATTCATTATAATGTTGACAATTACTTTACACCTAAATTTCTATTGGAAAAAAACATTGGAAAAGCGATGAAAGCTTAATATATAAATTTTTTGAGTATGAGGATTTTATTTTAGTTAAAAATGGCAATTATGAGGTTGGGATTCGATTAAAAAAATTCATAGGTTTTTGTTTAGGAATAGGAATTTTCTTACCAGTTAAGCATTTTTCTATTATTTCATTACATAATATTATTTTCATTATTATGCCTTGATATTGAAAGGTATATATTAGTTATCTGTAAAAGTAGGGTAAGCATGTTAGGAGTTTTTTTTAAACTCGATCAAGCTATTTGACTTTATTTAAAAAAAATTAGTACCGATCCGCGTCGGCGGACTTAAATTTAAATATAAAATTGATCTATTTAAAATTTTTTCAGATTTTTATTTGTTAGTATAATTTATCGAAAATTATATTTTAAAAAATTTTTTACACCCTTCGATCCACCTCAAATTTCCTGATTATTTGAGACTTCTGACCAATTTCTCGCTGAAGGGATATTTAATATTCGCTTTAATTATAACTATAAAATAGTTGAAAGCATCACTTTTATGCAGGTTTGGGACAATCGGCTTATGTTCACCCCTCACCTCCTAACATTTTTTACAATGGATTTATCACTTCCTGTGCCTTAACTGAGCCATACAATTGACAACTTTCCCCCTTAACTGATTAGCTAAGCCCATTTGTAATTCCGTAGACTCAAACACTCTACGACCTTCCTCGTTTGGACAAAAAGATTGAGATATTCCTATAATGAAGTCTCCATCGCTTATCTAAAATTGAGCCTTAACAATGACGATCCAAGAAAAATGTAATAAATTCATACGTCGTGCAACCCATATTTATGCACTTTCTCTGAGAAATAGTTATAATTCCTGGAAGTGACATCTTCGAGTAATCTCGAATTATTACTTACAAACCATGAGCCTTGTTATGCCATTGGATTCACATTTAATTGGGATATGGCTATACTATGCTCATGTACAATGCTAAACATATATTGACACAAAATTTCGCCTCTCCCTACATTACAAACGATTCAAATATAGCTCACGAAGTCCCATGCATTGAAATCTGCAAGTATTCTTTCTACCCTCGAGCCATAGCCAGCGAAGTAATGAGTGTAACTATATGTGATTGGTTTGTCATAGTATATTTTGCATACCTTTTGGGGATATATTTACTTTTTATTTTTAATGCGTTATTATATATTTTAATTTTTTTACAGCTATTTATATAAAAAATGTGCTCACACTTATGATTATTTATTTGATCCCCAACATAAGGGTATCATCTAACTAGTAGTGAATTTCTGCAAGAATGTGATATAATACAATAATTATATTTTAAAGGTGATTGATGTTATATATTATTTTTTTAAGAAATTTAATTTTAAGAAATTTAAAATACGATATATAAACTCAATAATTAAAAAACAAATAAGCATATATTAAAAAAAAATTTTTAACAAAAAATATATATGTATAAATCTATTAACATAAAAGAGAACTGAGAAAAAAAAAATCATTTAAAAAAAAGTTACATATCACCCTAAAGGAGAGTGATTAAATTATTTTATTATTTTTGTAAATTCTCTATTATATTTTTGATTTATTTTGTAAATTTTGCCTACATAAAAAATTAGAATTTTATAAAAAAATATAATAAAAATTAAAATTTCTGGCAAAATTACTATTAATATATGTTAGCGATAATACAAAAATATCTGTCGAAAATATTATAAATATGATTTAAATATACTTCAATTGATATCAAAATTTTCAGGTAGAGGCGACGGTATATTTAATTTCCAAATAATCTGGAAATAAATAATTTTCATAAAAAACATTCAAATTTTGGATTCAAGTTATTTAAATTGTGTTCGAAGTTATTGAACATGCCTAATATTTTACTAACAGTTCCTTTTCAGAAAAAAAGGGGTCTGTTTGGGATAATATTAATAGGAAGGAAGAAAACCGACTGAAGACGACAACGGAAAAATTGGTACGAGTATATCATAACCTAAAATTGATTATTAAAGAAAATGATAATATAAAATATAAATCAGAACAATATTCTACCAAGGTTACTATTATATATAATATAAAGTTAATATTGTGTAATAAAATATTTATATGAATAATCATATTGATTGATCAATGCACCAATATGACTATTACCTTTTTTATTTCATCTTTCATAGGTAGTTTATTTACAAAGCTGTTAAATTGTAAATTCTATAAATTTATTGTAAGATTTTAAATAAGAGATTTAATTAGCATTTTATTATTGGGTCTCTACATTATATAAATAAAATATTTCTTTAAGAATGGAATGTTTATGAAAACACCTATGTTTTTAGCCCTATTAATATAACCATTTTGTTTTGGTTAAATGAATTGTAGATTTACATAAAATTCTGTAATCAAATCCCTTTATAACCGTGTATAATTATAATTTGGTTGTAATAAATACAATAATTTGTGATTAATTTTATGTTTAAAAAAAGAGACCCATTATAGTGCGAATTCGAGATGATAAATATAAAATATGCGAGAATTCGCCGCGAAGAATCCAATAATACAGCATATTTTATAAACTTCGCCTCTATTTCGCTTTAGCTGTGAAAAAAAAAGTTTAAAGTAATAAGCAAACATATTTGTTAGTTTATCAATTCTATTCAGGTTTCCTCTTTACAATAAGCTTAAATATTCAGTAAAATGAGAGTTTTAGTTTTGTGCTTATCCTGCTTTTCTAAATTTTTAGCAAGTCCAAATGTTTTGCAACGCATTTATATATTGATAATTTTATTTCCAAATTAATTTTTTATTATCGAAACAATATAAATATCAAATTTATTTTTGAAGCAATAACAATTTGTTAACCCTGAACAATCGTCGCGAAATTAAGACCATTCCCAGTCAACCATTAAGAATATCTATAAACTTAACACTGGATGCAAAATATTGTAATGGCCTTGTGGAAGAAAATGGACTCTATCCACTCTATTCGAAATATTATAAGGCTATCACCCCATAGAATAAAATCTAATAACATGATATTCATAGCTTATGACCAAATTCTTGAGCTTTAGAACTCACAGAATTAAAAAAACAGATCTAAAAATTCATACTAATTAATTCTAGAGGGATCTAGGGATATGAAAATATTTTAAATATAGAAAACAGTAAAAAAAGAGAAAATTTGATCATTTTAAAATATTTAAAAACTACTCTGTTTGGTAAAGAGATCATACCTAAAAATTATACATGGTTATTAATAATAATAAATTTACTTAACAATTCACATTTCTAAAATCTCTTTTTTCATAAAATATTCTTTATATTTATTCATTATTTTTTGATAATATTTTCATACCATTAAAATTATACTTTATCAAATTCTCTTAGATCCTGAAGGTAATTTCAAATTTAATAACCGATATTCAAAATAATGTTGGCAATCATATTACACCTAAATTTTTATGGGAAATAACACTAAAAAAGGGGTTAGAGCTAAGCGTAAAATATATATTTATAGGAAGAGAGGATTTTTTTTTTAGTTAAGAAATTGGGAATTACGTACAATTGCGCAAAATCATTTTATAGAGAGGTTAGGATATTTAGATATAAAACTTTTTTTATAGGTTTTTCTTTAGAAATAGAAATTTTCTTACTAGCTAAGCATTTTTCTATTTTTTATTCATTATTATGCTTTGATGTTGAAAGGCTTAAATTTGTGATCTACAATAGAGCAAGCACTTTTTTAAACTCGGTTCAAGCTAGGTCGTGCTTAATATATTTTAAAAAAATTCGGACTGCTCCGACTTGCCCGACTAAAATTTTAAAATAAAATTAATATATTTAAAATTTGCGAGAAATAAAGCATAAATATTTTTTATTTGATTTTAGAATTTATCGAAAACCCAATTATGATCAATGTGAATTGAAAAATATTAATTTACATATTTAAATAAGTTTCACCTTTGCTCCAAAATTGATAAAATGAATAATAGTATATATATTTATTTATAAAAAAAAAGTATATTCAACATTATCTTTATGATTTATAATATTTTCCTTTACACTACATCATATCACCATTTATCATACTCTAAATAATTTTATTTTCCTTTTCTCATTAATAAGTTTTCATCTTTTATTCAAATCACACTCTACCTCTTAGCAATAGATATTGCTAAGAGGTAGAGTGATATCATATAATTAGTTCCGCGTGTTAAAAGAAATATTAAAATATTAAGCCTTTTTTCTATTTAAAAACCTTAAATTCCTAAAATTCTTTACTCTTCGATCCATCTCGATATTCAAATTTACTAATTTTTTAAACTTCTGTCAAATATCTTGTTGAATATTTAATGTTCGCTTTAATAGTAACTCATGGAATGGTTGCAAGCATCACTTCCATACTAGTTTGTGGCTATCGGCTTATGTTCACCTCTTAACAGTTTCTACAGTGGATTTATCACTTCCTGTCCCTTACCTAAGCCATATATTTGGCACTTTCCCCTTGTGCTTGCTCCTTATTAGCGACCAAGACCATTTGGGATAATTCAGTAGTCATAAATACTCTACGACCCTTCCCATTTTCACATAAAAATATGGATATTCCATTCGATGAAGTCTCTATCGCTTATCTAAAACAGAGCCTACATGATGACAATTTCATAGTTTTTCACCACTTGAATCAAGGACTGGTAACGAGTTTCTGGAACCCACGTCAACAATATCCATTTAATGCATTTTACAGATGAGCATCAATATTTTTAATAACACCAAAACCACGCAGTTTAAGAAAATCACGCCGAGCACCGTTGATATTCAAAACGACGGCGCATTGCAGGATAATTTTTTTTTAGAATAATTTTTATATTCTATATATTTTCCTATGGTGTAAAGGTTTCTTAGGAGTATGACTGCTTGATTTTCAGGATAGATTTAAACGCCTAAAAAATTTATAATTCGTTTGCTAAATAAAAAAAATAAAAATTACAGGAATATTATTATTCATATAGCAATAAGATGCAACTTATGATTGAACAATATATATAAGACACCTTTTTACTATTTTTTTGAGTAAATTTTGCACTCCTCCATTTGCACTGTATATGAAATTTGAACTATTTTACGCCTAGCATTATATTATTAATTAATCTTTGAATAAGTTGTTTCAAAATGCAATTTATGCTATGAGCAGAAAGACTTTCTAGATCAATTATTCTTATAAAATTCTCTTGTATTTTTCCACAAAATAAATACCTATAAATTGAACTCAAATTTTCACAACCCGCTACATTTTTTTGTTTCAATCCACTTTGAGGCCAAAAAAAGTATCTCACTTTCGTACTAATCTGTTGTATACAACTCGCATATAAAATATATATTTAAGTATAGTATACCTATATGGAATCATCACTTATTTCAGATTAACTTACCAACAGTTATTATATTTATCATAAAACTTTCGATTATTAGTATAAAGATATTTATATATATAATTATTGTGAATAATTTGGAGATAAAGAATTTTAAGGGCCATAAATAATTTATATAATTTACAATATTCATTTATATATTAGACGAGATTTGCCAATTAAATAAATATTTAAATAAATCGGTGTATTGTTCTTTTTTTGATCAAACGCATTTCAAATAGTGGGAACCATTAAACAGTTGGGGTAGAAAGAGATAGGGTTAAGGTCCAGAATGCATTTCGACCTTTTATAAAACATCAAATGTGGTGCCAAATTCTTATAATTTTAAAATTCTACTATCGCATAATATTTATACATTTCTGATATGTATCTCAATCTTTTTAAGCAAAGGTTGTTAAAATGATAAATAGAAACTAGTTAAATTTTAAGTTTAAAAATATATTCGTATGATTCTATATAAAATGAATACAGAAAAATTATAATTTATTGATATATTTTAAAATATTCTAGTAAATTATTATTCTCTTGGTAAATTTACTCAAAATAATAAAAAATGAACCATATAAAATTTTATCTGTTAATAGTTGAAAGATGGACATATATGAGTAATAATGATTTATTTTTCTCTCATATCGCCTATTATTTTTAATCGTTATTTTATAATGATATGTATGCTTATGATATAAAGTAAAACTTCCATATAATGACCATTCGAGTCAGTTTTATCTTGACAATGTAATTGAGATAAAATACATGACTCACGACAATACAGAGAATAAATTTAAATAGGCATTATCAGAATTTAATATAGCACAATTGATAATATATTATCAATTATAAAGTCAGAAGATTTCATATAAATATACAATATCTATGTCTAAAATAGTAATATAGTCATTTTTGTGACCCTGAACTCGTTTATTTCCAAATTTCGGAAAATTTCAAGACATGTCGCCTAAAAAAATATCTATTTTTTTATTTACCACTTTTATAATATGAATCAATATTTCTAAATATTATTCTCTAAAATATTATCCATTTTTATTTGAGCTGTGGTCCGGATATTATAAATTTGTATTACAAATATTCCCTTTCAAAACAGAATAGTACCGTTTATATTTAAAGTATTTTATTTTTTAACATCACAATCAATCATATATATTAGAGTTGTTAAAGTAACTAGCTCTCTCTCCTACTTCTAAAAAGAGCTTCCCGTTACTAATTTTTTAAAAGGACCTAGGTCCCTCTCTAAGTAATGCACTGCTTTAATTTTCTTTTGAAATTACAAAACAAGATCATATTATTTTATCAAATATTTTATTTATGTAAATTGATATATCAAAACAATTATAATTTTTATTATCTTTTAAAAGTAAAAATTTATTTTATAAATTTTAATCTAACTTACAATCACGCCATCTCTTAATACTAAACAGACTTTTATCAAAAGCATTAGAGGGAAGCTGGATATTGTATTTTATAAGAATATTTTTTACTTCAGGAAATTTATCAAGAATAGTAATTTTGGTATCATTATTTTTTAAAAATTGTCAAAAATATTACATTTTTGTGATCAATTTCAAGGAATCCTGAAAAATCTACCAAATCGTTGCAGGGTTCTCTAGAACTAGCGCCTATTATGTTTCAGGTTTTCCTAAAAAATTAATTAATTTATATTTTAGTTCTATATTTTGAGCCTTTTTTGATCCATTTCTAATTTAATTTAAATGCAGGGTGGATAATAACCGAAATAATATTTTCATTATATTAAACATTTGAAAATCTGCAATAAAATTATTTAAATAGATTTATTATTTTTATATTATAAAAATTATAACTACCGCGTTTATTAGAGACTCTACATCGTTAGCAAAGCTCTAACTCTGCTGAGTTTAATTTTAAAGTAAGCCTAATAATAGTCGGAGTTAAGAAACCCATATTCATACTCGCCTGGGAATTTTTTCCAAAGGTTCCATAAAAGTTTATTTGTTTCAATAAGATAACGATTATATTAATATTTACTTGGCTATACACTTTAATAAATTTAAGTTCTTTATGGTTAAAGTGTATAAGCCCAATGTTATCACATAACAACTCATCAAGATCTTTTTGTTTATCACTTAATATTTTATTTAGCAAAATCATGATTCATAATGAGAATTCCATCTTGACACATAATAAACATTTATTTCGCTCTAATATTCGTTACAATAGGATCAAACTCTTTTAGAAGAGAAATTTTTTGTATGATGGAAATAGAAATTCGTTTTCTTCCCCTAGCAAATTATTAACACCATTAATCAAAATAATATCAAACAAAATAATCAAGACGACATAGACGGAACAATTAAAATATCATCTTTAAACAATAAACCTGCTCCTTTAACCCGGGAGCATTGCAGCTCCTTAACTTTATCGTAGAACTTCCATACCGAATCTACTCATTCCTAAAGACCATCAAATATTAATTATTGTTAGTGAGTGATAAAATCCCCAATGCTATATTCCATCAGAAGAAACTAAGCAGTCGACCTCGATTATCTTAGACGTTTCTAATCTCCAATACTTAACAAATTTAAAAATCTTCTCATAGTTCACTCAAAATTTTATGAACAATTTTGTCTCAATAGAGTATTTCACAAGGGGGCCCATTAGAGCCTCTTTTATTTTGTTTTGGAATTCATAATTTACTAGCCCAACCAAAATTTGAACTTAGATCTAAATTCTGGGTATTTAAACATGGAACAATATATACCTAAAACGAATTTTTCAATTCGATTTTATATGATTCGATTCGTATTTTTCGAATATAAATAACAAACATATTCAATTCGAATTGAATAAGAATAAAGAAATATTATTATTCGTCGAATAATTTTTTATCTATTATTCAATCGAATTTTACCAAAATTATTCGTATATTTTCATAAATTTATCATATATATTCAAAATTATTTATAAATATTCGAAACTTTTCGTAATAAAACTTATTCAGAAATATATAAAATTATTTTTAAGTTACGTAACATTTAATTTTTTAACCTTTATTTCTACCTATATAAATCACTTTTAAATTGTAATAATCTATTTTTTTTAGAGTTTGAAAAACAAAAATCTCAAGATATTTTTTAAAGATGAAAGATTTTATTTTACCTAAAATTCCAAATTAATTTAGTAAAAAAAACTTTATAAGTAAACCTTTTATAATTTTCTTGCACAAGAAATTTTTTAAGTGAAATCGCAGATTTTAAAAAAAAAATATTCAAAGATTCATACAAAAAAATTTTTAAGATTTTTCATACTCTAATTTTTACAATTTATTTTATATTTTTAATCGCCGGGGTGGCCTAATGGGTAAGATGTAGGCTTGGAAACACGAGCATGAACAAGGACGCGGGTTCAATCCTGGTAAGAACCATAAAAACTTTCAAGTTTTTCTTCGATGACTGATGTGTAAAGACATATGGTATGATGAATTTCGGAGCTTAGAGATGACACCCCGGTCACCGACAGGCCTGGACAGCCGGGTGCTAAGGATACCTGTCCAATAAACAAAATGAAGGACACAAATGAAAATATGAATATGAAAGCTAGGGCGTTCCCTCCATGCGACGCGCAGGGTGTAGACCTCCATCCTGTGAAAAATAAACTAAAGGTCAAAGCAAAGAAGACAAGACTGGCAAGTTTGAATATTGGGACGCTTAAAGGTAAGACGAGAGAATTGGCATCAATGTTGAACAGGAGAAAAGTTGATATAGCGTGCAAACAAGAGACGAAATGGAAAGGACAGAAGACTTTGATGATTGGAGATGGGTATAAATTGTACTATAATGGACTTGTTAGCAATAGGAACGGTGTCGGCATCATCCTCAGTCAAGATCTAACCTCCTCAGTTGTAGAAGTCAACAGGATCTCTGATAGACTAATGAAGATAAAACTCTGCATTGGTCAATCAATACTACACATCCTATCAGTATATGCTCCTCAAACGGGTTGCAAGGAAGAAGAGAAAGATGACTTTAGAGCTATCCTTGATGAAGCCGTAATGGAAATCCCTAAGGATGACCTAGTCATAATTGGTGGTGACTTAAATGCGCATGTGGGGAAAGCAAGAGATAGCTACAAAAGGCATCATGGTGGTTTTGGATACGGAGAAAGAAATGATGAAGGAGAGCACGTACTGAAATTTGCGCAAGCCTTCGACCTTGCCTTAACCAACACCTACTATAGGAAAAAAGATAGTCATTTAATAACATATGAAAGTGGTACTAGGAAAACACAGATAGATTACATGCTAATCTCTCGCAGAAGATTAAAAGATGTAATAGACTGCAAAGTCATCCCAGGAGAAGATATCGCCGCGCAACACAAGCTACTAATCATGGATTTACAAATCTCAAATAAATCCACTCAAAATAAGATAAAACTGGAACCATGCATCAAATGGGGCAAATTAAAAACAATGACAGATGCCTTTGCAATCAATGCAAACATTGAAACAATAAATTGCTCACAAGTCAGTGAAAAAATATGGACAGACCTTTCATCCAGATTAATAGACACTGCAAAATCGACGCTAGGCTTGACAAGAGGAGGCAACAAATCACACAAAGAACTATGGTGGTGGAATCAAGAGGTACAAACCACTATACAGGAGAAAAAAGCCCTTTATAAAATATGGTACAAATCCAAAAATGCAGATGACAAGTCAAGATACAAAAAATCCAAGAGATTAGCTACAAAGGCGGTGGCTAGGGCCAAATCTATGGCATACGATGACATGTACGAAGATCTACATACCAAAGAAGGGCAAAATAAAATATACAGATTAGCCAAACAGCGAGAAAAGAATTCTAGGGATATAAACGGAGCTCCGAAAGTAATCAAAAATAAAGATGGGAAATTGATAATAAAGGAAAAAGAAATAATGAATAGATGGAAAGAATATTTTCAGGAGCTTCTCAACTTTAATTCCCACATATTGCATCTCGACGAACACTCCCCTTGTCAGAACCTTGTACAACCTATAACAGAACAAGAAATAATCACATGCCTCAAGCATATGAAAAACAACAAAGCTAGGGGTCCAGACGATATTCCAATAGAAAGCCTTAAAGCACTAGGAGATGATGGAATACATCTCCTCACAAATCTGTACAATAAAATACTTGGAAATGAAGAGGTCCCCCAAAAATGGAGGCAGAGCTATCTAGTTCCTATCTTCAAAAATAAAGGGGATCCACACAATTGTCAAAATTACAGGGGCATAAAACTAATGTCACACTGTCTAAAACTATACGAAAAAATAATAGAAAAAAGATTAAGAGATATAATCGAAATAGGAGAGACACAGTTTGGCTTTATGCCTGGAAGATCAACAACCGATGCTATCCATGCAATTAGGCAAATGAGTGAAAAATACAGGGAAAAGAACAAAAAGCTACACATGGTCTTTCTCGATCTAGAAAAGGCCTTTGATAGAATCCCAAGAAAACTTATCTGGTGGGCGCTACGCCACAAAAAAGTTCCCGAAAAATATATAAGAATAATAGAGGATATGTATATGGGACATACAACAATGGTCCGTAGCACAACAGGTACTTCAGCAGGCTTTACAATAGCCGAAGGAGTTCATCAAGGGTCGGCTCTCAGCCCACTTCTCTTCATTACAGTAATAGATGTATTAGCACAGTCTATACCTCAAACAGTCCCGTGGAATATGATATTTGCAGATGATATTGTGATACTTGCCGAATCCAAGGATGAAATGAAAGAAAGGTTAGTGAATTGGATAAATATCCTAGAAACGCACGGATTAAAAGTAAATAGAGAAAAGACGGAGTATATGGTGATAGGAGGAGATGAAACGGAGAGTATTGATATAAATGATTGGCAGATATCCGCAATTGAAAGCTGCAAATATTTGGGCTCCACTATACAAACAAACGGCACAATAGAAAAAGAGATAAAGAATAAGATTAATCAAGGGTGGTTAAAGTGGAGATCTTTATCTGGAGTGCTATTTGACAAAAGAATCCCACACAAATTAAAGGGAAAAATTTACAGTTCCATAGTACAACCAACTATTCTATATAGTTCGGAAACATGGCCAACCAAAGAATCAGACGAGAGAAGTCTACAAACTATGGAGATGAGAATGCTGAGGATGATTGCTGGGGTAACAAGAAAGGATAAGGTGCGCAGTACAAGAATACTAAATAGTTTAAAGGTAGTGCCCATTAAGACTAAGTTAATGGTAAACAGACTTAGGTGGTATGGGCACACAATGAGAAGGCCTATGAACTACATAGGAAATAAAGTTGAAAGATTGGAAGTGATGGGCAAACGTAAAAGAGGAAGGCCAAAACTTCAATGGGGCCATAAAGTTAGAGCCAATATAAAGAAGTATAAAATAGATAAAAGAGATTGTACGAATAACATAAAGTGGAGAGAGATGTTGAAGGAGCTTACCACCAGAAAAGGTGAAAGCTAAAAGAGAAAAAAAAAAAAAAAAAAAAATTTTATATTTTTAAAGATTTATAACAATTAATATTAGGGTACAGATTCCCAAGTCATTTTAAGATAGAAATTATTATATTTCGAATAATATAACTATATATATTTATTAATTTATATTTTTCAATAATCATCTCCTACTTCTTAACAAATACATATTTAGCCTCCAAATCTAATGAGAAATCTTTGGCGTTTGTAATATTCGCATTTTAGAATATAATCGAAATATTTTCTGTCCCGTGTTTTTCTAATTTTAGCAGATAAAATTACAAATATTTAAGGCATTGAGCTGATGCCTTTGTTGTTACGATTTATTAATACAAAAAATAATAATATGAAAGAAATGTTTCTGCAGTTTATTCAGAATAACGAGGTCCACATTAACATTTGTAATATTTGAGAATTTTAAAAAATTTAAAGTGAAAACATAATCGACAACTAAATTCTGTCTCCATATTTCTCCATTTTAGCAGATGAACTTCAAATATTGCAGCATTAAGTAGATAGCATTGTGTATGTATCGACAATTCATTCCTATTTCAAGTATAACTGCATCAACCTCAGTTGGAATAATATCTGAGAATTCTAAAAAAGGTAATAACGAATCTCTTGATAAAATAATATTTTCAATTTTTTTTGTTAAATATAAATTTGATACATGGACAAGGGTAGAATAGAGTCCAACGTAAAGGTTCGCTATAAACTAATCATTGCATTTATGAAGCTAGAAATGTCTATTAAAAATGCACTAACTGAAATAGCAAAATGGAATGAACGAGATATTTCATCAGAAGCAGAAAGATTACTGGACACGATATATCAACCAAATTATTTTAAGATTAGAATGTATCAATAAATTGTATAATTACATAGATATTTTGTGCAATCTATTTCAAAAAATATGATATAGATTAAATTGAAACTATGAGAATAGCCGAAATATTGTATTGGAACTTAAACTAATTAGGACACAAAGATAACAAATTTCATGAATAGATATAATATTGAAGGGCAGAGCTCTTCTATTAATTTTATATTTGTCTACTTAACTTACACCAAGGTAAACCAATCGTTCTCATTGGAAAATAAGTAGATTAATACTAGTTAATAAATATTTTATCACCTTTTAGATACTATTTTAACTCAAATGAATCAGTTTCTGGTCAGGCATCACTTACAAATGAACAAATATTTTTCTTTTACAAACTACCTTTTAGTGATTCATATAATATTATATAATGAGCATATTTTATATTAGTTTATTATAAATTATCTATGTTTTATTATCACTAGTTCTAATAAAATTCAAAATATTCAAAAATAACTAAAAGAATAAGTTTTAAAAATTTAGATTATCTTTTAACATAAGGTATACTCTCAGTTAAAGAATGCTATGGGAAAACCTGTTTACGCTTTCTAGAGCGGACAAAATTAGAAGATAATAAATAACCTTGAGGGAGAATTCCATAACAGAGCAATTCATCATGGGTGGTTGACCATACCTGGGCAACATAATCTTGGCTTTGACTTTTAGGAATTGGAAGCTAATGTAATTTTACTTTTACATTCTTGCTTTAGGCCATGTGATAAATCATCTTTTGACCAAATCTTTTCTGAAAATTATGACCAGCTCTTTGCCAAATATGCTTTTTACTTATTTTATTAGGCAAAATTATAATCAAAGGCAAAATATTATAATTTTTCAACAAAAATCAACCTCCTTTTATTAAATTTTAAAAAATATTCCCCTTTAATTGATAGAAAATTAATCAGAATCGTCCTCAATAGAATTTTTACAAAACTATTATGATAAATTTTAAATATTTTTTTTTCTAAAATGAAAAAATAATTTTACTAGTAAACATGGGATTCTAATAGACTTGGAAATTAATTTTATTCTTAGTACTATGAAAACAAAAGTAGTCTTTATATGGAACGTCATTGTTTTTAAATATAATATTTAAAATTAATTTTATATGCCTAAATCATTTTTAATTCAATTTATAAATATAAAAGACTTAATCAATTCAAGTATGATAATTTAAATTATTACATATATAGAATTTACAGTTGTATATTTTAACTTAGATGTCTATTATTAAAAGCTACCTAACCTAATTGTCCGAGATCTTCAAACAGGGCCAAAACTTATAATTTTTCTTTTAGGAGTAGGGGTATTGGGGGAGGAAAAAATTAATTTGTGCTTATTTTGATTTGAAATTGCATTAATAAATTGACAAGAAATTAGATATTTCAATTTTACGTCATTTTTTGAGGAAACATTAGAATGTAGTTTCAGCCCAGCTTGCAAGCCTAATTATCTATCATTAATCCGGCCCGATAAAAATTAAAAAAAGAAAAAATTTTTTTGATCTCACTTTCTCTGAATTTTTAAAAATTTATAATCATTTTACAATCAGGTTGTGTGATAAGGATATCATTTAGTCATTCGGAATATTTTGATTATATTTTAATAAATTATTAGAATTGGAAATTTGAGAAGAGAGTGTAAATGTATAACTACACTATTAGATTACTGAAACATCACCATAGAAATATAAAACCAGCCATGTTTGTGGCACCATTTACAAAAAATATTAGTGGTACATTCCCTTTCTATTCTTTCTTTCTTGTCAATTGATTAGAAATTATAAAATATTTTCAAAATAAATGAGAAAACTTTTTTAAAAGTAGTATATGGTGTTTACATTTAATATTTTTTTCTACCATATTTGCCAATAAAATTATTTTAAGCTGTTTATTGATAAAATATATTATATATTTTTTCAGAGACTTACATGAATCACTCATAGTCTGAATCTAATCCGAGTCTGCCGTAGGACTCGAACAGAATTTACAAGCTTTTTTTAAGGAAATTAAAATTGTGAGATTAATTTTTTGGGGGTTTGAGGTAAAAATTATAATAAGTGTATATATAATTCATTCTTAAAATTTTAGTCGTCAAATATATATATTCTAACATTACCTAAAACCTTCGGTATTGCTCATAGTCTTTGTAATTAATTAATCAGTTTAAAGTCGACAAATTAGAATTAAGTTTTTAATTTTTTTTATTAAATTATAATAAACAGGCCTTTCTAAAGAAACAAGTAAATTTATATTTTGATTCAAAATACCATTTTGCATATGTCAGGCTAAGGATTACTACACTTGCTCTCGTCAAAAATATGACATATAATAGAAAATTTTTTTTTTTTTAAAAACTGATTTCATTGTCTATATTTTTTTCTAAATAAAATTAAAGTCTTTACCAGATCTATTTGGCGAATAATTCAATCGCATATGTTTTTGTATTAGATATCAAGTAAAAAATTGAGCATTGTAAATTAGTTATAATAATTTTCAATACTTTAAGCTTCTGCACCTCAAAAATATTATTATCTCCTTACCCCTTGTATTTTGTAATAATCTTTATATTTATTTATTATAAGTTATATTTTTCAAATGAATGGAATACTCTAATATATTAACTTTATCTTTATCTACCAACTCTCATTTAAGGATGGTCAGAATAAGTATTGTGTCACGCCCTTTCCTAAAATATTTGCTCATACTTTATTTACAGGGTTGCCATATCTTGTCATAACCTTTTACTCAAATGTAACAGCTTTTTGTGCCGATAAAGAGGGTGAATTTCGGAAAAAGGGAATGTGCAATGATGGATTATTAGTTTTGAATGAAAACTTTATCTGTTTTAGAAATAATTATGGATTCTCAAGATATCTAGTTAGTAATATAGGGGTAACTTTAAATAACTTGGTTAAAAAATTGCAATCCGAAGATTCAATTGTAGTTAAGAATTTTTATTAATAATTAGTTATAACTTTAAAAGCCCAAGTTATTAATAACTTTATTATGGATCGGTTGTAAAACAAAATCTTATAAAATGTGATGATAATAATAAAATCGCATCATTGTAATATGAATCTAATAAATTCATTAAAACAATCATTTCGTATTTAGAAATGAATTTACAAATAAATGTGGAAATCTATATAATTAAGATCGATAATATTTAAATATGAGGAAGTGGAATTAATAATAATAAATTCTAATATATCGGAATTATTTTAAAAATTATTGCACAATTATAAAATAATAATATATCTAATTATTGTATTTTTTTCAAAGAACTTTGCGCCAAATAATAAATATGCAATATTTCTCATTACTATCTTCAAACGCTGAATAAGAGCTCGTATTTAGTTTAATAAAAATTTCTTGCGGAAAGATCTTAATCGATTATCTTTATCAGCTTTAGAAGCAGAATTAAATCAAACATAATTTTTATTATAATTGTAAAGATTTTAAGAAATATTAAAATATAGGAAATAAAATATGTTCTAATTTTTTTAATAAAAAAAATACTATACGATCTTTATTATTTTTCTGATACGTTTAGATATTCATTTTAAACAAAGAAATAATCATCGGAAAAAAAATTAATATTATTATTAAAGAAAATTTTTTTTTGAATGGTTGAATTTTCCTACTTTTTATTTGAATGAATCTGGCAACACTGTTTATTTGCCATGAAATTTATAAGCTTATTTTTTTAATAATATTGTAACATTTTTATAAAAACTATTATTAATATTGAATAATTATAATCGATGACATGACATATAACTTTTAATAATAAATTATATATGATATATCAATGACACTCTAAACAAGGTTATTAATCCAAATCTCTTAGAGTATAATTAATTTCTACTTCAAGTAAATAGTAAATTAAAAATGTAAAATACTTAATAATTGTATATAAATAGTAATAAATAATCGGCATATATATATTTATTTTCTGCTTTTTCTCATCTATTGCAAATTTTGAAGATCATACTAAAAAAATCACAATAATTTTTTTTTAACAAGATAATTAAATTAAATCTACGAATTATTAATATTAGAAATAAATTATCCTAATCAATATCATGTTCATGGAATTATTTAATATTATTTTTCTAAAGTCATTTAATATTATCAATTTTCTATGGTCGATTTATTTTTTATGACTTAGGAATACAATTAGCCTGATATAAGGGCTACTTCTGGTTTTTCCCTTAAATGTAAGATAATATAAAAAATATAGCAAAATGATGTATGAGTATGATCCTCTTATTTCGAGTTTTCAATTAATCCTAAAAATCCTATTCAGGAGTTTGTAAATTCATTAATAATACTTAGCGAAAATTTATTATATAAAAATTTACCTAGCGAAATTAATCAACTCCTTTTTAGCGCCAGATTAATTGCACGATCTAAGTCTGATTTGTGACTACGAAGAGTCTTTAGATAGATGTGTGATAGCCGCCCATTTTCTTCTCATATATATCGAATATACTCCTTCTGACACCCTTGTCTGTGATCTTAATTTCAAGAATGCCTTCCTTTATATTTTTTATGAAAAATTTGCATGAAAAATTGTCTGTAAAACCCTTCTCAAATTTGGGAATTATACAATTCCTTCTGATAATGGTATGCAAAAAGGAGACCCTTTGTATCCTATCATATTTATCTAGGCTTACATATCCTAATTTACTCTTTAAAAACTCTTTTTAACTTAGACATAAATATATGGTATCTGGATGATGACACCTTAAAAATAGGTCTTACTCTAAATAAAGCAAAATCAATGCTCTTGAATTCTAGGGGTTTAAAATTATAAAAGAAAATTAAATTAATCTTATTGGTTCACCTTTAAGCAGTTTTTCCAATTGTGAGGCTCGAAAAAAAATTTTTTTTAATGGCCTCTTAAAAAAATATTTTAAAAGAAATACCCTTTATACCAAAATTTTTTTTAAAAAAAAATATTATTTTTACCAAAAATTTTACATATTTTTAGATTTTCTTTTTTTTAAATGGAAATTATTTCGTTTTAATCAATTATTTAGAAATACATTTGAAAATATTTTAAATATTAAATTGGGAGATTTTAACTGGAGTTTCTCTAAATTAGCATCGAAAATGAGAGGTTTAAATTTAAATCCTTTAAATCTTATATTATTCTTCATTTGACTACTTGGATATCTTTAACTTTGCCTGAAGCTGTTTTACCAACCGTTTATAAACAAATTTTGAAACTTTAATATAAATTTATTCTAAAGTACTTTCGTAGAAACCTACCCCCCTCACCGCCTATGGAATAGATTGTATTACGAAATACTGACTATTATAGTAATTATAAATGATTGGAAGCATTACCAAGCTTAACCTACGTAACCTCTTATCAGATAAACAATTAAGAGTTGCCATAGACCACCGAATTGGATGTTACATCGTTCAACCACATGCATGCATAAATTGTAAAATATCGGTTGATTCTAAAAGGAGACATTGTGTTAATTTTATATATAGTCAAGACAGACATGCAAGGCATGCAACAATTAATTCTGTTATTAGCTGCTCTTTAATGAGGGTCCGAATAACAAACATCTTGGGGCCTGCTAATTTATCATTGATGATGAAAGCCGGATCGTTTAACTTCTTTACCTTCATCATTAGAATGCATCTCTTCATTTTAAAGAAATGTAAAGAAAAAAAATTTATGAATTATATGTTATTTTATCAATCGCTCTCTCTTCCTTTGGACATATGTCAAGCTGATTTTAAAAATATTTTATAAATGTAGGGATTTAGCTATAAGAATAAAATAAGCCCATATATCAAAACCGTAATTTTATTTAAACAAAATATTCAAATTACGATTTTAAAATATAATTATTTTTTTGGAACTTATATTCCCAATTACGTTTTAATAGAATAAGCGTTTTATTTATTCTATTATAGTTTTATAAATGATATCTTTAATATTATTTTATTAAACTGTTAATAAGAATCAGTATTAATTACTAAAAAAAAGAATTATAAATGTAATATTATTGATCATGTGAATATTCTTCTAAAATATAATGCATAATTTCAATTTTAAAAATATAAATAAAATTTAAGATTGCTTTCGGGTTAAACATATGTCAAATTTACATATTAAAATGCAATATTTATCTTTTTAAAATTTTAATTTTTAATAATTTATTACCTTTATCATTATTTCATTTTTAAAAGATATACATTAAAATAATGTATAAATATCATCAAAATAATTTTATTAATTATATAACTAATTAGTGTTGCGATGCAAAGAAATAGCAAATAGTAATATATATCCTTTTTTATATATATAATAAATATAATAGATATTATTTACCTAAATAACATTTGATGTCATTATCGTAACCAGACGGAGGAAAGGGAGTAGCACGAAAAAATTTTCCTATTATAAATTTTTATGTTCTCGTAAATATTATTATAATCTTTCCCTATATACAAAAGAATTTGAAGAAAAATTAATTGTGTTAATAATTTTTTTAAAAATAACAAATGTAATTCTTATAGTAAGAAAATAAAGTGATAAATCTTAATTATTTTTATAAATATATAACAAAGTCAAAGCCTAAAATAAGTGGATCTAATAACCTCTTATAAAAATTGTTGGGAGAAAAACCATCAAATAGTACCCGCTCCTCCCTACCTCAAACAAAATCTTGGCTATACCTATTGATATTGAATATAAAATTTTCAATAGTGAATAAATAAATGACAGATTAACCTTAAGATTCAACAAATTTAATTTTATTATAAAATAACATGTTAATTTTAAGGTTAGTGACTAATAGAAGTGGCAAAGAAGAGTTCCCCTCTCTCTCCCACCCTCTATCTTATCTCCCCAAATAGAGTACAGTATATTGCAGAATATCATTTTTAAGAAAAATATTTGATAAAAAATTCAATATAGTCATAGGCTTGCAATAAGTGCACCTAAAAACCTGCAATATAATATTCGACATTAATCTAAATATGTACATTGATAATATAAAATTATAAATTTTTTTAGTGAAAGAATTCGATATAAATGGTAAATTTATTTATAAAATGAATTCATTCTAAATTAGAGTCACTAAAATAATTTACTTACATCTATTTAGCTTTAAAAAACATGAAGCCAAGTATATTTCATTATAATTAAAAAATAAAATAAAAATATTTAAAATGAGGTTAGAGAACAGATTTGATGAAAAAGGAAAAATTTTATTTGTTTTAAAAAATTTAATTTAAAAAAAAAAAGTGTGCTATTCGGGCATATTAAAATGGTATGAGCTCGATATTAGCAGTTTTAATATCAATGTTAAGAATAAGAATTAAAAAATTTTTATTATGATTTTATTATAACATCAAAAGTCGTGTGTTCCACCCTATTTTAAAAAGAAATAGTTAATCTTGCATATTTAAAATTTTTTAGCTTGTAAATAGTAAAGATTATTTGTTACTTAATTGCTAAGAAATAAAAAATTTTATTTAAGGCTGACTACCTCTAAGGATTTTACAAATCACTTTTATTTGATACCAATATTAAATTATAAAGGTGTCAGACATCTTACTTTCCCACTCATATAGTATGATGATCAATAAAGTATCAATAAGATCTTTTTAAAACATATATAGAGGTATTATGATAAAAAATGTTTTGAATTTAAACAATCATCGCCACCATAAATTCAAAAGTGATGCTAATAAAACAGTAATATCCAGATTTTATTTATATTTATATATTTTGAACATTATGTTATCATAATTTTAAATTCCCTAACACCTAAATTCATTACACATTAAAGAATAAAAAAATAAGTAAAGTAAATAAAGAAATAAATATAAAAAAAATACATACACTGATTATAGTTAGCTCTAATTGGCGGGTGTCATATATATATCTATTTTTTAGGGGAAGTAATTTTGCGAATTCAATTGTTATATTTTTATGAGTAGAGTAGATTATTATTTATTTTCTAAAATGTGCAAGATATAAATGACATTAAAAAATATAAAATCGTCATTATAATATTTTGTTTTAAATATTAATATTATTGAATTTTTTATTTTATATAAATTATTTGTAAAAAAATTAATTCTAATTTATTCTGTTGCATATATAAACTTGCTATTTTTTGGAAATATATCTATAAGAAAAAATAGTAACAATAAACACTATCCTACACTTTAAATTGTCTTGGAAGAATACTATTTATCAGGGGTCATTGAATTTATAAAACAAGCATAATTTACTTAAGTAATAGCTAATTACTAACATTTTTTATAAAGACCTTCACGAGGCTTATCTATTTTTTTCTGAATTGACGACGTGTCTTATGAAATTCTTCGTCAAATTTCTATTTGTTAAAGAAGAATAGATTATTAGTACGAAAATATAATCTGATGATGTCAAATAGGTAATAGAGTTCTACTAAGGTGGAAACTCTTAATATATGTTTTAAATTGCTTATGTATATACAATAAAAATAATTAGAATAAGAATATAATATATTATATTTATTTATAGTCTTACATTGGGGAGGTAATGTTTATTGTTAGTATTATAACATTATAATAATATCATGCCAATAAATTTTAAAAAATTAGACATTTTATAGTTATCATAATTAATATTTTTATATCAAAAATATCAAGATATAGATATAATTAATTATAATATATTTAATTTACTAGCAAATTAATCTAAATAATGTAATTATTTAATTAGTAATATAATTAGAATAATGGAGAAAAAAATATATTACCAAAAAATACCGAGGAAAAAAAATATTTTCTGGGTATAAATATAAAATATTGAAAAATAAGATCTATTTACTAAAAATTTTATACGGAAATATTATTAGTAAAATTAATAAAATACTAAAAAATATTTGTTATTTATTTTATTGAAAAAATATTTTTTTAAATAATATATTTTCGAAGAAATAAATAGGAGCCTTATAAATATATATTAATAAATTTTGCAGAATAATTTTATGATTTTATCCAAGTTTTAATTATAACATATTTTTTAAAGATAAAGTTGCGAAAGGTTTGAATAATTTTGTACCTAAAATAATTTATACGTTTTATTAAATGTTTTAGCTAATAAGAATATTACGAGCTTAAATAATGATTTATTTTTATCTTCTTAATTAACGGAATATTTTAATAATATATTATTAGACCACTCATATTTTTTCATTAATTTTGGTAATTGCTTGAAAAATGAATTATCATTTTCAAAAGAAATATATTCATATGATAAGTAGACTAAGTCAATTGGAAACATAATTAGTATTTCGTAATCCTTTTTAATTTTTGGAAAATGCTAGATAATTAAGCAAAAATAAAAAATTAATTTTTTCCAAAAAATCCTTAATAAAATATTTCATGAATATATATATGAAATTAAATTTAAAAAAAAAAATCAAATATTATTTATAAAACAATGGGAAAAGATCTATGTTAAAGAAATTGTAGTTCCAATTTTTTTTTACTAGCCAGATTAGTTTAGCTCAGTGGCATTTTTAGACTGTAAATTTAGAGGGAGCCTATGTTTGAAAAATTTTAAATTTGCAAAAATCGTAATTCTATCTAAGATATTTTAAAAAAAAATAAGATTTTTATTCTTGGGCGATGGATATATTCACAACTTCCATTCTGCACTAATTGTTTTTTTTGCTATCCTTGAATTTTTACGGTATCTATCTGAATGTTAATTAATAAATAAATTTTAAATTCCATAATAGTATTTTTTGGTGATGCAATGTTTACAAAATTAGTTTATTTCCATATAATTTTAAGTAGGGGGAAATCCAAGTGGGTATGGATTAAAAAATATTAGGGAGAGGGAAGGAAAGTAAATCCAGAATTGGCGCTTCCAATATTTTTTCTACTAGCCAATTGGTTTAGCTCAATGACATTTTTAGACTGTGAAATTCTAAAATGACAAAAATGGTAATTCTACCTAAATAATCTCAAAAATGTTTTTTATACTCTTGGACTATGGATATATTCATATTAACCTTCCACTCTGCACCAATTATTTTTTCTATCCTTGAATTTCATGGGTATCTATCAGATATTTAAATTCCATAATAGTATTTTTTGGTGATAGAATTTTTAATAAAATAAAGTGAGGCTAGAATAATTTACTTGGACATAATTTTAAGAAGGTGAGAAGCTTCAAGTAGGTAAGGATTAAAAAATATTTTAGGAGGGGTAAAGGAAAGTAAATCCAGAAATGTTACTTCCAATATTTTTTTTTCCAAGAAGAACTGATTATGAGAATTCTATAATTTTAATATATTAGGAAAATAGTCTAAAATGTGTTTGAATTTATGTAAAGCATATTGTTTTTTAGGAATGATTATTATAAAAAGTTTGATTATAAAACAATAATATCATCCTTCTGATATTTTTTTAATTAGGGGGGGGGTGCATTTGTCCCGCCTTAACGCGCCTGAATATAGGTACTTCGAACAAAATACAAGCGTTTTGTACAAAGATGTATTTTATAACCAATGACAAACGTCATGGTAGAATATCCTTAACTACTTACAAATATTTTTTTTAAAGTAAGAAATCCTTATATCATAATTTAAACATTACACTGTTTTTACGATAAAACCAATGTTTTTAATATTATATTATATTTTGCAGTAAATATAACTACAGAAAGATGTAATTTTTAAATAATTTTATATAATATTTAGTATAAATAATTTAATTGCGATTTAATTTTATTCTTATTTTTTAATATACATATATATAGCGCAAAAACTCAAAGTTAAACAAAGTAAAATTAATGTTTTAATCAGAATAAAATTTAAATACCATTAAAGTGACTATCTATTTATCTAGTATCAGGATCATTTTAGATTTTTAATAAAATTGTATACTAAACATTGATACCTTATAGAAAAATTAGTTTGATATAAATTTAATAATTTTGAGGAATTAAATACGGATAGACCTGTCATTTTCTAAAGTCATTTTGCGATATTTTTAAAGATTAAATTGTTAAAAAACTGAATGGACAACATAGGAAAAACTTAATGTGTTTTTTTTTCAAATTATAATTCAACGATCTTTATTTAATTTATAAAAAAAAACTATAAATCAATCTTTATTTCCACATATTATTAATATTTTTAAAAAGATTCTTATGGCTCCATTTTAACATTTAATTTCGCGACTCATGACAATTCGTATTCCAATATGTTAGGTCACATTTGTTCGATACCTATTAAATCATATGATATTAATATAATTTTTTTTGTTCGTATCATGTTCATTAAGCTAATAGCGCCATATCAAGAAGTTTTAAGGATATGAAGATGCTAAATTACAGTTTTTAAAGATTTAAGGCTTGAATATAATAGAATTAAAAAATTTCAACATTGTTTGATGGGATAATTTGAGGCATTTATATTTACTGCCATGGATAGGTTTAGTTAATACCGGGATCTTTTTTTAAGAATATACTTTGACTTTATCAATGTAAGTCAGAACACTAAAAAAACATTCTATTATCATAATCTATTTCTTCACATCTCTAACCACGAAATGCTTTAATTTTTAATAACGAATGTCCTGATTGGCATAAGTTAACGCCATGGAATATGAGGAAACACATTTATTGAGACTTAACGTGTATTGACATTTTTGTACCAAATAATAATAATTAAGATCCATTAAATATAGCCAAATAAGGAAATCCGAAAAACATTCACATCTAGCCGATAACAATATCTTCAAACCCACTCTGGTATCAACAAACGGCACATTTGGGAGAGGCTAAATCCTTAATCAAACTAATAAGCAAAAGTGCCTTAACTCTAGAACAATTTTGATCAAAGAAAATTAGTTTTAATATTTTAAGTTACCATTTTAAATCAATTAAGCTTCCTGGCCGTCATTAGAAGAATATGACTATTTTTAACTTCTTTTATTTTATTGAATGTAAATTTTTTAAGATATTTTTAACATGGTTTTTATATTTTATTTTTATCAAAGTTGTTTTATACCTATCTTGCTTTAATCGATCATTTTTTGAAATTCTGGTTATTTGCTCAAAGTTTTAATTTAATAATATTTAGCATAATTTTTAGAAATAAATAATAAAATTTATAACTTTAAAATAAAAAGACAGTGGATAGAGTAGCGGAAAAATATCATTTTTTATATAAGGAATTTTTTTTAATACGTTGAAATTAATATTATTGCCTGTGATTAAAGATTATTTTCACGAATTCTTGTTCCTATGATCGTCAATTACAATATGCTATACTAAAGTTTAGGTAAACAATTGTAAATGATTGGCCTTCGATGCAACATAAATATATTGACCATTTATTCTATCTCGCCATTTGTTTCCTTTGCATATAATTCTTGTAACCATATAGATCTTTTAGACCTCTGGGTCTTCTACGACAGTTTGCACTGGCCGGCATAGCGACTTTATCTTAAGGTCTCTTTATTCTCACTCAGGCGCGTACGCAGGAATTTGGTCTAGGGGGGGATAATAAAATTTTTTAAGAAATATTTTTGTTTTTTAAAAATATCAAGTATAAATTTATTAGGACTAATAACTATTTCTAATACACCATTTTAAATTAATGTGATTTATGAAAAATTTATATGTAAAGAATCACTTAAATGACCCAAAATAGAAATTTGAATTTTTTGAACCTTTACACAAAAAGTTTTTTAGGAACAATTGCATTTTGTACGTTATATATTTACAATGTAAAATCCAATCTTCTTTGTGATTGAGCTAATTTTTCAATTATCTCATCCTTGCTTGTCGTCAAATGCCTATGAATATTCAAAATATCCAAACCTTTCAATCTACTTAAATTATGTTGTACTACTTGGTATGTTTTTCAGAGACCTGCAGGCCTGGCCCCCGGGCCAGACATTATTTTGATTTTTTAAATATACCCGGGCCAGGCCCGAAATTTTTAAAAAAAAACACCCAATCCGGGCCTGAATTATTTAAAAAAAACAGAATCCGGGCTGTATTTTTTAAAACAGCCTATATTTGAAAATAGTTATTATTAGCTATAAAAATCAAAAATAAATATAATTTATTTTAAAAAAATCCGGGCCTGGCCTGAAAATTTTATTTTAAAAAAAGCCGGGCAGGGCCTGAAATTTTTTTAAAAAAAGCCGAGTCGGGCCTAAAATTTTTAAAAAAAAAAGCCGGGCCGGGCTTGAAAAATTTTTTAAAAATAACCCAAGCCGAGCCGTAAAAAATCTTTAAAAAAATATGGGCCGTGCCCTGCAAATAGTATTTCTGCAGGCCTCTGTTATTCTTCTTAAAAAAGAGAATGTTCTCTCATTATTAACCCTTTTAATACATTGGGAATTAAATCTAAAATGTGTTTGAAATAATGCAGAGCATCCATAGCATTTTTTGGGACTATATCAACCATAGTTAATCTTATAAACATAGTTATTTAGCTAGTAAGGCATCATAAGATACTTTAACATCTTCATAATAAAAATCTAACAAATATTTTTTTTTATCCCCATCTGAAAAAGATTGGGCAGGCTTTTGTAGAAGTAATATTTGCAGATTAGTAAGTGCATGAAAATTCATTTATTTGGGTTATAAATGTATCTGTATATAAGATATACTCTTCTACTGATCCTATATTAATGTTTTTACGATGAGCTTGCCTTGCTACAAGTCGAGGGAGACAAATATTAAACACGTATAGCTCTGTTTTTGAAATAAAATACTTTCCCAAAAATTAGAAAAGTCTTATAATATTCACAAAATCTCATTTATATATTATTTCTTAAATAATCATTTACATAGTCTGTTAAATTAAATAATATCGAAAATAATTTGAATAAGCCATTTCTTTTTTTTGTTTACAAGTACACCTGAAACAATTTGAATAAGACATTTCTTGTTTAACTGAATATTACAACAATAATGTTCATTTTTTCTAAGTTTAATAAGTTGATTATCTTGGCTTCTTTTGATGAGTTTTTTTATCCTTTTATTTAAATTACTCCAGTTAAGATCAGGCCAAGATAAGCTTCGGTTAATAAAACAATATTCAATGCTCATGTCTGTCCACCGATAATATTTTTTATTAGAATATTTGCAATATTTTTTATAGTTTCAGAATCTGAGTTAATAAATTTTTACTTTAGCAAAATTGGGAAAAAAATATGAAAGAAAGGAAATAAGATTCAATTAAATATTTCACAAAATTTGAAGTGTTTTTTTTCGCGACACAAGTCTATTTATCAGGACAGCAAAATCTAAAGTAGAAATATGACAGGTCTAAATTCGATCCGAGACTTGGATTTATTTAGGTCAAATAAAAATAACGGTTCAAGTTGGGTCCGTAAAAAATATAAAATCAGTTCAGTTTGAACTAAAAACCGGTTAAAATCTTTTCGCATCAAACCTATTAGCATATTAGGTAAGAACAAGCATATTTTTTAGATATTTCCCCCAAAGAATTATTTAAAGCTATATACAATTATTATATTTTTGAAGATTTTGTTTTATAAAATAATATTGAAACCGTCAAATAGCGAAAAACAAATTTAATAACAATAGTTATACTGATATATATCCATTAAAAATGGATATCAATAAATATGGAATGGCTTAACTGGTTCATAGATCTTTCTAGATGTTCAGGTCTTTCTAGATGTTCAGGGCTTTCTGAGATATAAATTTTAATTGTTCAGATTATGTGTGTTAATAAAAGGATTTAACGGTTTAGTTATGTTAAGTTTAGAACCCTTGAATTAATGATGGAATAATAGGTTTTTAAAATAAATTATACTCGCAATCATTATCATTATTATTCTTTTTTCTCTCTGTGATTTAATTTTGCACTTTAGATCAAATCTCAAAAATTAGTAACGCAAATAATTACTACTTTATTATTTTATAATATCTCATAAGAGAAAATGTATAATGAATGCATTGTAAATATGTATCTCTTAAAATACATATTATAGTTTCAAGATTTTAAAATTTTTACGAATATTTCGTACTCTTGTTAAAGAACAATAAAATCATTTTTTAAAATAGTAGGAATTTTTTTTTCCAAGATTATAAAAAATGGTATTAATTATAAAAAAATTTTCGAATGCTTGATTTGATAGTAATTAGAAATATCGTATAGATGTAGGGCCTGCGATAACATTATCAATAAAATATAAGCCCGGCCTTGGAACCAGTAGGTAATAACAGCTCCGTTTCCGGTTTTTAGTTTAAAATTTAAATCTATCTAGTTTTATTTTGGTTTCCACATTAGTCAGGGAAAATTAATTATTTTATTTTACGGAGATATCAAATGGGTAAATAAACATGAGTTATAACTCGACCCCCTAATTTTTACAAAGTTTGTACTAAAGTTTTCAAATATCAAAACTAAGAATAAAAAAATTTAGCTTCCAAATTCCTAATAGCGGCTGAGATAAATATTATTAAAAAATATATAATTGTTAAACCTGAAATGATCATAAAATCAAATCGTAATTTTTTTCCCTTAATTTTTTATGCATAGCTATTAGATTAAATAAATATGAACAATTTTAAGTTAGGCCGAGCATAAGTTGAACATTAATGGAATCTTATTCATTAGTCAATTGTAAATATTTTTAATAAATATCAAATTAATAAGTGAAGTATCCTAAGGCCTAAAGCCGTTAAATATTCTATGTTTGTAAATTAAAGATTAGAAAAGTAGGAGGGGGTGGGCTATTTAAATAGCTGTAGAATATTTACTTGGTTTCTATAATTCATAATTTTTTTCCCTTTTTTTTAAACAGTAGATAACAATCCATTTAATTTGGATAAACATATACATTATGAAGCTCAAGAAATAAACTTCATCTGTTTAACAAGAATTAAATTGTTGATTTAACGATACAAACTTTCAGTATCTGCTGTAAATAATTACATGCTCCCTCCAGTGTCAAAATTCTTTCATCATCCAATTTTGTCTTTTAACATCTAAATAAATCATGCAATATATTTAATTCATATTCGTAGTATTTTAGCAGATATATTTGTAGTATCTTTAACTGATATTCATAGTAATTTAGCTAGAAATTAAACTTTATTTCATAATCGCTATATGGTACGCATTCAAATTCACAAAAAAATGCCAAAATAATAAACAAACATTTTGCAAAAATAATAATAAACAACAATAATCCGTAGCATAACAGGTGCTTCAGCATGCTTCACAATAGCCGAAGGAGTTCATAAAGGGTTGGCTCTCAGTCCACTTCTCTTTATTACAGTAATAGATGTATTAGCACAGTCTATACCTCAAACAGTAACGTGTAATATGATATTTGCAGATGATATTGTGATACTTGCCGAATCCAAGGATGAAATGAAATAAAGATTAGAGAGTTGGATAAATATCCTAGAAAAGCACGGACTAAAAGTAAATAGAGAAAAGACGGAGTATATGGTGATAGGAGGAGATTTAACAGAGAGTATCGATATAAATAAATGGCAGATATCGGCAATTAAAAGCTGAAAATAGGGCCCCACTATACAAACAAACTGCACAATAGAAAAAGAGATAAAGAGTAAAATTAATCACGGGTGGTTAAAGTGGAGATCTTTATATGGAGTGCTATTTGACAAAAGAATCCCACACAAATTAAAGGGAAAAATTTACAGTTCCATAGTACAACCAATTATTCTATATAGTTCGTAAACTTGGCCAACCAAAGAATCAGACGAGAGAAGTCTACAAACTATGGAGATGAGAATGCTGAGGATGATTGCTGATGTAACAAGAAAGGATAAAGTGCGCAGTACAAGAATACTAAGTAATTTAAAGGTAGTGCCCATTAAGACTAAGTTAATGGTAAACAGACTTAGGTGGTATGGGCACAAAATGAAAAGGCCTATGAACTACATAGGAAATGGTTGAGAGTTTGGAAGTGATGGGCAAACGTAAAAGAGGAAGGCCAAAACTTATGGGGCCATAAAGTTAGAGCCAATATAAAGAAGTATAAATTAGATAAAAGAGATTGTATGAATAATATAAAGTGGAGCGAGATTTTGAAGGAGCTTACCACCAGAAAAGGTGAAAGCTAAAGAGAAAAAAATAATAAAAAAAATAATACATAACATTTATCCCCAATCTAAGTGGTTTCTTGCTTACTCTTTTAGGATATCGGAATTGATACTCACTTTTTTATAATACTATCTTCAGCACTTTAATTGTTATCATTCTCTTCACTCTCCTTTAGGTTCATTTTATCTTTATTGTTTACTACGTCATTTATGTATACTATCTCTTCAGAGTTCTCTTTTCTACTTCATACTCTATGGTTATATATTTTCGGTTCTTTTACTTAATTAAAAAATATAACATACCCTTTATGCTTACTTCATATATATAGTAGGGATCCTACTATAATTTTAATACCTTTTCCATTTTTTCACATTTACTCATTTATCTCGAATATTTGAGGTATTGTAACTTCTCCTTTTTCCGGGTTCTATTTGATCTAGTAATTACCTAGGTTTAATTTTTAATTTTATTTTTTTTAGACTTTGATCGTTTTCTGCATCTGGTGTATTTCCTTATTGTAGGAAAGTATCTAAACTGGTTCCTTCGTGTATTCATGCTATGTTAGATGATATATACTTTCATGTACTAATTGTATTCCGTTTTTTTCACAAAAATCATTGAATTTTTTATTGCAAAATTGTGGCTTCTTTATAAGAAACGATGATATTAGGAAATCCGAAAATCGTCATTTTGAGTCTTTAAATTCCTATTTACGTCTTTACACGTGTTTTTAGAATTGATTTTCGAAAAAAAAATCATTTTGGCTTATATTTAAACACCTTTTATAAATTAGTGAAAACCGTATCTATGTTACTTTTCCAAAATTTTATACCTAGATGGCGCTATACAAAATTAGAAATTATGGTTAAAATTTTGTAGATAATTTACCAATATTAGGACACCAAACTAAAATATTTCGGAGATCATAATTAGAAATTAAGGGAAGATAAATTTAATTTCTATATATTACAAAACATGAATAAGAAATAAATGTTAAGAAATATAGCATAACGATATACTATAATTTTAAACTATTAATTTTATAAATCAATCATTAAAATGAATAAATATAAAATCTTTATTAATCGATTCATATTTATGTTTATTTCTTTCCATAAATTTTCTTATGTAACGATTCAAATACAGTTTTCTGTTTGGTTTATTTTGACACCTTGCTTAAAACATCATCAATTTCAATAATTTTCAATATTTTAATTGAATATTATGAACAGGTTTACCAGAATTATTTTTAGATGATTGTTATATTAATCATAATTTTATTTTTATATAAATTTTAGTTAAAAAAGCTTTGGAAATAAGTATTGAAAAATAAAATTTTTTGAGAAATTAAAATTTTCCAGAAAGGTGGTAAAAAAGACTTTATATGTATAAGTATTTATTACTCAGATAAGGTAAAAAAAGAAGATATAGGAGGTGTCATAATTTCGTTATATCCCAGCTTTTTAAATTATATCTCGTAAAGGCTATTAATATTGGCAAGAACATCTAAAAATAGGAATGAATATTTTTTTTAAATTTGTTATAAATAGAGAGATAAGATCAATTTGTTTAAATCTAGAGGGCGAAAAAAATAATTTATTCTCTTTTAAATGTTTTAATTTATAAGAACCTCTTAAATTTCCTAATTTTTAAATAAATTCGTTAATTAATGCAATTAGCTAGATAATTTCTGCTCTGGTTTTATATTGTAGCTTATTTCCCCCAAAAAATACTAAATTCCTTGGTTTCGATTTCTCTAAACCGTCATTTGTATATCTGTTCTTTTATTCCGATTTATCTCGAATCAAATAATGTCATAATAGACAAGCCCTACATCACAGATAAAAGATTCATATTCTAACTTAGCTTATAAAATGAGTAAACCTTGGGTATATTTCTCGCTAACATTTTTCAAAAAAAAATGCAATTCTTTCACTTAAAAAATTAAACATCCCAAGGAAATTATTATTAAGTTTTAAAGACATATGTTTATTTCAGTTCTACAATATGTAATTTTAAAAAGAATAATAATTCTATTTAAGCAGTGTTTCTAAAACTTGAAGAAGAAAAAAATTGACAAAAATCGTAAAATTTGATGAAAATGTTTTAAATATCGATGAATTTAAAGAGGTTGAATTTTGAAAAGTTATAATATTTGTGAAAGGCGAATTTTTGACAATTTCTAATCAAGATTTTTAAAAAATTGATAACCACAGAATTCCCATATAATCTTATTAATTTATTTTTCGTTTTCTAACGCCATTTTATACATTCATTACAAATGAAGGTAGTAGTTATAAATGATGATATATCATAAAAGAAAAGAAATTTTTAAAAAAATGTAATAAAAAGATATATATTAATACCATTATTATTTGATTATTTTTTTAATAAAGTTGCAAATAAAGGTAGTAGCTATACAAATATAATATATTAAAATGATAAATCATAAAAGAAAATAAATTTTAAAAATTTAATGAACAGATATATATATCATTTATATTTTATTATTTTTTTATCAAAGTTACAACAGGTAGTATTATACTTAAATAATATATTAAAATGATAAATCATAAAATAAAATAAATTTATTAATATTGTTATTTGAAAGGTTAGGTTTAAAAGTTGAAACGAACACCAGATATAATATATTCTAAACATTTCTAAATAAAAATTAATAAAACATTATAGTGTGTCAATAAGACAGTTAATTTCTAGATATAATCCAATTTTACAATAATCACATGCAAGTAATCTCTACATATTTCGTGGATACAAAATTCTAATTAGCTCAAGAAAAATAAAGAATAATCAAAATATATAATATAGTCCTAAAAATTGTACCTTTATGAATTTTTTTTATTTCCTCGCACAATGATATAATATAAATCTTTTATATTCGGGCAGCAAAGATTCATTAAAAAAAATTTTTCTCCATCTACTAATAAATCCTGTGAAAACAAAATATAGGTTCAATCTTTGGTCCATCTAAATTATCTTATGTTATCAATAAAATGAATATAGCCATCATTCTATAATCTTTAATTTGTTCCTACTTAAAAATGGGATAAGTATAAATATTAGCAATATTTAACCCGTCAATTAAACCGATTTAACATCGATAAAAAATTCTTGTATTTTTAAAACATTAACTCTTATATCATTATAATAATATATATTTATAATTTATAAATATTTAAAGAAAAAAATTGGAATCAATTACGTATGCAAATCAATAACATTTTAATATTTAAAATAATCTCAATTTAACAATTTTATATTATATTTTTTATTTTTACAATTATTTAGTAAAAATGTTTCTTGCATGTAGTATGTTAAAAAAATTATAAATATATTATATACTCTGTTGTAATCTGGAATAATCCAGAATCCTCTCATGATTATTTAGAATCTCTCAATTTTAAACCAATTACCACGGCGATTTATAATTTTTTAAAAATCTGATTTGTCAGGAAATGGATTCCAGTATCATACCTCTCTTTAAAAATCAGACAATTTTCACCATAAACATTATTGTAATTTTTTAATTTAAATAAAAAAATCTATATAAAAAATTGATTATAAATTAAGAATTTAGGAAATGTTTTGCGCAAAATTCTTTGAAATACATTAGAGAATGCTCTTTTCCGTTCAAATCACATTTAAATTTTGTCTCCTCGGTAATTGATTTAAAATTTATTCAGATTCCTAATGAATTCTATATTTTAAAACAACGTATACAACTCATTAAAGCTTGATATATTAATTATTTTTAAATTAATTTTTTACAAAAATTGTGAGGAGAAAATATAATTATTTATATACTTATACCTTTATTATCAATGCATACTAGCACTAAGAGAAGGAACAAATAGTAAAAAATAATTTATATTATGTTCGATTTTATAATTATATATTTTTTACATATTTTTGGAAAATCATTTAAACTCGGGGAAAATTTTAATGTTATATATTTGTTAGTATTATATTATACATCAACAAAATCATCCAATTTAAAAAATAAATATATACACTTGCAAAACATATATTAATGTTTTAAAATAATCATCTTCTTGGATAAGGCCATTCATGAAGCTAATATAATAAATCATGTAATTAGCTATGGCGAGTATTTGTTTTAAAAAAATGCCTTCACGTGTTTCATTTCTAAGTTAAGAATGTGCGAGCCAAGTTCATAAAAGAGGATAAATTCACAAAGGTTGTTTAGATGTGGAAATTATAGGAATAAATATGTATCCTTGTAAAATTTCAAAATATTTTACTATTTTATGTTAAGTACTTGATTGTAAGTTATCAAAGGATCGCATGAATAATTCCAGACCATGAATTGACCTCTCTTCCCAAGGAATTTGAGAAATCCCATCAGGACGTTTTCCATCAAATCTGAAAAGACCAGAAGGTTTAAAGAAAATTTGAGCTGATCTTTAAGTTCTAAAAATAATGGAATTACATGGATTATGTCTAATAATTTGACTTTTACAAGAATGACAATGGAGATTATATCTTTCATTACCCTCGGCAAAAATTTAAGCGTATCAAGGGTGGAATGGAGAAATAAAGATATTTAATAACCACCAACAGAAGAGCCTAGATCATTTAGTTCCTCTTGGGTGGTCAGTGTATTAATTTGATATGAATGAATTCGATTTTCTCGATGTTTATAGAGACTCCAATAGCAGCTCCCTTCCTTTATTAAATTTACATCCTTATTGATTTTGACATTGGATCCACCAGTTAATGGATTAACGATATCATTGATATCAAAATAGAAAAATAAAGATCTAACCCTCTTATGAATGGAATTTTATAAATATCGAATGACAGAGTAGATGGAAAAGAGTACAAGAAGAATAATTCCGAAAATGTTTATTATAGGCATTGCAAATTTTGACAAGAACTCATTGGCAGGCATTCTAGTTAAATGTACAACAGCTTCACAGCCAGGGATCCATTTGGAAAGGGCTTAGAAGACACATGTTTTATTCATGAAGTTATCACTTTAGCTAACGCGCTGTGAAAAATAGATTCTATTTGAATTGGTCTAATATCATCATTGGGCTTTGAAGAGAAATTAGCCTAGCACCTAAGAGGATTGAAGAATCAAAGTTAGGTACTTCACATTTTATTTTATTGTAAAGGTGTGTTATTTTAGTAAGAATAAGAGTTTCTGAGCATATTGAGGGATATTTGATGCCGTGGAGGAATATAGGACGGATACCATCAAGACCATAGGTTGAATCTCGATTGAACATAAAGGATAGCCTTTCACACTTTTAGAGAGGTAAATATCTCATGTTGAGGTTGAGGGGATCTTGGAGTAATCGTTGCAGTAGGGTGTTTTTGACAAAGTTTAATATATGCACCATTGGATGGCTAGGCTATAACTCATGTGTTGAAACAAATCTGATTGCATCTTTTATTTTGAGATTATCAATTTCTTGCAGATGGCCTTTATCTCAATCAGTGTGGGTTCTATTTTGTTTTTGACGGGCGATGGCTTCTTATGTTCTTGGAGATGAGGGACAATAATGGATGAGGCCTATTTAATTTGCTGGGAGGGATTAATGTGAAGTTTTGTCGGGCAGCATGAGGGTATTATATTTATGGAAAAGGAATTTAGCCATTCATTCTCATTGCTAAAGTTTATCAATAGTGAGAATATGCAATAAGTAAAAGATTTAGCAACCAGAAATCTTGCTTTTAAGAATTATTGATATTATATTTGGCTTGGAATAGTCGAGAAAAAAGTCTGAGAAGCAGGAGTTTGAATTTGAAGAGGAGAGACGAAATTTTTTGAGGAATAATTGATTGACTGACAAGAGACAGGGGAGGAAAGTCAGAATGCTGACTTAGGTGGTCCATGAACTTGGAAACAAAATTTCTAATATGTACTAATTTCAGGCATGATGAAAAAGACTTAAAGTATAAAAATGGAAAAGTAAAAAATTTGAACAAAGACGCAGAATAGTTGAAGGATATAACATAAGGTTATGGAGCAGCGAATGTAATGACACAAACTACCATAATAAAGGGTTGAAGTTAACATAAATCATTCCATATAGAATAGCTCTTAAACATGTATATCATTATAAAATAGTGTATTTTTTCCCAATTCCAAGCTATTATGGCATCACATGTGATTAATTATTAGCTTATGATTTAAAAAAAATTCCATTGTTCTTATAAATGAAATTACCAACTAGGTAAAATTTATATAATCAATAAAATTTAACAAATATTAATATTTAATAATTAAAAATCTTCAACTAATGGACACACGATCGCATATTTGTGTTTTTAATAAAAAAAATAAATATTATAAAAAATAATATAAAAAATTTCCACGAGATTCAATGACTTACCATATTTTTATATATTATTTTTACAAAATATAAATACAATCTTAAGCCGATTCTGTTTAAACGAATGAATAAATCATTTTTAAATTAGTTATATAAATATTGATAATAAGTAAAGCTTAGAAATAATATTTATTTAATTGGTATTTGGAATTTATGGAAAAATTAATTTGCTTGAAAGATTCTTAATCTGTTATACTAATGATAAATGAACAATTTATGTTAAATTTTTTAAAAACTTGTAATATCTTGAGCAAATATTAGGTGTAAAAGAATGAGCTTATTAATAAATAAATAGGGATATCCTTATATATTTGAAATCCTCATAAATTTTGCACTCTAATTATATTTATCGATTTAGAATATTAAGATTTCAATAAAAAAATTTAAAAATATTAATTAAAAATTTTACAATATTTTAATTCAATATATATCATTAGACTGCAAATTTTATGAGGATTTCAAGTATATATGGATTATCCTTATTTAAGTTTTTATAAGAAAAAAAAATATTAAAAAATTTATACAAAATATTTTTCATATTTTATAATATATAAGAATGTTAATTCTAAAAAAAATTATTTTTTATATTTTGGAATATAATCACAATTTTAAAGTTTAGATTCAAATATAAGAAAAACTTATGGATTTATTAATATCTATAAAAAATTGAGTGATAATTAATAATATTATTCCAAAATTAGTGTTGTTATAGAGCTTGATTTGAGCCGATTTTTAAAAGTGGCTAAATTAATATTTTAGCCAGAAAAATATGACCCAAGCCTTGAGATTTCGCTAATAGATATCAAAACTTTTGTGAAAATACTAAATAATCCATTTTTAAAAATAGACTCAAATTCAATCCTAAAAAATATCTTAAAGATTTTATTTGTCTGTTCAAAATGTTCCATTTCAATTTATTTATGAGAATTTATTAAATAAATAATATATAAACAGATGTAACTATAATCAATCAACAAATTATATATTATAGCCCTACAATATCTATTTAATGATTAAATAATAAAAGAAACAAAAAACAAATTAATTTCATTAAAAATTGATTCCGCCCAAAGATTAGGGAGAAATATTCTAGGAATAAATATACAGTATATAAAAGGAAATAATATAATATTAAAAAATTTAGCTATGAAGGAGATTAAACAGAGTTCAACTTCTGAAAATATAAAAATAATGATATTAGAAACATTAAATAAATTTCATATTCCTATAAGAAACTATTATACAATTACTACGGATAATGGTGCTAATCTAGTAAAATCAATCAAATTATTAGATTGTTCACTGGAAGAAATGAATGATATAGATGATTGATAATTATGAGGACATAAGTGAAATTGATTTACAGGAAATAATAAAAGATTTCTCCACAAAAATATACTGTATCAGATGTGCAGCCCATACGATACAATGGCTATTAATGATTTCCTAAAAAATAATCACTTTAAAACTATAAAAAGCAAGGGATATTGTAAAATATTTAAGAACTCCCACAATTGTAAGAATATTAAAATCTATGAAAAGGCAAATGGCAATATTAGATTGCACAACACGTAGGTCCTCTATTTGTATAATGCTAGAGCTATTAACAAGTTTGAAAGATTTCTGTAATGATTTTATTATAGGAGCATGTTAAGTCATTTTGTCGGAAGATGATTGGAATTAAATAAAAGACCTTACTAGTATGTTGGTTCCTTAAAAATAACTACATTAAGATTGCAAGCAGAACAGTTATGTTAATCGGATTTTTATGGCATATGGATAAGATTTCGATTAGAGTTAGAAAATTGACAAGTTCTTTTTCATATGAAATATTAGTAAATATGTAAATTAGATAGCAACATATACTTCAATATATTTAAACCCTCGATATCAAGTTTTATTAAGTATTGAGCAAAAAAAAATGGCTATAGACCATCTTGAGGATTTATTGCATACCCAAAACTCTATTATTAATATATTGAAGGCTACGACAATATCTACTGGTTGTAGCAATAACAATGATAATGATAACAATATTGATGATCTGGAAATTTTACTATTAGATAGAGAAAAAATTAAATTATCATCAGTTAGAAAGGAGCAAAAAATATCTATTGTATCTTTAATAGAAAAGTTGTCAGAAGTTAAGAGAATTAATTGAAATACAAATATTTTAAAATTCTGGGAGAAAAATTCTTCAATATATCCAGAATATACCATGTCTAGAATCGTCATGGGTGTACCGGCGACACAAGTTCAATAATTTATGTATTATAAAAATGACAATCTATTTTGAGTAAGTGTAGAACGTGGATTTTCATCGTTGAAATATATATTGTCAAATTTACTTGGAAATCTGAAGGATGATAGTTTAGAAGATATCATGATTCTGCGATTGAATAATTTAAAATATAAATTATTTCATTTTAAATTATGAATGCGTAATATTGAAGTATAATAAAAACGAATGAAAAAAAGAGTCTTATTTTGAGTAATTATTTATATGTTCCCTGAACCCGGACCCTGGACCTGGATTCTTTTTAAATTTATTACTGGGCCCGAACCCGGACCTGGACCCTTTTTTTGTCGAAGGGTTCACATCCTTGATTTAATCCTAATTTATTTAAAGAAATAATAATTTACCTAAATAATTTATAGATTATTATCATTAATGGATTATAAAATTAATATTAATAAAAAACTCATAAATATAGTTGAAATTTAATCAGCTGTTTCCCAAAACTCATTAATTGATTTTGAAGAAATAAAAATGAAATATATTTATTTGTTAGAAAGACTATTAGATATTTTCTATTTTTATCGAAAAAAATCAATAAATATGAAGATATATATATATCAAAGTTAATTTTATAAAAGTGATTATCCTCAAGTGCTATTGTTGAGCCATAGTTGAGAAAGCAAAACTAATATGTGCAAAAAGAACTCTTATAATAAGTAACCAAGGGCATCAATTGATTCCACAACTTTTAAAAAAGGAAGGATAAAGAGGGAATTAAATTATTTATACATTTTTAGAAAATAAATTTAAACAACTAGGAACTATAAACAATATGCTAGACTTATTATAATGCATTAAGCTAAATATTTTATCTCTGAATTAGAAAAAAATAAATAAATAGGGAGAAATTAAAGAATTTAAATAGTTATCTTAGTTGATTGACTTAAATTATAATTTTTATGAAGAGGTAATTTTTGAAAATAAACATTAATCATATATATTAATAGAATAGATATATATAATATAAATAATCATATCCAAAAACCAAATATTTTAGAAATTATTGTAATAAGTTATTTACTAATATTTATTTATCTAGCCGAAAATTTGAGTAAATATTTTCTATTACATCTTTCTAATATGATAAAACGAAAAATACATTAATTAAGTTTTAATAAGCCTTCTGTCTTAAGGTTATTATTAAAAAATAAGTAGGATTGCAAATTTATTTAATTTTCTTTATAAAAACTATTTATACCAGGGTTGTCATATCGGGCAATTGACCGATGAAATACCGTCAAATATTATTATTAGGGAATAAATATATTTTAATTTACTATTATGTATTTAAAGCTGTATTTTACAGATATATTTGTATCATCAAGCATCAATTTAATTATAATTTTATATTAAAATAAGATTTTCTTAGTAAAATATTAGAATTTCATCTTATAATATAAAAATAAAAGAATTTTTTATTATTAATTTGATTTGATTTCTAAATAAACATAATAATTTTCCTAAAGCATAGGTGGAAAAAGTTTCCAATTGCCAATTTAAATTACATCTAAAACTATCTAAACAAGTTGGACATCGTCAATAAAATGTAATTAGAAAATAAAAATATAAAGCTCTAAAAGATGATGTTGAAGATGTTGGATATTTTCCGGAAGAAGTTACCAATAATATATAAATGAAGAAATATTTTGGATTAAAAATTTTACATTTAAACTATTTTTTATCATATTATTGTAGGTACAAAGAGATAAATAAATTTTGAACCACGTAAAAAAACGAGATGCTTAATTTGGAAAAACATAATTCAATCATGTCATGATTTTATAATTTCTCCACCTAAAAAAAAAATATGCAGGTACTTTTTAAGAATAAAATATGATCCAAATACATGTGTTCACATGGCTAATTTTATTGGATCCCCAATATAAGGGCAGCATCTTACTAGTAGTGTGTTGAAGAGGCATGTGATATAATGCAAGATAAGCATTGATATTATAAATTTAAAAATTAAAGGTGGCCGTATATCTAATATCTAAAATATGTGGAAAGCAGTAATTTTCATAAAAAACAATGAGAGTTAGGAGATACGTAAAATTATATAACCAAATTACTTTATAACCACATTCCCTCATAATAATGTTAAATGGTTAATTACATATAAATCAATTCGGTCATAATAAACCTATAAATTTGTAGTTTATTTTATGATTTAAAAGAGAGACTTACAATTAGTGCTAATTCGCAGCGATGAATACAAAAATAGAGCTTATTTTATCTACGCCGCGACTTCGGGTTAACCATGAATGCAAGGAGTGGGAGTAAATAAACATATTAAATAGCTAAACGAAATAAGGAAACATTTTTAGTTGTTTATCAATTCTATTAGAATTTCGAACATCGGAAATTAATATCGAGTTTGGTGTGAATCCTTGTTCTAATTTATGAAGCCGGTTTCAGATTTCTCCTTCACAGTAAGCGTGAATACGTGGTGACGTTTACAAAAATACAGTTATGGTTTTGTATAGGTTTTTCTTTTCTTTTGCAAAAAATCCAAAATCTAACTTTCAATTTTTATTATTTATATCAAAACAATATAAATAACAAATTAATTTTGAAAGCACTAACTGTCCCCAACTTCTATTTTGTTAGCCATGAACAGCCATTGGGAAATTAAAGTCATTCCTATTTAAAACCATTTAATATATCTTCATACATGACTCTGGACGCAAAATATTTTCATCCTTTACTTGTTATATTGTGATGCCTTTGTGGAAAAAAATGACTCTATCCACTCTATTACAAATATCCAACACACAACGTCAATAATAACATAATATTCATAGCTTTAGAGCAAATTTTTTGCTCCTTAAAGCTCACAGAATTAAAAAAACAGATGGCAAAAGATCATATTATTTAATGCTAGGGATTTAGGGAAGTAAAAAAATAAATAATAAAAAAAACTGTATTTATAAGAAGCAAGAAAAAAAAATATTTAATCAAATTTTGAAATATTTAAAACCCATGCTGTGTATGGTAAAGTGATCATACATAAAAATTATATAAGGTTATTAATTATTATTCATAATAAATCTAATTTATATGAACATCCTTGATAGTTTATCACTATATACTTTCCAAAATCCATTTTTTCATAAATTACTATTAGATAAAAATTTCATACCATTAAAATTATAATTTATTAAATTCTCTTAGCTCCTCAAGGTAATTTCAAATTAAATAACCTATATTCAAAATAATTTGACAATTATATTACACCTAATTTCTGGGGGCAAAGCTTAAAATATTTTTTTTTGTGAAGAGGGCATATTTTATTTTAGTTTAAAAAATTTGGCAATTACGTAAAATTGATTAATAACATAAAATTGAGCAATTACAAACTATATTGAAGAATATTAATTTACATATTTAAATAAGATTGACCTTTGCGGTGTAGATAAATAATTTTTATTTCGGAGAGTTTTTGGGATAAATAAATAAACAATTTCTGGATCAGCCCAGTTTAGATAGATTTTCCTATAATTTTTCTGGCCGCGTTGGCTTGGAAAATTTGGCCAGATGCAAATTTCTAGTATAAATAAATATGCAATCTTGACTCTCAATCATAGTAGGGATAACTATCGTAATACATAATACTACCTGTCTATCTAAATATCATAAAATGGAAGATATATTTTTTTTGGGTTTAAAAAATTTAAATATCTAAATTTCAATGCCTTGCTCTGCACTAAAATAAGCCTCCTTTAGCCTATAAATTTATAAATTTTTGATATATTAAATCAGAGAAAGATGCTCCAAAATTGATAAAATGAATAAGTTGTAGTATATATAAAAAAAAGAATATTCAATATTATCATTTTTATGATATAATTTCGCCTTAAACTCATCACATCCCCATTTATCTTACTCCAAATAATTTTATTTTCCTTTTCTCTTTCATAAGTTCTCATCTTTTACTCAAATTACACCTTTCTCCTTAGCCATATCTAGAGATGTAAAGATAGGGAAATTTCCCGGGAAATAATGGGAAATTTCCCGGGAATATTCCCCTGAAACATTCAAATTTTCCAGGGAAATTTCCCGAATTTTCCCTTAATATAAATATATTATTTATTTGCAAAAATTATGATTTATATTTTATAAAATATAATATTTTATTTCAATAATTATGATTTATAATTTAATTTATAAATAATTTTTATTTTCCTCGTGAGTCTTTAAACTTATTTTTTTTATTAGTGCAATCATTGAGTGCAATTTTTCAAATCTATAATTTTAAAAGTACAAAAATAAAGGTCATCAACTTTTATTTTTAATGAAAATGATTTGAAAAGTGTTAAGATGCATATTAAAAAACGAAAGAAATTTTGTTGCCGAGAATATCATTATGCAACAAATCTTCTGGATCCTCGATATTATGGTGTGAAATTAACAGACCGTGAATTAACAGCTGCTTTAAATATAATAAATATTATTTCAGGCCAAATTAATTGCGATATTGGAAAAATTATGGGTAATTTAGCAGAATATCGTTCAAAACAAGGTTTCTATAAAGGAGCTGGCATATGGGAGAGCTCAATCCATACCAAACCACTTATATGGTGGAAAGGGTTGTGTACAAATCAACCCCTTTGTCAAGTAGCAGTAAGATGTCTTTCGATACCACCCTCAAGTGCCTCGTCAGAAAGAGTCTTGTCAGCATTTGGAAGAATTCATTCAAAAACGAGAAAAAGAATAAAGAATGAAAAAGTCGAAAAATTAATATCAATAAGGCATAACATACATTTAAAGGATCATACAAATACATCAAGTTCGGGATATCATCAAAAGAGTTTAGATTCCGATTTATCAATATCAAGTGATAATGATGATATTTCAATTTCATCCCATCAAGATATTGATGCTATTTCATTACATCCCAAGAATTTTAAATGTAATTTCTGATACATGCTTTTTGTAATTAATAAAGTTATTCAAAAAATGATGTTTATAGTGTATTTATTTTTGTCTTTATTGTTTAATTATATTATTTTCCCTTAGTTCCCAAATTTAATAAAGTTATTGCATAAAAAAATTGAAAGGTTTAAAGTATATTTTGTGGTTATTTTTTAATTTTCCGTTATTTCCCGTTTTTTCCCGTTATTTCCCGTTTTTTCCCGTTATTTCCCGTTTTTTCACCCAATTTCCCCTTTTTTCCCCAACTTTCCCGGGGAAATTTCCCCTGAACAAATTTTCCCGGGAATTTTACATCTATAGCCATATCATAAAATGATGTCCAACGTGCTTTAAGAATATTAAAATAATTAAGCCTTTTTTCTACTTAAAACTGTTAATTGAAAATCCTTTACACTTTTCGATACACTTCGTGAAATTTCCGTCAAATTTCTTACTATAGAGATATTTAATCTCCGCTTTCAACATAACTCATGGCATGGTTACAACCATCACTTCCATGCAAGTTTGTAGGTATCGGCTTATGTTCTCACTTTACATTATCTATCAGTAGATTTATCGCTTCCCGCCCTCATCTTTATCTAGGTATTTGCCAGCAATTCCCTTTTGCTCACTCCTTATTAGCAAAGCCCAATCCATTTGAATGCCGTTCTCCCAAACACTATGACACACCTTCAATGAAGACTTCCTCGCTTATTTAAAATAGAGGCTTTACGATGATGATCTCACAGTTTTTTTTACCTCTTGAACCAAGGATACAGCTACGAATTTCTGGAAATCATACCTTTTAACAACCATTGATTTGCTTCTTTTTGTAGATCCATAATTTTCTATTGGATTACGGCTCACATTCTACCTTCACTGTTAAACCAGCCTAGATAACAAGGGTAGGCATTACCTGCATTGCCGTTTTTATGAGGTATTTTCCAGAGCACACCAAATGTAACAACATAATTTTGTGTGCACTTAAATGATTTTACACAGATTTGTAATTCATGAAAATAATTATGTATTATATTCTTTGAAATTTGCTATTAGATAGGTGAAGTGAAAGTGGGGATTAATATTAAATATATGTGAGATCTGATATATGAGGGAAAAAAATATTTTTAGTTTTTAGAAAATAAATTTAATTTGTTTTAAATCAAGTTAAAACTACATTGCCATCATTTTATTTCTCAAAATATATTATTTGACATGGATAACCTAATTAATTATAAATAAATATAAGATACATAGAAAATTTTTTTTTTTAGAAAAAGTAATGGGATCCACCTTAATTAGTAATAAATTGTTAACTTTGCACGAAATAAATTGTATAAAAAAACGATAAAATAAAAAATGAGGCTATAAAATTTTTGGATTAAATTTATTTATATTTTTAATAAAATAAATTAAAGTGGAATATGCTAGCATTATGGGTAATTATTTATAGATATTAATTTAGTGGCTTAGCCAAAATATGGGATAGGAGTTCTATCGCATGCCATTTATTTGTCAGGCCTTTGTAGACCCCGAATATTTAGAAAATAATTACTTTCCTTTATTTATTTTATTGTTTCTATAGAATTTGGATGTCTATAACTATAACTAATCTTGGCCATAAACTAAATGCAGTAGTTCTAGAATCTAACTTTATATTATTTAATATTTTATTACTGTTTATAAATATTTTTTTTATAAAGTTAATTAGTCAATATAAATAAAATTCGTCAAATTTTTCAATTAAAAATCGAAGCTTCTGCAAAAAAATATTTTATGCCTATTCTTTATCCTTTTAGTTAATAAATATACATAAAATTTATGATAGAAATAAGTTAAAATTGTGAAAACTACTATCAAACATTAATGGATAATATAGAATCGTTACTTATGAGCTATTGGAAGAGCTAAGATGATTGCACTTTATAAAATAAAAATTTTGTAATATATCATGATAATATTGTATTAATTACTATCTATATTCCTAATATAATACAGTTTTTCGCCACTATCTCAATTAAAGACTTATTTCATAAATATTTGAAAGAATAGAACATTGAATTCAATAAAATTTATCCTATATTCTATATTATAATGAGGGCTATGTGTTAAATATGTTTAAAGAAAATACCTATTCATTCAAAAAGCATATTACAAAACGCCAAAGCTTTTACTGTTTTTAATAAAATTCCTTCATCTTTAATGTCAAACATGGACATCCTCCTATAATTTTCAAGTTATCTAGCATCCAGAGCCACACATTACTGGAAAAGATTCCTTATTTTTACAAACTTCCAACTATTTCTAGAATAAAATAGTTTTTAACCATAAACTTATCAAAATCAGATGATAGAATTTATTACAATTATGGATAATTTATTATTGTTTAGTTATAAAATTCTAGAAAATAAAATCGAAAATTTCTAAAAACTAAATAAACAACCATTAATAATAAAATCTTATACAATTTTCTCAGTTTTCTGTATTTACGTTATTATCCAACAAAAATAAGGTTTTATTTATAAATCAAAAAAAATAGATGTAGGTGGTATTAGTGGAGGAACCTGTGAAATTTAACGGGAACATGTTTTGCTACTTGAAACAATCAATACATATATACTGGAAGTCTGCTTTTTGGGCGGGCAAAAATATTAACAGGCCAGGCCTCGGCAAAACAAATTTATTGAGCTAAATTATTGATAAATTCTGATATTTGATTGAAGTGATAGTTTATAAGTTTATTGTTTTAAATTTAATCACTCCCCAATATTATAATTATTTTTATTATTTTGGTGTACAACTAAATATATTTTTATGTTAGGCTTTGTATTTAATAAAATAGGCATGGTCTAGCAACCTTAGTTTAAATTAAAAACAAAAAAAAATTCAAAGTGAATTATTTGGATTTTTTTTGAGTAACTGCATATGTTATAGATTATTCCTATTTAAATATATTTTTATAAAAAATTACCTATTTTTATATGACTAAAATTTTTTGTTACAATATAATAATTTATATTAAATTTTAATTGTCAAAAAATATATTTGAATAATTATAAAGTTTTCAAATAATAATAATACACATTAAAATTATAATATATATTATATATTTTTTTTAAACTAGTCACTCATATAATGGATATTGGTAATTGGCATAATTATTTAAAAATATTATTCAATAAATGCTCATTATCATCTAAGAGTATTGAGAGGCTTAAATATTTATACTGCTTAGAATATTATTTAAAATTTTGATAAGGGTGTCTTTTTTACAGATTTAGTCATTATAGATAGTTTTTTTAAAACCTTTTTTTAAATTATATTAACGCATAATATGTTATTTAATTAAACTTAATTAAAATATTTTAAATTATGAATTATCTTTATAATAATAAATTACCACTTTTTATGGCCATTTTGTGTTTAAGAATTCTTGAACGCTAAATTGATTTTGACGTCAATATCAATATCAAATATAAATTGGTATCACTCATTTCTTGCTTATAACTATTTTTCTGAATATTTTCTAAATTTTGTTGAATTGTAAATTATGCATAAAGTTTATACTAATATTTTTAAATAAAACATTATTATTTATGAATTATATCGCTAATATAACTTCTCAATTAACCATTTTAATAAATAGAATCTGATAGTCGGATAAGTATTATTTTATTACATTCGATTTTATCAAATAAATATGTGAAAAATAGGATTGGAAACGATATTATACAATATCAATTATGAATTTCCTTATCAAATAAACAAAAAAAGTCAATTTTCAATCCTATCCCCTCAGAAACTTTTTAAATTTTGAATATGGTAATATATACTATAACTTTAAAATGAAATTTTACTTCCTTACACCACTTAATCGTTAATATATGGCCATTCAACGTCAAATCACGATTCGGCCGACTTCTTTTAAAATTGTTAGAAATTTTTGGAATTATATAGATAGGTAAAAGAATGAGAAAGATGTTAATATTAGCTCGCTAGCACACCTGGTTCTCGAGATATATTGGCTCAAAGGTACTAAAAAGAGCCACTTTGTAATCTGTAAAATTATTAAAATGCTTATATCTCAAAAAACATTTATAGTAAAAAAAATTATAATATATCATTTTATAGGTAAATAAATTCTCTAATGGGCTAACAAAGAATAATAAATATTGGCGCCATTATAGGCTTTTAACATCCGGGTTACTAAATTGCTTTACCTGTATTTTTAAGCAAAATAGTGAGTTTGTTTTCGATTTATTTTTTGCTTTTTTTTGACACCTTTGCTAAATATATATACATATCAAAACCTTGGCGACGCTATCGACAAATTGATAAAAAATAGATGGCGCTTTATGAAATTGCGGATTATGGTTAAAATTTTGCTGCTAACTTATCAATAACCAGATATTTTTCACTTTTTATACTAAAAAATTTTGATTTTCTATTAAATATACTAAATGCCCATTAGACACTTAATAATGTAACAAATTTCCAATAATAAATATCTTTCATATTATCTACAATTTCATCAAATTTTTCATCATTTGATGAATATAATGGTATAATATTAGTCGTTAAAACTTTTTTTTTACTCTAGATATTTTTTTCTACGAATATTTATTTTCACATAAGCGTTTTCTTTTATGGAGAGATTCCCCATTTGATTGTAGGGATTTATTAATGTTATCATAGCGCCAATTTTTATTATTATTTGTTAGCAATGATATATTATAATTTTTTTACTATAAATGGTTTTTGAGATATAAGCATTTTAAAAATTTTATAGATTCCAAAGTGGCTCTGTTTTGTATTTGAGCCCCTATATCTCGAGAACCAGTGCTAGCGAGCTAAAATAAACGGCTTTCTCATTATTTTACCTATATAAATAATTCCAGAAATTTTTAACAATTTTAAAAGGAGTCGGCCGAAAAAGGGCCTTTTTTGATCGATTAATGAATGGCCCATATGGGTTTAAAGAGCAGAAAAAAGGGAAAAAATGCACTTAATTAATTTTCAAATATCTAAACAATAAATTAAATTGAATCAATAATTTAAATTTTATTAAAGAGCTTGGTGTATAAATAAATGTATAAAAACTTAATACTAAAAACCAGAATTTCAAAACCGAAAATGGCCATTCTTTTTGTTGCCAAGCGGGGATGTTAGCTTAATTTGTACGTTAGAATTAATAGGAATTTGACGGGATTTATCTCAATATGAAGAATTTATTTTAATAGGAATTCGTCGGGTTTTATCTTAATATGAAGAATTTAATTTATTAGTTTAAATTGATTCTTTATTTACAAAAGATAACTGATAAAAATTTATAATAATTATCTCTTTATATATACAACGTAAATCAATAGTTTAAAATCACGTTATCCAATTTACAACATATAATATATTATTACAAGAAAATATATCGTCGCGTTAAACATTCTACAATGAAAAAGTATGTTAATACAAAAATACATGTTACAAACATGTAACACTTTTCAAATTTTTGTGTGGATGTATACAAGACAGCTTGATATTTGTATAAAATCAAAGATTGGGTTAAATAAGGGCCTCGTGGCGACTCTTTATAGAGCTAAATTGATCAAATTAAACATAAATATAATTTAAATTTAATGAATCGTAATAATTTTTTACTTTATTTTAAAAAAAAATAATGTAGTTTATTTAACACGTTGTTTAAATTTTCACTTGAAATTACTTGGAAAAATAATTTTCAATCTTTAATTTTAGTATAAATCAAATGTAAAATAAAGATTTATTATATATTTAAAGCTAATTCAATAGATTAAATAACATTTCTTGAAACGCTGGAAAAATCCGCTAACTAATTTATAAATCATTTAATCGACAAACTAAATAATTTGATTCCTCATTCTTATAGCTTCAAAACAATCCTTATTTAAAAACTTATTCCAATTTATATATTGGCGAATTTATAGTTATGATTCAGAAAATTATGCATCTTTAGTGCAATCATGTACAAAGAATCCATTGGTAATCAGACCACTCTTCACTTTTAATGTGCTACAGTTTCGGGAGCGTTACGAAGCGGTTATCTCGACCTATTTAGAAATTTTCATATTATCATACACCAAGAAATAATATCAGAGGAATAATTTATTTTGTGAGTAGTATTGTTAATTAGTCGATTTCTTTCGACTACGAATAATAGTGGTAGTCATGGAAATCGGCTAAAAACTTTAGCGACTAATAAATAAAACTAGTAATATAGTCGACTAAAGCGACTAATAAATAAAACGACTAATATAGTCGACTAAAAAACTAATTTAGTCGACTAAAACGATTAATATAGTCGACTAAAAAGACTAATATAGTCTACTAAAACAACTAATTTAGTCGACTAAAACGACTAATTTAGTCGACTAAGTTGATCTATTTGTCAGCATATAGGTAAAAATATATATTGTAAACATATTAAGTTAAAATTTATGTGAAGATTTACAATAGAAAAGTGACAATTGTCATAATCGTTTTTTGAACTTTTTTGAATTTTTTGAAAGCAAATAGATAAAAATATATATTGTATAAAGATGTTAAAATAAAATTTCAGTGAAGATTTACCATAGAAAATGACAATTGTCATAATCATTTTTTTAACTTTTTTGAATTTTTTTAAAGTAAATAGGTAGAAATATATATTTTAAAGATGTTAAAATAAAATTTTAGTGAAGATGTACCATAGAAAAGTGACAATTGTCAAACTTTTTTAATTTTTTTAAAGTAAATATGTAAAAATATATATTGTATAGATGTTAAAATAAAATTTCAGTGAAGATGTATCATTAAAATATGACAATTGTCGTAATCGTTATTTTTTAACTTTTTTGAATTTTTTTAAAACAAATAGATAAAAATATATATTGTAAAGTTGTTAAAATAAAATTTCAGTGAAGATGTACCATAAGTGACAATTGTCATAATATTCATTTCATACATCCGAACCCATACCAATTGATTAACAACACATTTCAAAACAACAATCCATATCTACTGGTCTCACTATCCAAAAAGAAATTAATTTTTTTTCCCATCATTTTCTCTGCTGGTGATTTGCCATCCTTCCCAATTGCACTATTGTAATATAACTGCGTTATCCACAATTCTCCTTTACCTTCTTTATTCTTTTTTAACCAATTTTTCACTATCGCTACCATCCGTTTAGCCTGCCCATTTGAACTAGGATGGTACGGTGTTAATATTATATGTCTCACATTCATCTTTACACAAAAATTTTTAAACAACACACTTATAAAGGCCGGTCCTCCATCGGACACCATAATACTTGGAATACCAAATCTCAAAAACAATTTTTTGCAATGTCTTATTACTATTCCCGCTGTTAATCCATGTACTTCTTCAAACTCAATCCATTTTGAAAATGCATCTACGCTCAAAATAAACTTTTTTTCTTCCTATTCAAAAAAATCCAAATGCAATCTTATCCAGGGTCCTTTAACTTTTTACCAATTACTACCCTTTTCCTTCCGAGGCATATCGGACCAGGCATTGCAAATCTCACTACTTTTACCCAAATCATTAATTTCTTCATTCATCCCGGGCCACCATACATATTCTCTTCCCCATTGCTTCATTTTTTCTATTCCTTGATGCCCCCCATGTAACATATTCAAAACCCCTTCCCTTAATCGTCGTGGGACTATAACTCTATTTCCCCTCATTATACAATCATCAATTATTACCAATTCCGTTTCTATATTTTTATATTTATTTCCTTTATCATTTCACGCTCTTTTACATGTTAAACATAATTTTATCAAACCTAATTCTCTATCCTTCCGAGTATATTCCTGTATTTCTTTCCAAGTAGTAGGGCTACCTTTGAAACCCCCTGTTAAAATCCGAATTAATGCTTTTTCATCCGTCTTATCGTCCATTAAACAATCACTTTCTTCTCCCCTACCTAATCTCGATAATACATCTGGTAAATGATTTTCTTTACCCTGTCGATATTTCAATTCCAAATCAAAGCTACCTACTAACAATAGCCATCTCTGAAGTCTCGGCGACATCATCAGTTCCTTATTATTTTTCTTGAACAAATGTATCAATGGCTTATCGTCAATATACATTAAAAATTTCCTTCCAATCAAATATTCCCTACATTTCGTCAAACCAAAAATAACCGCCAACGCTTCTTACTCTATTACTGAATATCTTGTTTCTACTTCTCTAAATACTCTCGAGAAAAATATCACCGGTCTTTCCATACCTTTCATCAAATGTAATAAAGCTCCTCCTACTCCTTTATTAGAAGCATCAACTGCCATAATCACTTCCCATTCGCTATTAAAACACACTAACACAGGCTCTTTACTAATTTCCAATTTCAATTTTTCAAACGCCAATTCTTGTTCATTTTTCCATTCAAAAGACACATTTTTTCTCAATAACTCATATAAGGGATCTGCTATCCTTGCAAAATCCTCAATAAATCTATGGTAATAATTCACCATTCCCATAAACGATTGAATTTCTGCCTTATTCACCGGCTTTCTTAAATTCGCAATACTCATCAAATTTTTATCCAATGGTTTTACCTCTATTCCATTTATTTTATGACCCAAATATACAACTTCGGTAACACCCATAACACTATTTTCTCTACTTGCCCTCAATCCTTTAACTTTGATTCGCTCAAAGACATCTTCCAACCTCCGATTTTGTTGCTCCACCGTTATTCCCGTAATCAAAACATCATCCATATGATAAAAAACACCTTCTAACCCTTGAAAAACCGCAGCCATTGTCCTTTGGAAAATCGGTGCCGAAATACTTAATCCAAATGGCAATCTACAAAACGTAAACAATCTTTTAAACGTCGTTATGGTTAACAATTTCCTCGTAGATTCTTTCATAGGTAACTGCAAATACGCACACGAAAAATCAATTTTTGAAAAATACTTCGCCCCTTTCAAATTCGCTTTAATTTCTTCAATTCTCGGTAACGGATACTTTATTTCCACAACCCACGGATTCAAAGTTACTCTGAAATCCGCACAAATTCTTAACTTGCCATTAGCTTTCCTTATAGGAACTAATGGAGTCGCACATTTGCTATATCCAATCGGACAAATTATCCCATATCTTAACCACTTATTTAATTTTTCCATTTCTGCCCTCCATTCAAAAGGTACTCTACGTACAGCACAATACTGTGGACTATATCCTTCCTTCAAACGTATATCTACTTCATAATCTATTAAACAACCATTCTTCATTAAAAATCTCTTTATATTTATTTACCAAATCCCAACGGACTCCTTTAAAATTCCTAAATCATGACTTTCATCAATTTCTTTTTATTACATTCTTATCAATTTTTTTTCTCACCAATTTCACCGGAAATTTTTGCGATACAGGTATTTTCTCCCTTTCTAAATTTGAATCCTTACATATTTCCTCATCATTCTCATAACTTTTTTTTAATTTTAATTCCTCTGAAGTTCTTTATTCTCTTCTTCTAAAACCGATTCCTTACCCCATATTTCCACAAAATTAACAATTTCTGTACTCACCAAATTATCATCATTTTCCAAATTAATAACCTTCCCAAATTCCTGATTATTTATTATATTTATTTCACAATTTTCTGAAACATCAGGCTTCTCCTGACATATTTCATCCTTAAAAATTTCCACATTTTCCCGAAGTTTTTCGAAATTACTTACCAAATTTTTAATTTTATCCCGTTTCACTAACTTATCCTCCAACATTTCTTTTTCTATATTATCACTAAGTTCTAGATCATAAATTATCCTATTTTCAAATTTATCCTTTTGTTCCTTGATATTACTGACTAAATTTTTAATTTTATTCCGCTTCATTACATTATTCCCCAACACTTCTTTTTTAATACTATCATTAATTTCCTGATTATTAAACTTTACATTTTCAATTTTAATTTTCTCAATAATCACATTTTTTTTTATTTTATTTTGCATTTTGATACCTCTTTCTTTCATAGCTATCTCTGGTATTCTAATTCTTTCATCATTTTTATTTTTCACTTGAAACATATTCCAAAAATTATTTTCTAATCCAAACTTTGATATCCAAGACCATCCGGTACTACTCCTGGATTTACCTTGGCATTACATTCTCTGCTTAAATGCCCAAATTTTCCACAATTATAACATTCTTTTTGACTTTTATAATTTTGTTCTATTCTTTTATTTACATTTTTATCTTCCAATTCCTTTATTTTTATTTTTATTTCTGCCATTTCTATTTCTAGTATTTCTTCCTACTTTCTCTTTAATTTCATTTTCTCTTTTTCCTCTCTTTTCTTTAATTCTATTTCTTCTATTTTCTTTCTTTCAGTTTCCCATTCTATTTTCATTTCTCTTTTCAATTTTTCAATTTTAATTTCTTCTATTCTTTCAATTTCCCTTTCATTTTCCTTTTTTCTTAACTCAATTTTCTCTTTTTCCTCTCTTTTCTTTAATTCTATTTCTTCTATTTTCCTTTTTTCCGCTTCCCATTCTTCTCTCATATCTTTTTTCAATTTTTCAATTTATATTTCTCTCCTTCTTTTAATTTCTGTCATTTTCATTTTCAACTTTTCAATTTCTATTTCTTATTTTTCTTGTTCTATTCTTTTAATTTCTCATTTTCATTTTCCTTTTTTTTAATTTCAATTTCCATTTCCCTATTTTCCTGTTCAATTTGCTTTACACACCTTATTCTATTCGATTCTTTACTTCTATTTCTTTTATACCATAAATATCCTCCAATCCATAACATTATTATTCCAACTATACTCACATATATCTCTCCCTGTGCCAACTCTTTTAATTCAAAATAATTTTTAGTGGTAATTATTTTTTTATTCCACATTTTTTAAAATTTTTTAACTATTATTTTTTTTCTTTTAAATTCAATTTTTTTATATTATAGTAAGCTTATTAGTAATTTTACCAAAAAATTTTTAACTATTCTAAAAGAAAAACCATAAACTATAGCTATAATTATTAATATTATAAAAAAACAATTCATATAAATTTATCTAAAAAAATAATTTAACCTTTTTTTCGAATTTTTTTTTTAAATACTTTTTAAATAATTTTCGGCCTTTAATCTATACAATGGTAGTCAATGGTGTTCCGCCAGGTATCTTTAAATATGAACGGCACCAACTGTAGTAATCCTAAAATGTTTAAGACACTAAAAATGTTTAAGACAAATTTATCCTCAAAGTTTAAGACAAATCTTTATTTCCAAGTTCAAGACAAATTTTTACCAATTATTATTATTTTTTTTTATTAATTTCAATATATATATATATTATCCTTTTCTAAATTCAAAAAAACTAAAAATATATCGTTTATATTTTAAATTCACCAAATCGCGGAAAAAATATGAAAAACTATAATAATTAAAATCGCGAGCGAAAATAAAAATATATCATCTCAAAAATCAATAATATGCTTTTTTTTCTTTCTTTTAACATACAAACATACAAAAAAATCGATATATATTTCTTCGACTACAACAATCACGTTATCCAATTTACAACATATAATATATTATTACAAGAAAATATATCGTCGCTTTAAACCTTCTACAATGTAAAAGTATGTTAATACAAAAATACATGTTACAAACACGTAACATGCAGTACCTCCAAAAAAAAATATATATAAAAATTTAGTATCGGGAAAAAATGTAATGGGAATTAATTTTGAAAAAAAATATATAAAGAATGGGGAAAGTAGAGAAAGAACTCGCTTGGCAAAGGAAAGATATCTTAAGTAAGGACAATATAATAAAAAGTACAAACAAATGAATGCTTCACCAATCTAAGTAAAAATAAGGTAGGGAACTATTAAAAAAATTATAGAGAGTCCTTATCATTTATGGGCAAGGAAAATATTTTTCCATTTTTTTTAATGCAATCAATATTAACTATATATTTTAATTTAATACTACAAAAAGAAATAATATAATCATGATCGTTGTTGTATTTTAATCTTTGTATACAATCATGCTTACAAGAAATAGGGATTCACAATAATTTTTATAAGATAGAGGAATATGTAAATAGGGAAAATAATATCATAAAATTTATTAAGTAGAGAATTAGGAATAATGTCTATATAGTTTCAAAAAAATATACATTAGACATAATATATATAGGAAATATTACATCTTTATGTTAATAAAATAGGAATTAGGAGGGCTATAGATATTGAGAAAATTATATCTATAAGTTGATCAAGTAGGGGACTAGAAATACATTGGACTTTATATATATCTAGGTAAGAGTATATCATTATGATAAAATAGGGAACTAGGAGTGCTATATTGCATTGTATATAGAAAATAGTGTGTCAATATGTTAATAATAGGAAATTAGACGACTCTATATATTGGGAAAAAATGTATATTGCATAGTATATCATTATGTAAACACAATAGGGAACTAGGTGGATACTATATAAATATTAAAAAAATAAAAAAAAAATTATATAATACTTTATACATATTTGAACAAGCAAAAAAAATAAATGTATTGTTGATATGCAAAATACAAAAAAAAATCTAACTGAACATTTTGTAAAATGAAAATCCAACTAAAAACCTCAAATTTGATCTATATAGACAATAACTATCATATTATCAATACGTATCTTCCATATGACATTTTAGCTAAAAAAATTTAAAAAAGTTCAAAAATAATGATTATGACTTAATTTAGTCGACTTAATTAGTTCTTTTAGTTGACTTAATTAGTTCTTTTAGTCGACTAAATTAGTCGTTTTAGTCGACTAAATTAGTCGTTTTAGTCGACTATATTGGTCGATTTAGTCGACTATATTAGTTTTAGTCGACTAAATTAGTCCTTTTAGTAGAGTAATTAGTCGTTTTACTCGACTAAATTAGTCGTTTTAGTCGACTACATATATTTTTAGCTAAAAAATTTAAAAAAAGTTGAAAAATAACGATTATGATTTAATTTAGTCGACTTAATTAGTTCTTTTAGTCGACTTAATTAGTTATTTTAGTCGACTAAATTGGTCGTTTTAGTCGACTTTATTAGTCGTTTAGACTAAATTAGTCGCTTTAGTCGACTATATTAGTCGTTTAAGTCAACTAAATTAGTCGTTTTAGTCGACTAATAGACTAATTTAGTTGCTAAAGTTATTAGTCAAATTTTTTGACTAAAACTATTAGTTAGTCGTCTGTTAGTCGACTAAATTTAGTCGATTAAGAACACTATATATACCTATAGAAAAACAAATAAAAAAAATACTCTTTATTTTTTGATTTTGTGCATCTGGTACTAATTTAATTTTTTATCACATTTATTTATATGTCATATTAAAGATCTATTATTATGCTATAAAATACAATTTAAATTATTGCTCCAACTTAATTTATTTTATAGATATTTGAAAGTTAATTAAGTCCATTTTGTCAAAAATATACCATTTTTTCGCTCTTTAAAATCCAAAATCTTAGAGAGTTGTGCAAGGAAATATAATTTTTTTTCAGTTATAATATATACTACCAAAAAAAAATATTAAAAAAAATCTGTTATTGAAATCATAATTGATTTGATGGAATTCACCCAATACAAATCATTATAAAATCATATAATTTTTTAATCTAAATTAGCATGCTTTAATAATTAGCCATAATCATTATTGTAATTGTTTAATGTCATCGGGACCCTTTCTAATTATTTTTTATAATATTTAGACTGAATCTTTATCCTCGAATGAATTTTTACCTCTTTAATTTTTTTAATATATTAATTTTAGTTAATACTATATTACTGATTGAAGATAATTATTTTTTGAAACAATTCTTATTAATATTATATGAATTAAAACGGCCATATAATTTATGTTTATGCATTGAGACAAGAGACAAGTGACTTCGATTGAATTATGATTGGAATGGATTTAAGTTTTATTAAAAAAGTAAAATAATACTTGACAACCTCAAAATTCTTGTAAATATTACGATATTTGAAATTAACAGAGTTTACCTCTGGTGTAAAAGTTTCTTAAGAATATGGCCTCTATATTGACAGAATATGCTTAAACGCCTAAAAAGTTGAATAATGCGTTAAATAAAAATTTCAGATATCAATTATTAGCATTAAGATGCACATTGTGATTTAACAATGTATATTAGACTCCTTTTTATTAATTTTTTTTGAGTAATATTGCATTTCTCTCTTTCTAAATAATATATTTGCCCAATTTAACGCCAATCTTATTATATTTTTAATTATTAATCTTTGAATCATTATGTTGTTTTAAAATGCAATTTGTAAAGCTTACAGCAGAAAGATTTTCTAGAACCAATATTCCTATTAAATTCTGTTCTATTTTTTCATAAAATAAATACCAATTAATTGAATTCAAATTTTCAAACCTGCTGCATTTTTGTCTTCTCAATCAAATTTAGGCAAGGTATCACACATTTGTATTAATCTGTTGTATACAACTCTTATTTAAAATATATATTAAAAGTATAGTAATATGGAATCATCACTTATTCCAGATTAACTTACCGACAGTTATTATATTTACTATAAAACTTTCGATTATTATTATAAAGATGTTTATTATATAATTATTGTAAATAATTTGGTGATAACGAGATTTAAGGACAATAATTAATTTATATAATTACCCTATTTAACACACTACACTAAAATTAATCGGTATATCGTTCTTTTTTGATTGAAAGCATTTCAATGAACAGGAGTTATTGAATAGTTGGGGTAAAACGAGATGGGATTAAGGTTCAGATGTGAACCTTTTACAAAACACTAGATATGGAAACCCAAATTTTATCTTATAATTTCTAAATTCTAATATCGCATCATATTCTCAAATTTTTAAGCAAAGGTTATTATACTATATATTGTATAAAAATTAGAAAATTAAATTATTATTTTTAAAAATATGTTTCCAAGATTAAATATAAAATCAAAACAGAAAGATTATAATATTTATTGATATATTATTCTAAAATATTCTACTCAAAACAATAAATATATATATCCGATTATTTATAATTTATAAAAAATAGATACAATTTGGAAAAAGATGAGTAATAATACTTTTTTTTCTATCTTATTTTTCTTATTATTTTTAATCATTTTATAAAAATTTATATAAATAAATTTAATAAAAAGTTAAACTTCTATATAATAAACATTTAAACCAGTTTTCTTGACAATGTAATTGAGATAAATGACAAGGGTCGTTAACAACATAGAGAATAAATTTAAATAGGTAATTATAGCACAATTGATAATAAATTATAAAACATCAACTATAAAGTCATAAGATTTCACATAAATATACAATATATATGTATAAATTTCCTCTGGAGAATAAATATAGTCATTTTTATGTTACAGAAAATTCTAAAATATCAAAAATTACTTCAAGAATAAGTTTTTAATTAGATTATTTTTCAATATAAGGTACTCTGCCTTAAGAAAAATTAACCAAGCTTCCAGTAAATTTATTTAGTTTGAAGCCTAGTCAAAGATAATAGAGTTTACAATTTTTAGGATAGCAAAACAAGAAGATAAAAATAAACTTGACGCGGTTCCATCATAGAAAATCCACCATGTGTTGTTGACAAACAACATATACTTGGTTTTGACTTATAAGAATTGGAAACTATTTTAATTTTACTTTTAAATTCGCGCTTAAGGCCATGTAATGAATCATATTTTGACTAAATTTTTTTTGAAAATTCCAACATTAATCGTATTTTTACTTTACTAACTTTAGTAGGCAAAATCAGAAGGAAAAATATCAAATCATTATAAAATCATATAATTTTTTTATTTCTAAATCAGCATCACTAAATGCTAATATCAATAGCTGATAAATCAATATCATAGTAAGGTAGTTTAAAAAGAGTGATTTCACATTCTCAGAATAAAAATATTCAAAGATTTTTGAAGATTTTATTTAAGAATGTTATGATTTTTTATCAAATTTTTCTAAAGTTCTAAATATTTTGTACATAATCCTTTTTTTTATGTATAAAAATTTTCCATAAATTAAAAAATTAAATCATTTTTTTAAATAAATATTTGTAATCTTGTTGATTTTTAAAATTTTTATTAAAATCGGTTAGGCAATGGTATAACAATATTATTGAAAAATTAATAAATACAAATATCTTATATTTTAAGATTTAGAATTTTATGAATTTCGTAAATAAAAGAAATTCCAAAGCTGCCAAATTTATAGTTGCTAAAATGTTGTATTTGTATAAAGATAGACTTATAAAAAGTATTGATATCTGTATCTAGATATTATTTTGGAAATCTGTATAAGTTTTTAGATACTTTTAATATACATTTGATATTCTATTAATCAACGCATTTTTATTAAAAAAAAATACATGTTAATGAAAAATTTATTTTATTTCATATGAGCATATAATTTAAATAAATATATATTAAAAAATATTACCAATAAAATAAAAAGTGAAAGATTCTAAAAGAGAATTAAGTACCTGCTCTAAGCAATGACGCCAAAAACAATAACCGCTTGACTTTTGATGAAAAAATTATATTTAATATAAAAATAAAAAATTTTTAAATAAATAATTGTTTTAAAAGATTGTTCGAAAGAAAATATGGGCATTGAAAACATTTATTAAATTATTTTTTTATAGGATATTCGAATTGAATGTGAACAAATATAAATATTCTGTTTAATAAATAATTTATATTCAAAAGCATCGGAAAAACCTCTATATATAAAAAAATAATTGTTTCTGTATACAGGTGTTGTATTCCATATTAAATCAACCAAAAAAAGTCGATTCTCAATCCGACCTCATTCGATTTTTTTAAAAATTTGTATGTTGGTAGTATATACACTAACTAATAAAAATGTAAAATTTTACTTTTCAAATCGGCTTACTTCATGAGATATGGCCATCTTTAGAAACGCGAAAGTTCCAAAATAGTGTATATTTAATTTTAAATATCTCAAAAAGTAGTTAAGCTGAAGGCATGATTTAAATTTTATTAAATAGCTCTAGAATAGCCCTTTAATGTGATATAAAAATTATTTTATTAATAAAAAGTCTATAACCAAAAACCGGAAATAGAAAACCGGAAATAGCTATAAAATAAAAATTGCTCTTTTTTTTTCTTTCAAATTTTTTTTACAAATAGACATTATACTTCTTAATATTTGTACAAAATTTTAGATTGGGACCATTACTGGGCCAATAAGTATACGCTTTAAATATAAATAGTATGGCTTAAATCCAAAATTATACTAAATATATATTACGAAACAAATAAAAAGAAAATTCCTTTATGATCGGGCTGATTATATTTTTTTTTACAAATGTTTCGGGCTGTGAGCCCACTAGTAGACATTATGTCATATTTAACATATAAGTTTAGTGATTTTATTTTAGAGAGAAAATATTGTAAAAATATTTATAACTTTATTTAGCAAATTATTTATATTACATGAATATCAAATGGAAAATTAATATTGTTATAAACATATTAAATTAAATAATATCATACATTAAATTATCTAATGAATTAGAATAATGTTTGACTTTCATTTTTCCTTCCATTAGAATAAATGAGTGATATTTTTGTGTCACGGGAATTAGTTTGGCTGTTAAAAATCTATTTTCGAGATTGGTTTCCATTCTTAAATATTCAACGTTGCTGACAAATGTATAATTAATACCCGGGATATTAATTCTCGCATAATTATATAAATCTATAGGAGTTAATATATGATTTCCATAAGGACGTTGCAGGCTTGCTCTAGCAGCCAACCTCTTTGTAATTCCCCCTAAACTATCGCAAGGAGTTTTGCCATGTGCAGTTGCAAAAAAATGCCATTCTGCCTTGATCCCAAAATCATTATAATGGTTGTAGAGGTTTACAAAGTTTTTTTTGTTCTTATACTGGGTAACGGTTCCATCAGAAAAATAATAAATTTTTGAAATCTTATCAAATCTTTCTTTCAAGAATTGAATTAAATTTATTTGAAATAAATAAAAGGAACAAGTATTGTGTTTAAGACAATTTGATATAACTACGTAACTTATATGCTTGATGGTACCGCTTTTGCAGTAATAAATCATAAATGGATGAAGTGTTGCCTGATTATTACTCCAATGGAAGCCTTGAGCGTGATCTTGAACTACAAAAGCGTAGTTCTCTGCAAAATAGGATATTATTATTAGATATTCCTCATCCTTCAAATTCGATTTTAATGACTTAAAAAATGAAGATTGTTCCGAAGAAATAAATGCATGAGGAATTAAAATATTTAATTTTTCAATCAAATACTCCAAAAATTCGCTGGCGGACTTAGTTAACGTTTCAAGGGTGGTACGGTCTGCCGCCAACCATTGTTTAAATGTTATATAATCTATGGCATTATTATCAAACAATAAATGTAATCTTTCTTTAAGTTCCAAAGTGCCGGGACACATTTGGCATTTCTTTAAGTAACAGCAAGGTTGGGCTGGATTGCATAGACTTTGTGCAATGTAATGTTTATAATCTTTTAAGGGAGGAAATGGATAGTTATGCTGGTTTGCAGTTAACTGATTTAATTTACCCCCAATTATAATTAATTTAAAATTTTGATGAAATGTACAGATGCACATTGTATGCGTTCCAGACCTGCCTGCTAAAATACAGTTTTTTGGTCTCATGATAGCAAACTTGCTGAAACCTATCTTTATATTACTATTTATTTCTTTAAAATTGGTAAATAATTCTTTTATATTACACAAAACTAATCTCTTTTGTACTTGGTTCCTTTTTCCATTAACTTTCATTGATATAAAATTATTCATACCTGGCATCAGTCTGCTGTTTTCGTCAGAATTATAAAATTCTATTACTTTATTTGCAATGTCATCCGGAATTATTCTACTTGGTTTTATGATATTTAGGTTTGACAAAACACCCTTTTCTTCAACTAATTGTTTAACTGTCCGGGCCATAAAATTTGTGGTTGAAAATTTCTTTTCAATTTTATCAAGAGTCCAAGATTTTGGTAAAACTGTTAAAATTTGTATTTTTTCATTGCGAGAACTTGTAGCAAATTTTTCTTTCAGTTGATTTATGATTTCGGCTTCATCTTTTCTTGCTTGATCCTCTAGATTTATTTTAAAAACTTTTTTAATTTCCCTGAATTTTCAAAAATTTATTTACAGGATATTTTTTTTCATTTAACCTTTTTTTTAATAGGTGTCTCCCCTAAAAATGGCAAAGTTTCATTTAAAGTTGAAATTGAAGTATTAAAATCTGTATAAGAGTCGGGATTATTGCATGGTTGATCAGGTTCAGAATCGCTAAATGTTTCATTAATAGTTGAGGTAGAAGGATGTGATCGGGATCGTAGTAGTAAAAGGTGGGATCAGATTTGTTGAATATTTTTTTAATTTTTTCCGGAAAGAGCTACAAATTTTTTGATTAATTTATAAGCTAGAATTCACTTCTATCATCCATTGTAAAACATTTCTAAGATCGTAACGTACTGAATGAGATTTTATTCTAAAGGGATTACAGCACTTTACTGGAATAGAAATAACTTTTCTAGACATTTAAATTTTTTTGGTAAGGAATAAAAGATAGCTATTAATTTTATATAATTATTTTAAATTAAAAATAAATTGGATAATGAATACCGATAATTTAATTTTCTTAGAAAAATGGCTTTATAAAATTAAGCAATAAAAGACGGCTGTTGCTGTTGGAATTGAATTTGATTTTTATGATAATTATTTTTTTTGATAATTAATTATAAGTAGAAAATAATCTTTATGAAAATATATTTCTGACGATCACAAAGTTAAATTTTTTATCCGGCAAAGAAAATAATCTACATAGTCAAAAATCTCGAATTTAAGAAGAAATTTTTTTTTTTTGGAGGGGGGGGGGGCGAATATAAATCTTGAGATGGAGTTCGGATTTAGTTTTAATACTATTATTCACAAATATTATCACTTTTGTTAAAAATAATAATTACTCATTTCGTATAATATAGAATTTAAGTCATACTATTTATATTTAAAGCGTAATAACTATTGGCCCAGTAATGGTCTCAATCTAGGATTTTGTACAAATATTAAGATTTATAATGTCTATTTGTTAAAAAAATTTGAAAGAAAAAAAGGCAATTTTTATTTTATGACCATTTCCGGTTTTCTATTTCCGGTTTTTGGTAATAAAATTATTTTTAATATAATAAATTTTATATCATATTAAAGGGCTATTCTAGAGTTATTTAATAAAGTTTAAATTATATCTTTAGCTTAATTACTTTTTGTGATATTTAAAATTAAATATGGTGTATTTTGAACTTTTCGCGTTTCTAAAGATGGCTATCTCATGAAGTAAGCTGAGTTGAGAATTAAAATTTTATATTATTGCTAGTTAGTGTATATACTACCATCATGCAAATTTTAAAAAAAATCGAAGTAGGTCGGGTTGAATCTTCAGTTGATTTGATATGGAATACAACAGGTATATTTGTAAAAACGTATCAGTTTCTAATACATGTTTAGGCGATGAATTGCTATCTCTATTTAAAAATTATCTTTTGACAATTTTGAGAAATTCTATACAATTTTATCAAGTGAAATATTATTCTGAATTTACCTCAGAATATATTTACACAATAATTAATAAGAAAAATATCTCATTAATGTACAAAGATAATTTTCCAACTTCCCTTTGTTAAAATTAATAGGTATGATAATGATGAATTAGAGTTAATAGAGAATAAATTATATGAATTGGATCCGTTTACCTAGTTGACATGTAATTAAATGGATTTCAAGGACAATTTAATTGTATACACAGTTTGGGACGTGGAAAACGTTTGACCAAAAATATAACGATAACAAAACGATAAGATCTCCAGAATACAGAGAGGAATAGTTTGACATGAGCGTCATCAGGTCAGCTACCGATATTTTTGATAACGCCGAAAACGCCTCAGTTTAAGAAAACGTTGATAATATTCATAATGGCGACAGATATCCAGAGCTTATATTTGTTTTAAATAATTTATGTATTCTATAAATGCTCTAATTCATTATTGTAATTGATTAATGTCATCGGGACTCTTTCAAATTGTTTGTTAAAATATTTAACAATCTTTATCCTCGAATGAATTTTTACCTCTTTCATTTTTTAAATATATTAATTTTAGTTAATACTATATTATTAATTGAAGATAATTATTTTTTGAAACAATTCTTATTAATATTATATAATTAAAACGGCCATATAATTTATGTATATGCATTGAGACAAGAGATAAGTGACTTCGATTGAATTATGATTGGAATGGATTTAAGTTTTATTAAAAAAGTAAAATAATACTTGTCAACCTCAAAATTCTTGTAAATATTACGATATTTGAAATTAACAGAGTTTACCTCTGGTGTAAAAGTTTCTTAAGAATATGGCCTCTATATTTACAGAATATGCTTAAACGCCTAAAAAGTTGTATAATGCGTTTGCTAAATTAAAAAATAAAAATTTCAGATACCAATTATTAGCTTTAAGATGCATATTGTGATTTAAGAATGTTTATTAGACTCCTTTTTATTAATTTTTTTGAGTAATATTGCATTTCTCTATTTCTAAATAATATATTTGCCCAATTTAACGCCTATCTTATTATATTTTTAATTATTAATCTTTGAATCATTAAGATGTTTTACAATGCAATTTGTAAAGCTTACAGCAGAAAGATTTTCTAGAACCAATATTCCTATTAAATTCTCTTTTATTTTTCCATAAAATAAATACCAATTAATTGAATTCAAATTTCCAAACCTGCTGCATTTTTGTCTTCTCAATCAAATTTAAGCAAGGTATCTCACATTTGTATTAATATGTTGTATACAACTCTTATTTAAAATATAAATTAAAAGTATGGTAATATGGAATCATCACTTATTCCAGATTAACTTACCGACAGTTATTATATTTACTATAAAATTGTCGAATATTATTATAAAGATATTTATTATATAATTATTGTAAATAATTTGGTGATAACGAGCTTTAAGGACAATAATTAATTTATCTATTTAACACACTATACTAAAATTAATCGGCATATCGTTCTTTTTTTGATTGAAAGCTTTTCAATGAACAGGAATTATTGATTAGTTGGGGTAAAACGAGATGGGAAACACAAATTTTATCTTATAATTTCTAAATTATAATATCAAATCATATTCTCAAATTTTTAAGCAAAGGTTATTATACTATTCTCCTAAAAATTAAAATAGAAAATTAAATTATTATTTTTAAAATATGTTTCCAAGATTAATTATAAAATCAAAACAGAAATTATAATATTTATTGATATATTATTCTAAAATATTATACTCAAAATAATAAATATATATATCGGAATATATTTTATTTATTATTTATAAAAAATAGATACAAATTGGACAAAGATAAGTAATAATACTTTTTTTTCTATCTAATTTTTCTTATTATTTTTAATCATTTTATAAAAATTTATATATATAATTTTAATAAAAAGTTAAACTTCCATATAATAAACATTTAAAACAGTTTAATCTTGACAATTTAATTGAGATAAATGACAAGGGTCGCTAACAACATAGAGAATAAATTTAAATAGGTAATTATAGCACAATTGATAATAAATTATTAGACATCAACTATAAAGTCATAAGATTTCACATAAATATACAATATATATGTATATATTTCCTCTGGACAATAAATATAGTCATTTTTATGTCACTTTTCAACATAAGGTACTATGCCTTAAGGAAAATTAACCAACCTTCCTGTAAATTTATTTAGTTTGAAACCTAGTTAAAGATAATAGGCTATACAATTTTTAGGGTGGCAAAACTAAAAGATAAAAATAAACTTGACGCGAAATTCCATCATAGAAAATTAACCACGGAAGTTGACAAACAACTTATATTTGGTTTTGACTTATAAGATTTGGAAACTATTTTAATTTTACTTTTAAATTCGCGCTTAAGGCCATGTAATGAATCATATTTTGACTAAATTTTTTTTGAAAATTCCAACATTAATCGTATTTTTACTTTACTAACTTTAGTAGGCAAAATCAGAAGGAAAAATATCAAATCATTATAAAATCATATAATTTTTTGATTTCTAAATCAGCATCACTAAATGCTAATATCAATAGCTGATAAATCAATATCATAGTAAGGTAGTTTTAAAAGGTGATTTCACATTCTCAGAATAAAAATATTAATAGATTTTTGAAGATTTTATTTAAGAATGTTATGAGTTTTTATCGAATTTGTCTAAAGTTCTAAATATTTTGTACATAATCCTTTAATTTTCTGAAATAAAATTTTTCAAAAATTAAAAAAAAAATCATTTTTTTAAAAAAATATTTGTAATTTTGGTGATTTTAAAATTTTTTATTAAAATCGGTTAGTCAATAGTATAATATTGTTGAAAAATTAATAAATACAAATATCTTATATTTTAAGATTTAGAATATTATAAATTTCGTGAATAAAAGAAATTCCAAAGCTGCTAAAATGTTGTATTATCATGATAGACTTTTATAAAAAGTATCGATATCTGTATCTAGATATTATTTTAGAAATATCTTTATATGTTTTTAGATATTTTTATTAATACATTTGATATACTATTAATCAACACATTTTTATTAAGAATAAATATATCTGAATGAAAAATTTATTAAATTTCATATGAGCATAAAATTTAAATAAATATATATTAAAAAATATTACCAATGAAAAAAAAAGTGAAAGATTTTAAAAGATAATTAAGTACTTGCTCTAAGCAAAGACGCTAAAAACAATAACCGCTTGACTTTTAATGATTATTTTTATGTAAAAATAAAATTTTTTTAGATAAATAATTGTTTTAAAAGATTGTTCGAAAGAAAATATGGGCATTGACAACATTTATTAAATTATTTTTTTATATGATATTGGAATTGAATGGGAACAAATATAAAAATTTTGTTTAATAAATAATTTATATTCAAAAGCAACGGAAAAACCTCTATATATAAAAAAATACTTGTTTCTGTATACAGGTATATTTGTAAAAACGTATCAGTTTCTAATACATGTTTAGGCGATGTATTGCTATATCTATTTAAAAATTATCTTTTAACAATTCTAAGAAATTCCATACAATTTTATTAAGTGAAATATTGTTCTGAATTTACCTCAGAATATATTTACAAAATAATTAATAAGAAAAATATCTCATTAATGTACAAAGATAAGTTTCCAACTTCCCTTTGTTAAAATTAATAGGTATAATAATAATTAATTAGAGTTAATAGAGAATAAATTATATGAATTGGATCCGGTTACCTAGTTGCCATGTAATTAAATGGATTTCAAGGACAATTTAATTGTATACACAGTTTGGGACGTGGAAAACCTTTGACCAAAAATATAACGATAACAAAACTAGAAGATCTACAGAATACAGAGAGGAATAGTTTGACCTGAGCGTCATCAGGCCGGCTACCGATATTATCGATAACGCCAAAAACGCCTCAGTTTAATAAAACGCTTGATTATATTCATAATGGCGACACATGGCCAGAGCATAAATTTGTTTTAAATAATTTATGTATTCTATAGATGATCTAATAATTGGCAATAATCATTATTGTAATTGTTTAATGTCATCGGGACTCTTTCAAATTGTTTGTTAAAATATTTAGCCTTAATCTTTATCCTCGAGTGAATTTTTACCACATATTTAGTTAATACTATATTATTGATTGAAAATAATTATATTTGAAACAATTCTTATTAATATTATATAATTAAAACGGCTATATAATTTATGTTTATGCATTGAGACAAGAGACAAGTGACTTCGATTGAATTATGATTGGAAACTGATTTAAGTTTTATTAGAAAAGTAAAATAATACTTGACAACCTCAAAATTCTTTTAAATAATATGATGTTTGAAATTAACAGAGTTTCCTTTGATGTAAAAGTTTCTTAAAAATATGACCTCTATATTTCCATAATATGCTTAATCGCCTAAAATTTGTATAATGCGTTAGCTAAATTAAAAAATTAAAAATTTCAGATACCAATTATTAGCATTAAGAGGCATTAAGTGATTTAACAATGTATATTAGACTCCTTTGTATTAATATTTTTTGAGTAATTTTGCATTTCTCTATTTCTATATAATATATTTGCCCCATTAAACGCCTATCTTATTATATTTTTAATTATTAATCTTTGAATCATTAAGTAGTTTTAAAATGCAATTTGTAAAGCTTACAGCAGAAAGATTTTCTAGAACGAATATTCCTATTAAATTCTCTTCTATTTTTCCACAAAATGAATACCAATTAATTGAAAATTTTCAAATTTGCTACATTTTTGTATTCTCAATCAAATTTAGGCAAGGTATCTCACATTTGTATTAATCTGTTGTATACAACTCTTATATAAAATATATATTAAAAGCATAGTAATATAGAATCATCACTTATTCCAGATTAACTTACCGACAATTATTATATTTAATATAAAACTTTCGATTATTATTATAAAAATATTTATTATATAATTATTGTGAATAATTTGGTGATAACGAGCTTTAAGGACAATAATTAATTTATATAATAACCCTATTTAACACACTATACTATAATAAATTGGTATATCATTCTTTTTTTTGATTTAAAGGATTTCAATGAACAGGAATTATTAAATAGTTAGGGTAAAACTAAATGGGATTAAGGTTCAGATGTGAACCTTTTACAAAACACTTGATGAGGAGACCAAAATTTTATTTTATAATTTCTAAATTCTAATATCGCATCATATTTTCAAATTTTTAAGCAAAGGTTTTTATACTATTATCCTAAAAATTGTATAAAAATATAGAAAATTAAATTATTATTTTTAAAAATATGTTTCCATGATTAAATATAAAATCAAAACAGAAAGATTATAATATTTATTGATATATTATTCTAAAATATTCTACTTAAAATAATAAATATGTATATCCTAATATTATTTATATTTATTAAAAATAGATGAAAATAGGGAAGATATGAGTAATAATACTTTTTTTTCTATATTATTTTTCTTATTATTTTTAATCATTTTATAAAAATTTATTTATATGATTATAATTAAAAGTTAAACTGCCATTAAATAAACATTTGAAAAAGTTTTATTTTGACAATGTAATTGAGATAAATGACAATAATCTCTAACAACATAGAAGAATAAATTTAAATAGGTAATTATAGCACAATTGATAATAAATTATTAGACATTAATTATAAAGTCATAAGATTTTACATAAATATACAATATATATTTTAAATTTTCTCTGGACAATTAATATAGTCATTTTTATGTCACAGAAAATTCTAAAAATATCAAAAATAACTTCAAGAATAAGTTTTAAAAATTTAGATTATTTTTAAACATAAGGTACTCTGCCTTAAGGAAAATTAACCAACCTTCCTGTAAATTTATTTAGTTTGAAGCCTAGTCAAAGATAATAGGGTTTACAATTTTTAGGATAGCAAAACAAGAAGATAAAAATAAACTTAAGGCGGAATTCCATCATAGAAAATCCACCACAGGTTGTTGACAAACAACATGCTTGGTTTTGACTTATAAGAATTGGAAACTAATTTAATTTTACTTTTACATTCTCGCTTAGGGCCATGTAATGAATTTATTTTTACTAAATCCTTTTTGAAAATTCCAACAATAATCGTATTTTTATTTTACCAACTTTATTAATCAAAATCAGAAGGAAAAATATCAAATCATTATAAAATCATATAATTTTTTGATTTCTACATCATCATCATTAAATGCTTATATAAATAGCTGATAAATCAATATCATAGTAAAGTAGTTTTAATAGGATGATTTCACATTCTCGAATAAAAATATTCAAAGATTTTTGAAGATGTTATTTAAGAAATGTTATGAGTTTTTATCGAATTTGTCTAAAATTCTAAATATTTTGTACATAATCCTTTATTTTTATGAAAAATATTTTTCATAAATTAAAAAATAAAAATTTTTTTAAAAAAATATTTGTAATTTTGTTGATTTAAAATATTTTTATTAAAATCGGTTAGGCAATAGTATAATATTGTTGAAAAATTAATAAATCAAATATCTTATATTTTAAGATTTAGAATATTATGAATTTCGTGAATAAAAGAAATTCCAAAGCTTCTAAAATGTTGTATTATCAAGATAGACTTTTATAAAAAGTATCGATATCTGTATCTAAATATTATTTTAGAAATATCTGTATATTTTTTTAGATATTTTTAATTATACATTTGATATACTATTAATCAACACATTTTTATTAAAAATAAATATATCTGAATGAAAAATTTATTTTATTTCATATGAGCATAAAATTTAAATAATATATATTAAAAAATATTATCAATAAAATAAAAAGTGAAAGATTGTAAAAGAGAATTAAGTACTTGCTCTATGCTATGACGCCAAAAACAATAAGCGCTTGACTTTTTATGAAAAAACTATATTTAATGTAAAAATAAAAAATTTTTAAATAAATAGTTGTTTTAAAAGATTGTTCGAAAGAAAATATAGGCATTGAAAACATTTATTAAATTTTTTTTTTATAGGATATTCGAATTGAATAGGAATAAATATAAAAATTCTGTTTAACAAATAATTTATATTCAAAAGCAACGGAAAAACCTATATATATAAAAAAAATAATTGTTTCTGTATACAGGTATATTTGTAAAAACGTATCAGTTTATAATACATGTTTATGCGAAGAATTGCTATCTCTATTTAAAAATTATCTTTTAACAATTCTGAGATATTCCATACAATTTTATCAAGTGAAATATTATTTTGAATTTACCTCAGAATATATTTACACAATAATTAATAAGAAAAATATCTCATTAATGTACAAAGATAATTTTCCAACTTCCCTTTGTTAAAATTAATAGGTATGATAATGATGAATTATAGTTAATAGAGAATAAATTATATGAATTGGATCCGGTTACCTAGTTGGATTTCAAGGACAATTTAATTGTATACACAGTTTAGGACGTAGAAAACCTTTGACCAAAAATATAACGATTACAAAACGATAAGATCTCCAGAATACAGAGAGGAATAGTTTGACATGAGCGTCATCAGGTCAGCTACCGATATTTTTGATAACGCCAAAAACGTTTCAGTTTAAGAAAACGCCTGATAATATTCATAATGGCGACAGATATCCAGAGCATATATTTGTTTAATTTATGTATTCAATAGATGCTCTAATTCATTATTGTAATTGATTAATGTCATCGGGATTCTTTCAAATTGTTTGTTAAAATATTTAACCTTAATTTTTATCCTCGAATGAATTTTTATCTCTTTCATATTTTAAATATATTAATTTTAGTTAATACTATATTACTGATTGAAGATAATTATTTTTTGAAACAATTCTTATTAATATTATATAATTAAAACGGCCATATAATTTATGTTTATGCATTGAGACAAGAGATAAGTGACTTCGATTGAATTATGATTGGAAACTGATTTAAGTTTTATTAGAAAAGTAAAATAATACTTGACAACCTCAAAATTCTTGTAAATAATATGATGTTTGAAATTAACAGAGTTTACCTTTGGTGTAAAATTTTCTTAAGAATATGGCCTCTATATTTCCATAATATGCTTAAACGCCTAAAAAGTTGTATAATGCTTTGCTAAATTAAAAAATTAAAAATTTCATATACCAATTATTAGAATTAAGATGCATATTGTGATTTAACAATGTATATTAGATTCCTTTTTATTAATTTTTTTTGAGTAATATTGCATTTCTCTATTTCTAAATAATATATTTGCCCAATTTAACGCATTTTTAATTATTAATCTTTGGATCATTAAGTTATTTTAAAATGCAATTTGTAAAGCTTACAGTAGAAAGATTTTCTAGAACCAATATTCCATTTAAATTCTCTTCTATTTTTCCATAAAATAAATACCAATTAATTGAATTCAAATTTTCAAACCTGCTGCATTTTTGTCGTATCAATCCATTTTAGGCAAGGTATCTCAAATTTGTATTAATCTGTTGTATACAACTCTTTTATAAAATATATATTAAAAGTATGGTAATATGGAATCCCGATAGTTATTTTATTTACTATAAAACTTTCGATTATGATTATAAAGATATTTATTATATAATATTGTGAATAATTTGGTGATAACGAGCTTTAAGGACAATAATTAATTTATATAATTACCCTATTTAACACACAATACTAAAATATATCGGTATATGGTTCTTTTTTTGATTGAAAGCTTTTCAATGAACAGGAATTATTGAATAGTTTGGGTAAAACTAAATGGGATTAAGGTTCAGATGCGAACCTTTTACAAAACACTAGATGAAGAGACCCAAATTTTATTTTATAATATCTAAATTCTAATATCGCATCATATTCTCAAATTTTTAAGCAAAGGTTATTATACTATTATCCTATATATTGTATAAAAATTAGAAAATTAAATAATTATTTTTAAAAATATGTTTCCAAGATTAAATATAAAATCAAAACAGAAAGATTATAATATTTATTGATATATTATTAAAATATTCTAATCAAAATAATAAATATGTATATCCTAATATAATTTATTTAATATATATGAAAAATAGATGAAAATTGGGAAGATATGAGTAATAAAACTTTTTTTTCTATCTTATTTTTCTTATTATTATTAATCATTTTATAAAAATTCATATATATGATTTTTTATAAAAAGTTAAACTTCCATATAATAAACATTTGAACCAGTTTTATCTTGACAATTTAATTGAGATAAATGACAAGGGTCGCTAACAACATAGAGATTAAATTTAAATAGGTAATTATAGCACAATTGATAATAAATTATTAGACATCAACTATAAAGTCTTAAGATTTCATATAAATATACAATATATATGTATAAATTTCCTCTAAACAATAAATATAGTCATTTTTATGTCACAGAAAATTCTAAAATATCAAAAATAACTTCAAGAATAAGTCTTAAAAAATAAGATTATTTTTCAACATAAGGTACTCTGCCTTAAGGAAAATTAACCAGCCTTTCTGTGAATTTATTTAGTTTGAAGCCTAGTTAAAGATAATATGGTTTACAATTTTTAGGGTGGCAAAACTAAAAGATAACTTGATGCGGGATTCCATCATAGAAAATCCACCACAGGTTGTTGACAAACAACATATGCTTGGTTTTGACTTATAAGAATTGGAAACTAATTTAATTTTACTTTTACATTCTTACTTATGGCCATGTAATGAATCATATTTTGACTAAATCTTTTTTGAAAATTCTAACATTAATCGTATTTTTACTTTACTAACTTTAGTAGGCAAAATCAGAAGGAAAAATATCAAATCATTATAAAATCATATAATTTTTTGATTTCTAAATCAGCTTCACTAAATGCTAATATAAATAGCTGATAAATCAATATCATAGTAAAGTAGTTTAAATAGGGTGATTTCACATTCTCAGAATAAAAACATTCAAAGATTTTTGAAGATGTTATTTAAGAAATGTTATGAGTTTTTATCGAATTTGTCTAAAATTCTAAATATTTTGTACATAATCCTTTATTATTATGAATAAAAATTTTTCATAAATTAAAAAAAAAAATTTTTTAAAAAAAATATTTGTAATTTTGTTGATTTAAAATATTTTTATTAAAATCGGTTAGGCAATAGTATAATATTGTTGAAAAATTAATAAATCAAATATCTTATATTTTAAGATTTAGAATATTAAAAATTTCGTGAATAAAAGAAATTTCAAAGCTGCTAAAATGTTGTATTATCAAGATAAACTTTTATAAAAAGTATCGATATCTGTATCTAAATATTATTTTAGAAGTATCTGTATGTTTTTAGATATTTTTAATTATACATTAGATATACTATTAATCAACACATTTTTATTAAAAATAAATATATCTGAATGAAAATATTTTTTTATTTCATATGAGCATAAAATTTAAATAAATATATATTAAAAAATATTACCAATAAAATAAAAAGTGAAAGATTGTAAAAGAGAATTAAGTACCTGCTCTAAGCAATGACCCCAAAAACAATAACCGCTTGACTTTTGATGAAAAAATTATATTTAATATAAAAATAAAATTTTTTTAAATAAATAATTGTTTTAAAAGATTGTTCGAAAGAAAATATGGGCATTGAAAACATTTATTTAAATTTTTTTTTATAGGATATTCGAATTGAATGTGAACAAATATAAAAATTCGGTTTAATAAATAATTTATATTCAAAAGCAACGGAAAAATCTCTATATATAAAAATATAATTGTTTCTCAGGTATATTTGTAAAAACGTATCAGTTTCTAATACATGTTTAGGCGATGAATTGCTATCTCTATTTAAAAATTATCTTTTGACAATTTTGAGAAATTCTATACAATTTTATCAAGTGAAATATTATTCTGAATTTACCTCAGAATATATTTACAGAATAATTAATAAGAAAAATATCTCATTAAAGTACAAAGATAATTTTCCAACTTCCCTTTGTTAAAATTAATAGGTATGATAATGATGAATTAGAGTTAATAGAGAATAAATTATATGAATTGGATCCGGTTACCTAGTTGCCATGTAATTAAATGGATTTCAAGGACAATTTAATTGTATACACAGTTTGGGACGTGGAAAACCTTTGACCAAAAATATAACGATAACAAAATGAGAAGATCTCCAGAATATAGAGAGGAATAGTTTGACCTGAGCTTCATTAGGCCGGCTACCGATATTTTCGATAACGCTAAAAACGCCTCAGTTTAAAAAAACGCCTGATAATATTCATAATGGCGAGACATGGCCAGAGCATAAATTTGTTTTTAATAATTTATGTATTCAATAGATGCTCTAATAATTGGCCATAATTATTATTGTAATCGTTTAATGTTATCGGGACTCTTTCAAATTGTTTGTTAAAATACTTAATCTTTATCCTTGAATGAATTTTTACCTCTTTCATTTATTTAATATATTAATTTTAGTTAATACTATATTACTGGTTGAAGATAATTATTTTTTGAAACAATTCTTATTAATATTATATAATTAAAACGGCCACATAATTTATGTTTATGCATTTAGACAAGAGACAAGTGACTTCTATTGAATTATGATTGGAAACTGATTTAAGTTTTATAAGAAAAGTAAAATAATACTCGACTACCTCAAAATTCTTGTAAATAATACGATGTTTGTAATTAACAGAGTTTACTTCTGGTGTAAAAGTTTCTTAAGAATATGGCCTCTATATTTTCATAATATGCTTAAACGCCTAATAATTTGTATAATGTGTTTGCTAAATTAAAAAATAAAAAGTTTCAGATACCAATTATTAGCATTGATGCATATTGTGATTTAACAATGTATATTAGACTCCTTTTTATTAATTTTTTTTGAGTAATATTGCATTTCTCTATTTCTAAATAATATATTTGCCCAATTTAACGCCTTTCTAATTATATTTTTAATTATTTATCTTTGAATCATTAAGTTATTTTAAAATGCAATTTGTAAAGCTTACAGTAGAAAGATTTTCTAGAACCAATATTCCAATTAAATTCTCTTCTATTTTTCCATAAAATAAATACCAATTAATTGAATTCAAATTTTCAAACCTGCTTCATTTTTGTCGTCTCAATCAAATTTAGGCAAGGTATCTCAAATTTGTATTAATCTGTTGTATACAACTCTTTTATAAAATATATATTAAAAGTATGGTAATATGGAATCATCACTTATTATAGATTAACTTACCGATAGTTATTTTATTTACTATAAAACTTTCGATTATGATTATAAAGATATTTATTATATAATTATTGTGAATAATTTGGTGATAACGAGCTTTAAGGACAATAATTAATTTATATAATTACCCTATTTAACACACTATACTAAAATAAATCGGTATATCGTTCTTTTTTTGATTGAAAGCTTTTCAATGAACAAGAATTATTGAATAGTTGGGGTAAAAATAAATGGGATTAAGGTTCATATGTGAATCTTTTACAAAACACTAGATGAAGAGACCCAAATTTTATTTTATAATTTCTAAATTCTAATATCCCATCATATTCTCAAATTTTTAAGCAAAGGTTATTATACTTTTATCCTATAAATTGAATAAATATTAGAAAATTAAATTATTATTTTTAAAAATATGTTTTCAAGATTAAATATAAAATCAAAACAGAAAGATTATAATATTTATCGATTTATTATTCTAAAATATTCTACTCAAAAAAATAAATATGTATATCCTAATATAATTTATTTATAATTTATAAAAAATAGATACAATTTGGAAAAATATGAGTAATAATACTTTTTTTTCTATCTTATTTTTCTTATTATTTTTAATCATTTTATAAAAATTTATATATATGATTTTAATAAAAAGTTAAACTTCCATATAAACATTTGAACCAGTTTTATCTTGACAATGTAATTGAGATAAATGACAAGGGTCGCTAACAACATATAGAATACATTTAAATAGGTAATTATAGCACAATTGATAATAAATTATTAGACATCAACTATAAACTCATAAGATTTCACATAAATATACAATATATATATATATATTTCATCTAAACAATATATATAGTCATTTTTATGTCACAGAAAATTCTAAAATATCAAAAATAACTTCAAGAATTAGTCTTAAAAAATTAGATTATTTTTCAACATAAGGTACACTTCCTTAAGGAAAATTAACCAGCCTTCTTGTAAATTTATTTAGTTTGTAGCCTAGTCAAAGATAATAGGGTTTACAATTTTTAGGATGGCAAAACAAGAAGATAAAAATAAACTAGACACGGAATTCCATCATAGAAAATCCACCACGGGTTGTTGACATACTACATATACTTTTTTTGACTTATAAGAATTGAAAACTAATTTAATTTTACTTTTACCTTCCCGCTTAGGGCCATGTAATGAATCATATTTTGACTAAATTATTTTTGAAAATTCCAACTCTAATCTTATATCTACTTAGCCTACTTAAGTAAGCAAAATCAGAACGAAAAATATCAAATCATTATAAAATCATATAATTTTTTGATTTCTAAATCAGCATCACTAAATGCTAATATCAATAGATGATAAATCAATATCATAGTAAGGTAGTTTAAAAAGGGTAATTTCACATTCTCAGAATAAAAATATCCCAAGATTTTTGGATTTTATTTAAGAATGTTTAATCATGAGTTTTTATCGAATTTGTCTAAAATTCTAAATATTTTGTACATAATCCTTTATTATTATGAATAAAAATTTTTCATAAATTAAAAAAAAAAATTTTTTAAAAAAAATATTTGTAATTTTGTTGATTTAAAATATTTTTATTAAAATCGGTTAGGCAATAGTATAATATTGTTGAAAAATTAATAAATCAAATATCTTATATTTTAAGATTTAGAATATTAAAAATTTCGTGAATAAAAGAAATTTCAAAGCTGCTAAAATGTTGTATTATCAAGATAGACTTTTATAAAAAGTATCGATATCTGTATCTAAATATTATTTTAAAAGTATCTGTATGTTTTTAGATATTTTTAATTATACATTAGATATACTATTAATCAACACATTTTTATTAAAAATAAATATATCTGAATGAAAAATTTTTTTTATTTCATATGAGCATAAAATTTAAATAAATATATATTAAAAAATATTACCAATAAAATAAAAAGTGAAAGATTGTAAAAGAGAATTAAGTACCTGCTCTAAGCAATGACCCTAAAAACAATAACCGCTTGACTTTTGATGAAAAAATTATATTTAATATAAAAATAAAATATTTTTAAATAAATAATTGTTTTAAAAGATTGTTCGAAAGAAAATATGGGCATTGAAAACATTTATCAAATTATTTTTTTATAGGATATTCGAATTGAATGTGATCAAATATAAAAATTCTGTTTAATAAATAATTTATATTCAAAAGAGACGGAAAAACCTCTATATATAAAAAAATAATTGTTTCTGTATACAGGTATATTTGTAAAAACGTATCAGTTTCTAATACATGTTTAGGCGATGAATTGCTGTCTCTATTTAAAAATTATCTTTTGACAATTTTGAGAAATTCTATACAATTTTATCAAGTGAAATATTATTCTGAATTTACCTCAGAATATATTTACACAATAATTAATAAGAAAAATATCTCATTAATGTACAAAGATAATTTTCAAACTTCCCTTTGTTAAAATTAATAGGTATGATAATGATGAATTAGAGTTAATAGAGAATAAATTATATGAATTGGATTCGGTTACCTAGTTGCCATGTAATTAAATGGATTTCAAGGACAATATAATTGTATACACAGTTTGGGACGTGGAAAACCTTTGACCAAAAATATAACGATAACAAAACTAGAAGATCTACAGAATACAGAGAGGAATAGTTTGACCTGAGCGTCATCAGGACGGCTACCGATATTTTCGATAACGCCAAAAACGCCTGATAATATTCATAATGGCGACACATGGCCAGAGCATAAATTTGTTTTTAATAATTTATGTATTCAATAGATCCTCTAATAATTGGCCATAATTATTATTGTAATCGTTTAATGTCATCGGGACTCTTTCAAATTGTTTGTTAAAATACTAAATCTTTATCCTTGAATGAATTTTTACCTCTTTCATTTTTTTATTATATTAATTTTAGTTAATACTATATTACTGGTTGAAGATAATTATTTTTTGAAACAATTCTTATTATATTATATAAATAAAACGGCCACATAATTTATGTTTATGCATTGAGACAAGAGACAAGTGACTTCTATTGAATTATGATTGGAAACTGATTTAAGTTTTATAAGAAAAGTAAAATAATACTTGACTATCTCAAAATTCTTGTAAATAATACGATGTTTAAAATTAACAGAGTTTACTTCTGGTGTAAAAGTTTTTTAAGAATATGGCCTCTATATTTCCATAATATGCTTAAACGCCTAAAAAGTTATATAATGCGTTTGCTAAATTAAAAATTATGAGCATTAAGATACATATTGTGATATAACAATGTATATTACACTACTTTGTATTAATTTTATTTGAGTAATTTTGCATTTCTCTATTTCTATAATATATATTTGACCCATTAAACGCCTATCTTATATTTTTAATTATTAATCTTTGAATCATTAAGTAGTTTTAAAGTGCAATTTGTAAAGCTTAAAACAGAAAGATTTTCTAGAACCAATATTCCTATTATTCTCTTCTATTTTTTCACAAAATAAATACCAATTGATTGAATTCAAATTTTCATACCTGCTGCATTTTTGTCTTCTCAATCAAATTTAGGCAAGGTATCTCACATTTGTATTAATCTGTTGTATACAACTCTTATATAATATATATATTAAAAGTATAGTAATATGGAATCATCACTTATTCCAGATTAACTTACCGATAGTTATTATATTTACTATAAAACTTTCGATTATGATTATAAAGATATTTATTATATAATTATTGTGAATAATTTGGTGATAACGAGCTTTAAGGACAATAAGTAATTTATATAATTATCCTATTTAACACACTATACTAAAAAAATTGGTATATCGTTCTTTTTTTGATTGAAAGCTTTTCAATGAACAAGAATTATTGAATAGTTGGGGTAAAAATAAATGGGATTAAGGTTCAGATGTGAACCTTTTACAAAACATTAGATGAAGAGATTATAATTTTATTTTATTATTTCTAAATTCTAATATCGCATCATATTCTCAAATTTTTAAGCAAAGATTATTATACTTTTATCCTATAAATTGAATAAATATTAGAAAATTAAATAATTATTTTTAAAAATATGTTTTCAAGATTAAATATAAAATCAAAACAGAAAGATTTTAATATTTATTGATTTATTATTCTAAAATATTCTACTCAAAACAATAAATATGTATATCCTAATATAATTTATTTATAATTTATAAAAAAATAGATACAATTTGGAAAAATATGAGTAATAATACTTTTTTTTCTATCTTATTTTTCTTATTATTTTTAATCATTTTATAAAAATTTATATATATGATTTTTATAAAATGTTAAACTTCCATATAAACATTTGAACGAGTTTTATCTTGACAATGTAATTGAGATAAATGACAAGGGTCGCTAACAACATATAGAATACATTTAAATAGTTAATTATAGCACAATTGATAATAAATTATTAGACATCAACTATAAACTCATAAGATTTCACATAAATATACAATAAATATGTATAAATTTCCTCTAAACAATAAATATAGTCATTTTTATGTCACATAAAATTCTAAAATATCAAAAATAACTTCAAGAATAAGTCTTAAAAAATTAGATTATTTTTCAACATAAAGTACTCTTCCTTAAGGAAAATTAACCAGCCATTTTGTAAATTTATTTAGTTTGTAGCCTAGTCAAAGATAATAGGGTTTACAATTTTTAGGATGGCAAAACAAGAAGATAAAAATAAACTTGACGCGGAATTCCATCATAGAAAATCCACCACGGGTTGTTGACATACTACATATACTTGTTTTTGACTTATAAGAATTGAAAACTAATTTAATTTTACTTTTACCTTATCGCTTAGGGCCATGTAATGAATCATATTTTGACTAAATATTTTTTGAAAATTCCAACTTTAATCGTATATCTACTTAGCCTACTTTAGTAAGCAAAATCAGAAGGAAAAATATCAAATCATTATAAAATCATATAATTTTTTGATTTCTAAATCAGCATCACTAAATGCTAATATCAATAGCTGATAAATCAAGGTAGTTTAAAAAGGGTAATTTCACATTCTCAGAATAAAAATATCCCAAAATTTTTGGATTTTATTTAAGAATGTTTAATAATGAGTTTCTATCGAATTTGTCTAAAGTTCTAAATATATTGTACATAATCCTTTATTTTTATGAATAAAATATTTTCATAAATTAAAGAAAAAATCATTTTTTTAAAAAAATATTTGAAATTTTGTTAATTTTAAAATTTTTGATTAAAATCGGTTAGGCAATAGTATAATATTGTTGAAAAATTAATAATTACAAATATCTTATATTTTAAGATTTAGAATATTATGAATTTCGTAAATAAAAGAAATTCCAAAGCTGCTAAAATGTTTTATTATCAAGATAGACTTTTATAAAAAGTATAGATATCTGTATCTAAATATTATTTTAGAAGTATCTGTATGTTTTTAGATATTTTTAATTATACATTTGATATACTATTAATCAACACATTTTTATTAAAAATAAATATATCTGAATGAAAATTTTTTTTATTTCATATGAGCATAAAATTTAAATAAATATATATTAAAAAATATTACCAATAAAATAAAAAGTGAAAGATTGTAAAAGAGAATTAAGTACCTGCTCTAAGCAATGACCCCAAAAACAATAACCGCTTGACTTTTGATGAAAAAATTATATTTAATATAAAAATAAAAAATTTTAAATAAATAATTGTTTTAAAAGATTGTTCGAAAGAAAATATGGGCATTGAAAACATTTATTAAATTATTTTTTTATAGGATATTCGAATTGAATGTGAACAAATATAAAAATTCTGTTTAATAAATAATTTATATTCAAAAGCAACGGAAAAACCTCTATATATAAAAAAATAATTGTTTCTGTATAGAGGTATATTTGTAAAAACGTATCAGTTTCTAATACATGTTTAGGCGATGAATTGCTATCTCTATTTAAAAATTATCTTTTGACAATTTTGAGAAATTCTATACAATTTTATCAAGTGAAATATTATTCTGAATTTACCTATCAATATATTTTCACAATAATTATTAAGAAAAATATCTCATTAATGTACAAAGATAATCTTCCAACTTTACCTTTGTTAAAATTAATAGGTATGATAATGATAAATTAGAGTTAATAAAGAATAAATTATATGAATTGGATACGGACCTAGTTGCCATGTAATTAAATGGATTTCAAGGACAATTTAATTATATACACAGTATGGGACGTTGAGAACCTTTGAAAAAATATAAAGATAACAAAACGAGAAGATATCCAGAATACAGAGAGGAGTAGTTAGACCTGTGAGTCTTCAGACCGTCTATTGATATTTTTGATAACGTCAAAAACGCCTTAGTTTAAGAAAACTCGCTGATAATATTCATAATGGCGACATAGGTCCATAGCATATGTTTTAAATAATTTATATATTCTATAGATGCTCTAAAAATTAGCCATAATCATTAGTTGTTTAATGTTTTCGGAACCCTTTCAAATTATATGTTTAAATATTTAGCCTTAATCTATATCATCGAATGTACCTCTTTCATTTTATTAATATATTAATTATAGTAAATACTATATTACTGATTGAAGATAATTATTTTTTGAAACAATTCTTATTAATATTATATGAATTAAAACGGCCATATTATTTATGTTTATGCATTGAGATAAGAGACAAGTGACTTCGATTGAATTATGATTGGAATCGATTTAAGTTTTATTAAAAAAGTAAAATAATACTTGACAACCTCAAAATTCTTGTAAATATTACGATATTTGAAATTAACAGAGTTTACCTCTGGTGTAAAAGTTTCTTAAGAATATGGCCTCTACATTTACAGAATAAGCTTAAACGCCCAAAAAGTTGTATAATGCGTTTGCTAAATTAAAAAATAAAAATTTCAGATACCAATTATTAGAATTAAGATGCATATTGTGATTTAACAATGTATATTAGACTCCTTTTTATTAATTTTTTTTGAGTAATATTGCATTTCTCTATTTCTAAATAATATATTTGCCCAATTTAACGCCTTTCAAATTATATTTTTAATTATTAATCTTTGAATCATTAAGTTATTTTAAAATGCAATTTGTAAAGCTTACAGTAGAAAGATTTTCTAGAACCAATATTCCTATTAAATTCTCTTCTATTTATCCATAAAATAAATACCAATTAATTGAATTCAAATTTTCAAACCTGCTGCATTTTTGTCTTCTCAATAAAATTTAGGCAAGGTATCTCAAATTTGTATTAATCTGTTGTATACAACTCTTTTATAAAATATATATTAAAAGTATGGTAATATGGAATCATCACTTATTCCAGATTAACTTACCGACAGTTATTATATTTACTATAAAACTTTCGATTATTATTATAAAGATGTTTATTATATAATTATTGTAAATAATTTGATGATAACGAGCTTTAAGGACAATAATTAATTTATATAATTACCCTATTTAACACACTACACTAAAATTAATCGGTATATCGTTCTTTTTTGATTGAAAGCATTTCAATGAACAGGAGTTATTGAATAGTTGGGGTAAAACGAGATGGGATTAAAGTTCAGATGTGAACCTTTTACAAAACACTAGATATGGAAACCCAAATTTTATCTTATAATTTCTAAATTCTAATATCGCATCATATTCTCAAATTTTTAAGCAAAGGTTATTATACTATTATCCTAAAAATTGTATAAAAATTAGAAAATTAAATTATTATTTTTAAAATATGTTTCCAATATTAAATATAAAATTAAAACAGAAAGATTATAATATTTATTGATATATTATTTTAAAATATTCTACTCAAAATAATAAATATGTATATCCTAATATAATTTATTTAATATTTATAAAAAATAGATGAAAATAGGAAAGATATGAGTAGTAATACTTTTTTTTATCTTATTTATTATTATTTTTAATCATTTTATAAAAATTTATATATATGATTTTAATAAAAAGTTAAACTTCCATATAAACATTTGAACCAGTTTTATCTTTACAATGTAATTGAGATAAATGACAATATTCGCTAACAACATAGAGAATAAATTTAAATAGGTAATTATAGCACAATTGATAATAAATTATTAAACATCAACTATAAAGTCATAAGATTTCACATAAATATACAATATATATGTATAATTTTCCTCTGGACAATAAATATAGTCATTTTTATGTCACAAAAAATTCTAAAAATATCAAAAATAACTTCAAGAAAAAGTCTTAAAAAATTAGATTATTTTTCAATATAAGAAGATAAATTAACCACCATTCCTGTAAATTTAACAAGTTTGAAGCCTAGTTAAAGATAATATGGTTAACAATTTTTAGGGTGGCAAAACTAAAAGATAAAAATAAACTTAACGCGGAATTCCATCATAGAAAATCCTCCACGGGTTGTTGACAAACAACATATACTTGGTTTTGACTTAAAAGAATTGGAAACTATTTTAATTTACATTCTCGCTATAGGTCATGTAATGAATCATATTTTGGTAAAAAATTTTTTGAAAATTTTAACATTAATCCTATTTTTACTTTACTAACCTTAGTATGGCAAAATCAGAAGGAAAAATATCAAATCATTATAAAATCATATAATTTTTTGATTTCTAAATCGGCATCACTAAATGCTAATATCAATAGCTGATAAATCAATATCATAGTAAGGTAGTTTAAATAGGGCGATTTCACATTCTCAGAATAAAAATATTCAAAGATTTTTGAGTATTTTGTTTAATAATGTTATGAGTTTTTATCGAATTTGTGTAAAGTTCTAAATATTTTATACATAATCCTTTATTTTTATGAATAAAAATTTTTCATAAATTAAAAAAAAAATCATTTTTTTAATAAAATTTTTGTAATTTTGTTGATTTTAAAATTTTTGATTAAAATCGGTTAGGCTATAGTATAATATTGTTGAAAAATTAATAAATACAAATATCTTATATTTTAAGATTTAGAATATTATGATTTCGTGAATAAAAGAAATTACAAAGCTGCTAAAATGTTGTATTATCAAGATAGACTTTTATAAAAAGTATCGATATCTGTATCTAGATATTATTTTAGAAATTTTTTTATATGTTTTAGATATTTTTATTTATACATTTGATATACTATTAATCAACACATTTTTATTAAAAATAAATATATCTGAATGAAAAATTTATTTTATTTCATATGAGCATATAAATTAAATAAATATATATTAAAAAATATTACCAATAAAATAAAAAGTGAAAGATTGTAAAAGAGAATTAAGTACTTGCTCTAAGCAATGACGTTCATTCATTATCAAAAACAATAAACACTTGACTTTTGATGAAAAAATTATATTTAATGTAAAAATAAAAAATTTTTAAATAAATAATTGTTTTAAAAGATAGTTCGAAAGAAAATATGGGCATTGAGAACATTTATTAAATTATTATTTTATATAATATTGGAATTGAATGGGAACAAATATAAAAATTCTGTTTAATAAATAATTTATATTCAAAAGCAACGGAAAAACCTCTATATATAAAAAAATAATTGTTTCTGTATACAGGTATATATGTAAAAAAATATCAGTTTCAAGATACATGTTTAGGAGATGTATTGCTAACTCTATTTGAAAATTATCTTTTAACAATTCTGAGAAATTCCATACAATTTTATCAAGTGAAATATTATTCTGAATTTACCTCAGAATATATTTGCACAATAATCAATAAGAAAAATATCTCATTAATGTACAAAGATAATCTTCCAACTTCCCTTTGTTAAAATTAATAGGTATGATAATGATGAATTAGAGTTAATAGAGAATAAATTATATGAATTGGATCCGGACCTAGTTGCCATGTAATTAAATGGATTTCAAGGACAATTTAACTGTATACACAGTATAGGACGTAGAAATACTTTGAAAAAATATAAAGATAACAAAACGAGAAGATATCCAGAATACAGAAAGGAGTAGTTAGACCTGTGCATCTTCAGGCAGGCTATTGATATTTTTGATAACGTCAAAACGCCTCAGTTTAAGAAAACTCGCTGATAATATTCATAATGGCGACATAGGTCCATAGCATATGTTTTAAATAATTTATATATTCTATAGATGCTCTAAAAATTAGCCATAATCATTAGTTGTTTAATGTTTTCGGAACCCTTTCAAATTATATGTTTAAATATTTAGCCTTAATCTATATCATCGAATGTACCTCTTTCATTTTATTAATATATTAATTATAGTAAATACTATATTACTGATTGAAGATAATTATTTTTTGAAACAATTCTTATTAATATTATATGAATTAAAACGGCCATATTATTTATGTTTATGCATTGAGATAAGAGACAAGTGACTTCGATTGAATTATGATTGGAATCGATTTAAGTTTTATTAAAAAAGTAAAATAATACTTGACAACCTCAAAATTCTTGTAAATATTACGATATTTGAAATTAACAGAGTTTACCTCTGGTGTAAAAGTTTCTTAAGAATATGGCCTCTACATTTACAGAATAAGCTTAAACGCCCAAAAAGTTGTATAATGCGTTTGCTAAATTAAAAAATAAAAATTTCAGATACCAATTATTAGAATTAAGATGCATATTGTGATTTAACAATGTATATTAGACTCCTTTTTATTAATTTTTTTTGAGTAATATTGCATTTCTCTATTTCTAAATAATATATTTGCCCAATTTAACGCCTTTCAAATTATATTTTTAATTATTAATCTTTGAATCATTAAGTTATTTTAAAATGCAATTTGTAAAGCTTACAGTAGAAAGATTTTCTAGAACCAATATTCCTATTAAATTCTCTTCTATTTATCCATAAAATAAATACCAATTAATTGAATTCAAATTTTCAAACCTGCTGCATTTTTGTCTTCTCAATAAAATTTAGGCAAGGTATCTCAAATTTGTATTAATCTGTTGTATACAACTCTTTTATAAAATATATATTAAAAGTATGGTAATATGGAATCATCACTTATTCCAGATTAACTTACCGACAGTTATTATATTTACTATAAAACTTTCGATTATTATTATAAAGATGTTTATTATATAATTATTGTAAATAATTTGGTGATAACGAGCTTTAAGGACAATAATTAATTTATATAATTACCCTATTTAACACACTATACTGAAATAAATTGGTATATCATTCTTTTTAAGAATTATTGAATAGTTAGGGTAAAACTAAATGGGACTAAGGTTCTGATGTGAACCTTTTAAAAAACACTAGATATGGAAACCCAAATTTTATCTTATAATTTCTAAATTCTAATATCGCATCATATTCTCAAATTTTAGAGCAAAGGTTATTATACTATTATCCTAAAAATTGTATAAAAAATAGAAAATTAAATTATTATTTTTTAAAATATGTTTCCAAGATTAAATATAAAATCAAAACAGAAAGATTATAATATTTATTGATATATTATTCTAAAATATTCTACTCAAAATAATATATATATTTATCCGAATATAATTTATTTAATTAATAAAAAATAGATATATATTGGAAAAAGATGAGTAATAATACTTTTTTTTCTATCTTATTTTTATTATTATTATTAATCATTTTATAAAAATTTATATATATGATTTTAATAAAAAGTTAAACTTCCATATAAACATTTGAACCAGTTTTATCTTTACAATGTAATTGAGATAAATGACAATATTCGCTAACAACATAGAGAATAAATTTTAATAGGTAATTATAACACAATTGATAATAAATTATTAAACATCAACAATAAAGTCATAAGATTTCACATAAATATACAATATATATGTATAAATTTCCTCTGGACAATAAATATAGTCATTTTTATGTCACAGAGAAAATTCTAAAAATATCAAAAATAACTTACGGCCATATAATTTATGTTTATGCATTGAGACAAGAGATTAGTGACTTCGATTGAATTATGATTGGAAACTGATTTAAGTTTTATTAGAAAAGTAAAATAATACTTGACAACCTCAAAATTTTAGTAAATAATACGATGTTTGAAATTAACACAGTTTAACTTTGGTGTAAAAGTTTCTTAAGTATATGGCCTATATATTTTCATAATATGCTTAAACGCCTAAAAAGTTGAATAATGCGTTTGCTAAATTAAAAAATTAAAAATTTCAGATTCCTATTATTAGCATTAAGATGCATATTGTGATTTAAAAATGTATATTAGACTCCTTTGTATTATTTTTTTTGAGTAATTTTGCATTTCTCTATTTCTTTATAATAAATTTGCCCCATTAAACGCCTATCTTATTATATTTTTAATTATTTATCTTTGAAACATTAAGTAGTTTTAAAATGCAATTTGTAAAGCTTACAGCAAAAAGATTTTCTAGAACCAATATTCCTATTAAATTCTCTTCTATTTTTCCACAAAATATCATACCAATTAATTGAATTCAAGTTTTCAAACCTGCTGCAATTTTGTCTTCTCAATCAAATTTAGTCAAGGTATCTCACATTTTTATTAATCTGTTGTATATAACTCTTATATAAAATATATATTAAAAGCATAGTAATATGGAATCATAACTTATTCGATTAACTTACCGATAGTTATTATATTTACTAACTTTCGATTATGATTATAAAGATATTTATTATATAATTATTGTGAATAATTTGGTGATAACGAGCTTTAAGGACAATAATTAATTTATATAATTGCCCTATTTAACACACTATACTAAAATAAATTGGTATATCGTTCTTTTTTTTGATTGAAAGAATTTCAATGAACAGGAATTATTGAATAGTTAGGGTAAAACTAAATGGGATTAAGGTTCAGATGTGAACCTTTTACAAAACACTAGATGAATTTTATTTTATAATTTCTAAATTCTAATATCGCATCATATTCTCAAATTTTAAGGCAAAGATTATTATACTATTATCCTAAAAATTGTATAAAAATTAGAAAATTAAATTTTTTTTAAAAATATGTTTCCAATATTAAATATAAAATCAAAACAGAAAGATTATAATTTTTATTGATATATTATTCTAAAATATTCTACTCAAAATAATAAATATGTATATCCTAATATAATTTATTTAATATTTATAAAAATAGATGATAATTGGGAAGATATGAGTAATAATACATTTTTTTCTATCTTATTTTTCTGATTATTATTAATCATTTTATAAAAATTTATATATATGATTTTAATAAAAAGTTAAACTTCCATATAATAAACATTTGAACCACTTTTATCTTGACAATGTATTTGAGATAAATGACTAGGGTCGCTTACAACATAGAAAATAAATTTAAATAGGTAATTATAGTACAATTGATAATAAATTATTAGACATCAACTACAAAGTCATAAAATTTCACATAAATATACAATATATATGTATAAATTTCCTCTGGACAATAAATATAGTCATTTTTATGTTAAAGAAATTTCTAAAATATCAAAAATAACTTCAAGAATAAGTCTTAAATAATTAGATTATTTTTCAATATAAGGTACTATGCCTTAAGAAAAATTAACCAAGCTTCCCGTAAATTTATTTAGTTTGAAGCCTAGTCAAAGATAATAGGGTTTACAATTTTTAGGATAGCAAAACAAGAAGATTAAAATAAACTTGACGCGGTTCCATCATAGAAAATCCACCATGTGTTGTTGACAAACAACATATACTTGGTTTTAACTTATAAAAATTGGAAACTATTTTAATTTTACTTTTAAATTCGCGCTTAAGGCCATGTAAAGAATCATATTTTGACTAAATTTCTTTGAAAATTCCAACATTAATCGTATTTTTACTTTACTAACTTTAGTAGGCAAAATCAGAAGGAAAAATATCAAATCATTATAAAATCATATAATTTTTTTATTTCTAAATCAGCATCACTAAATGCTAATATCAATAGCTGATAAATCAATATCACAGTAAGGTAGTTTAAAAAGGGTGATTTCACATTCTCAGAATAAAATTATTCAAAGATTTTTGAAGATTTTATTTAAGAATGTTTAAACATGAGTTTCTATCGAATTTGTCTAGAGTTCTAAATATTTTGTAAATAATCCTTTATTTTTATGCATAAAACATTTTCATAAATTAAAAAAAAATTCATTTTTTAAAAAAAATATTTGTAATTTTGTTGATATTTTATTAAAATCGTTTAGGAAATAGTATAACAATATTGTTGAAAAATTAATAAATACAAATATCTTATATTTTAAGATTTAGAACATTATAAATTACGTGAATAAAAGAAATTCCAAAGCTGCTAAAATGTTGTATTATCATGATAGACTTTTATAAAAAAAATATCGATATCTGTTTCTTATCATTTTAGAAATATCTTTATATGTTTTTAGATATTTTAATTTATACATTTGATACGCTATTAATCAACACATTTTTATTAAAAATAAATATATCTGAGTGAAAAATTTATTTTATTTCATATGAGCATAAAATTTAAATAAATATATATTAAAAAATATTACCAATATAATAAAAAGTGAAAAATTGTAAAAGAGAATTAAGTACTTGCTCTAAGCAATGACGCCCATTCATTATCAAAAACAATAACCGCTTAACTTTTGATGAAAAAATTATATTCAATGTTAAAAAAAAAATTTTTAAATAAATAATTATTTTAAAAGATTGTTCGAAAAAAAAATGGGCATTGACAACATTTATTAAATTATTTATTTATAAGATATTCGAATAGAATGTAAACAAATATAAAAATTCTGTTTAATAAATAATTTATATTCAAAAGCAACGGAAAAACCTTTATATATAAAAAATAATTGTTTCTATATATAGGTATATTTATAAAAACGTATCAGTTTCTAATAAATGTATAGGCGATGTATTCCTATTTCTATTTAAAAATTATCTTTTACCAATTCTGAGAAATTCCATACAATTTTATCAAATGAATTATTATTCTGAATTTACCTCAGAATATATTTACACAATAATTAATATGAAAAATATCTTATTAATGTAAAAAGATAATTTTGTAATTTCCCTTTGTTAAAATTAATAGGTATGATAATGATGAATTAGTTAATAGAGAATAAATTATATGAATTGGATCCGGTTACCTAGTTGCGATATAATTTAAAGTATTTCAAGGACAATTTAATTGTATACACAGTTTGTGACGTGGAAAACCTTTGACCAAAAGTATTATGATAACAAAAGGAGAAGATCTCCAGAATACAGAGAGGAATAGTTTTACCTGAGCCTCATAAGGCTGGCTACCGATATTTTCGATAACGCTAAAATCGTCTCAGTTTAAGAAAACGCCTGATAATATTCATAATGCCGAGACATGGCCAGAGCATAAATTTGTTTTTAATAATTTATATATTCAATAGATGCTCTAATTATTGGCCATAATCATTATTGTAATTGTTTAATGTCATCGGGACTCTTTCAAATTGTTTGTTAAAATATTTAGCCTTAATCTTTATCCTCGATTGAAATTTTACCTCTTTCATTTTTTTAATATATTAATTTTAGTTAATACTATATTACTGATTGAAGATAATTATTTTTGAAACAATTCTTATTAATTTATAATTAAAACGGCAATATAATTTATGTTTATGCATTGAGACAAGAGACAAGTGACTTCGATTGAATTATGATTGGAATGAATTTAAGTTTTATTAAAAAAGTAACCTCAAAATTCTTGTAAATATTACGATATATGAAATTAACAGAGTTTACCTCTGGTGTAAAAGTTTCTAAAGAATATGGCCTCTATATTTACAGTATATGCTTAAACGCCTAAAAAGTTGTATAATGCCTTTGCTAAATTAAAAAATAAAAAATTTCAGATACCAATTATTAGCATTAAGATGCATATTGTGATTTAACAATGTATATTAGACTCCTTTTTATTAATTTTTTTTCAGTAATATTGCATTTCTCTATTTCAAAATAATATATTTACCCAATTTAACGCCTTTATAATTATATTTTTAATTATTAATCTTTGAATCATTAAGTTCATTTAAAATGCAATTTGTAAAGCTTACAGTAGAAAGATTTTCTAGAACCAATATTCCTATTAAATTCTCTTCTATTTTTCCATAAAATAAATACCAATTAATTGAATTTAAATTTTCAAACCTGCTGCATTTTTGTCTTCTCAATCAAATTTAGGCAAGGTATCTCAAATTTGTATTAATCTGTTGTATACAACTTTTTTATAAAATATATATTAAAAGTATGGTAATATGTAATCATCACTTATTATAGATTAATATACCGACAGTTATTATATTTACTATAAAACTTTCGATAATTATTATAAAGATATTTATTATATAATTATTGTGAATAATTTGGTGATAACGAGCTTTAAGGACAATAATTAATTTATATAATTACCCTATTTAACACACTATACTAAAATAAATCGGTATATCGTTTTTTTTTGATAGAAAACATTTCAATGAACAGTAATCATTGAATAGTTGTGTAAAACGAGATGTGATTAAGGTTCAGATGTGAACCTTTTACAAAACACTAGATGTGGAAACCCAAATTTTATCTTATAATTTCTAAATTCTAATAAGCATCATATTCTCAAATTTTTAAGCAAAAGTTATTATACTTTTCCTAAAAATTGTATAAAAAATAGAAAATTAAATTATTATTTTTAAAAATATGTTTCCAAGATTTTATATAAATTCAAAACAGAAAGATTATAATATTTATTGATATATTATTCAAAATAATAAATATATATATCCGAATATAATTTATTTATTATTTATAAAAAATAGATATAAAATGGAAAAAGATAAGTAATAATATTTTTTTTTCTATCTTATTTTTCTTATTATTTTTAATCATTTTATAAAAATTTATATATATTATTTTAATAAAAAGTTAAACTTCCATATAATAAACATTTGAACCAGTTTTATCTTGAAAATTTAATTGAGATAAATGACAACGATCGCTAACAACATAGAGAATATATTTAAATAGGTAATTATAGCACAATTGATAATAAATTATTAGACATCAACTATAAAGTCATAAGATTTCACATAAATATTCAATATATATGTATAAATTTCCTCGGGACAATAAATATTGTCATTTTTATGTCACAGAAAATTCTAAAAATATCAAAAATAACTTCAAGAATAAGTCTTAAAAAGTTAGATTAATTTTCAACATAAGGTACTCTGCCTTAAGGAAAATAAACAAAACCTTCCTGTAAATTTATTTAGTTTGAAGACTAGTCAAAGATAATAGGGTTTACAATTTTTAGTATGGCAAAACAAGAAGATAAAAATAAACTTGACGCGGAATTCCATTATAAAAAATCCACCATGGGTTGTTGACAAACTACATATACTTGTTTTTGACTTATATGAATAGGAAACTAATATAATTTTACTTTTACATTCTCGCTTAGGGCCATGTAATGAATCATATTTTGACTAAATATTTTTTGAAAATACCAAGTTTAATCGTATATCTACTTTACGAACTTTAGTAGGCAAAATCAGAAGGAAAAATATAAAATCATATAATTTTCTGATTTCTAAATCAGCATGACTAAATGCTAATATCAATAGCTGATAAATCAATATCATAGTAAGGTAGTTTAAAAAGGGTGATTTCACATTCTCAGAATAAAAATATTCAAAGATTTTTGAAGATTTTATTTAAGAATGTTATGAGTTTTTATCGAATTTGTCTAAAGTTCTAAATATTTATACATACTCCTTTATTTTTATGAATAAATATTTTTAACAAATTAAAAAAAAAATCATTTTTTTAAAAAAATATTTGTAATTTTGGTGATTTTAAATTTTTTTATTAAAATCGGTTAGTCAATAGTATAATATTGTTGAAAAATTAATAAATACAAATATCTTATATTTTAAGATTTAGAATATTATAAATTTCGTGAATAAAAGAAATTCCAAAGCTGCTAAAATGTTGTATTATCAAGATAGACTTTTATAAAAAGTATCGATATCTGTATCTAGATATTTATTAGAAATATCTTTATATGTTTTTAGATATTTTTATTTATACATTTGATATACTATTAATCAACACATTTTTATTAAAAATAAATATATCTGAATGAAAAATTTATTTTATTTCATATGAGCATAAAACTTAAATAAATATATATTAAAAAATATTACCAATAAAATAAAAAGTGAAAGATTGTAAATGAGAATTAAGTACTTGCTCTAAGCAATGACGTTCATTCATTATCAAAAACAATAACCGCTTGATTTTGATGAAAAAATTATATTTAATGTAAAAATAAAAATGTTTTAAATAAATAATTTTTTTAAAAGATTGTTCGAAAGAAAATATTGGCATTGACAACATTTATTAAATTATTTTTTTATATGATATTCAAATTGAATGGGAACAAATATAAAAATTCTGTTTAATAAATAATTTATATTCAAAAGCAACGGAAAAACCTCTATATATAAAAAAATAATTGTTTCTATATACTGGTATATTTATAAAAACGTATAAGTTTCTAATAAATGTTTAGGCGATGTATTGCTATCTCTATTTAAAAATTATCTTTTACCAATTCTGAGAAATTCTATACAATTTTATCAAATGAAATATTATACTGAATTTACCTCAGAATATATTTACTCAATAATTTATAAGAAAAATATCTCCTTTGTTAAAATTAATAGGTATGATAATTATGAATTAGAGTTAATAGAGAATAAATTATATGAATTGGATGCGGTTACCTAGTTGCCATATAATTTAATGTATTTCAAGGACAATTTAATTGTATACACAGTTTGGGACGTGGAAAACCTTTGACCAAAAATATTACGTATAACAAAACGTGAAGATCTTTAGAATACCGAGAGGAATAGTTTGACCTGAGCGTCTTCAGTCCAGCTACCGATATTTTTGATAACGTCAAAAATGCCTCAGTTTAAGAAAACGCCTGATAATATTCATAATGGCGTCACATGGCCAGAGCATAAATTTTTTTAAAATAATTTATGTATTCTATAGATGCTCTAATAATTGGCCATAATCATAATTGTTGTTTAATGTCATTGGGACTCTTCCAAATTGTTTGTTAAAATATTTAGCCTTAATCTTTATCCTCGAATGAATTTTTACCTTTTTCATTTTTTTAATATATTAATTTTAGTTAATACTATATTACTGATTGAAGATAATTATTTTTGAAACAATTCTTATTAATTTATAATTAAAACGGCAATATAATTTATGTTTATGCATTTAGACAAGAGTTGGATGGATTTAAGTTTTATTAAAAAAGTAAAATAATACTTGACAACCTATATTTGAAACTAACAGAGTTTACCTCTGGTGTAAAAGTTTCTTAAGAATATGGCCTCTATATTTACAGAATATGCTTAAACGCCTATAAAGTTGTATAATGCGTTTGCTAAATTAAAAAATTAAAATTTTCAGTTACGAATTATTAGCATTAAGATGCATATTTTGATTTAACAATGTATATTAAACTCCTTTGTATTATTTTTTTGAGTTATGCATTTCTCTATTTCTATATAATATATTTGCCACATTAAACGCCCATCTTATTAGATTTTTAATTATTTAATTTTGAATCATTAAGTAGTTTTAAAATGCAATCTGTAAGGCTTAAAGCAGAAAAATATTCTAGAACCAATATTACTATTAAATTCTCTTCTATTTTTCCACAAAATTTATACCAATTGATTGAATTTAAATTTTCAAACCTGCTGCATTTTTGTCTTCTCAATCAAATTTAGGCAATGTATCTCACATTTGTATTAATCTGTTGTAAACAACTCTTATATAAAATATATATTAAAAGTATAGTAATATGGTATCATCACTTATTCCAGATTAACTTACCGATAGTTATTATATTTACTATAAAACTTTCGATTATGATTATAAAGATATTTATTATATAATTATTGTGAATAATTTGGTGATAACGAGCTTTAAGGATATTAAGTAATTTATATAATTACCCTATTTAACACACTATACTAAAATATATTTGTATATCGTTCTTTTTTTTGATTGAAAGCATTTCAATGAACAGGAATTATTGAATAGTTAGGGTAAAACTAAATGGGATTAAGGTTCAGATTTGAACCTTTTACAAAACACTAGATGAGGAGACCCAAATTTTATTTTATAAAATTCTAAATTCTAATATCGCATCATTATCTCAAATTTTTAAGCATAGATTATTATACTCATATCCTAAAAATTGTATAAAAATTAGAAAATTAAATTATTTTTTTAAAAAATTTGTTTCCAATATTAAATATAAAATTAAAACAGAAAGATTATAATATTTATTGATTTATAATTCTAAAATATTCTACTCAAAATAATAAATATGTATATCCTAATATAACCTATTTAATATTTATAAAAAATAGATAAAAATTGGGAAGATATGAGTAATAATACTTTTTTTACTATCTTATTTTTCTTATTATTATTAATCATTATATAAAAATTTATATATATGATTTTAATAACAAGTTAAACTTTCATATAATAAACATTAAACCAGTTTTATCTTGACAATGTAATTGAGATAAATGACAAGGGTCGCTAACAACATAGAGAATAAATTTAAATTGGTAATTATAGCACAATTGATAATAAATTATTAGACATCAAATATAAAGTCATAAGATTTCACATAAATATATAATATATATGTATAAATATAGTCATTTTTATGTCACAGAAATTCCTAAAATATAAATAAAACTTCAAGAATAAGTCTTAAATAATTAGATTATTTTTCAATATAAGGTACTCTGCCTTAAGAATAAATAACCAACCTTCCTGTAAATTTATTTAGTTTGAAGCCTAGTCAAAGATAATAGGGTTTACAATTTTTAGTATGGCAAAACAAGAAGATAAAAATAAACTTGACGCGGAATTACATAATAGAAAATCCACCACTGGTTGTTGACAAACAACATATATTTGGTTTTGACTTATAAGAATTGGAAACTAATTTAATTTTATTTTTACATTCTAGCTTAGGGCCATATAATAAATCATATTTTGACTAAATTTTTTTTGAAAATTCCAACTTTAATCGTATATCTACTTTACCAATTTTAGTAGACAAAATCATAATTAAAAATATCAAATCATTATAAAATCATATAATTTTTTGATTTCCAAATCAGCATCACTAAATGCTAATATCAATAGCTGATAAATCAATATCATAGTAAGGTAGATTAAATAGGGTGATTTCACATTCTCAGAATAAAAATATTCAAAGATTTTTGTAGATTTTATTTAAGAATGTTATGAGTTTTATCGAATTTGTCTAAAGTTCTGAATATTTTGTATAATCCTTTATTTTTATGAATAAATATTTTTCATAAATTAAAAAAAAAATCATTTTTTTAAAAAAATATTTGTAATTTTGGTGATTTTAAAATTTTTTATAAAAATCGGTTAGTCAATAGTATACTATTGTTGAAAAATTAATAAATACGAATATCTTATATTTTAAGATTTAGAATATTATAAATTTCGTGAATAAAAGAAATTCCAAAGCTGCTAAAATGTTGTATTATCAAGATAGACTTTTATAAAAAGTATCGATATCTGTATCTAGATATTATTTTAGAAATATCTTTATATGTTTTTAGATATTTTTATTTATACATTTGATATACTATTAATCAACACATTTTTTTTAAAAATAAATATATCTGAATGAAAAATTTATTTTATTTCATATGAGCATAAAATTTAAATAAATATATATTAAAAAATATTACCAATAAAATATAAAGTGAAAGATTAAAAAGGAGAATTAAGTACTTGCTCTAAGCAATGACACACATTCATTATCAAAAACAATAACCACTAGACTTTTGATGAAAAAATTATATTTAATGTAAAAATAAAAAATTTTTAAATAAATAATTGTTTTAAAAGATTGTTCGAAAGAAAATATTGGCATTGAGAACATTTATTAAATTATTATTTTATATAATATTGGAATTGAATGGGAACAAATATTAAATTTCTGTTTAATAAATAATTTATATTCAAAAGCAACGGAAATACCTCTATATATAAAAAAATAATTGTTTCTGTATACAGGTATTGTTAAAACGTATCAGTTTCTAATACATGTTTAGGCGATGTATTGCTATCTCTATTAAAAATTATCTTTTAACAATTCTGAGAAATTCCATACAATTTTCTAAAGTGAAATATTATTCTAAATTTACCTCAGAATATATTTACACAATAATTAATAAGAAAAATATCTCATTAATGTACAAAGATAATTTTCCAACTTCCCTTTGTTAAAATTAGGTATGATAATGACGAATTAGAGTTAATAGAGAATAAATTATATGAATTGGATTCGGTTACCTAGTTGCCATGTAATTAAATGGATTTCAAGGACAAAATAATTGTATACACAGTTTGCGACGTGGAAAACCTTTGACCAAAAATATTACGTATAACAAAACGAGAAGATCTTTAGAATACAGAGAGGAATAGTTTGACCTGAGTGTCATCAGGCCGGATACTGATATTTTTGATAACGCCAAAAACCCCTCAGTTTAAGAAAACGCCTGATAATATTTATAATGGCGACACATGGCCAGAGCATAAATTTGTTTTAAATAATTTATGTATTCTATAGATGATCTAATAAGCAATATTCCTTATTGTAATTGTTTAATGTCATCGGGATTGTTTCGAATTGTTTGTTAAAATATTTAGCCTTAATCTTTATCCTCGAATGAATTTTTACCTCTTTCATTTTTTAAATATATTAATTTTAGTTAATACTATATTACTGATTGAAGATAATTGTTTTTTGAAACAATTTTTATTAATATTATATAATTAAAACGGCCATATAATTTATGTTTATGCATTGAGACAAGAGACAAGTGACTTTGATTGAATTATGATTGGAAACTGATTTAAGTTTTATTGGAAAAGTAAAATAATATTTGACAACCTCAAAATTCTTGTAAATAATACGATGTTTGAAATTAACAGAGTTTACCTCTGGTGTAAAAGGTTCTTAAGAATATGGCCTCTATATTTCCATAATATACTTAAACGCCTAAAAAGTTGTATAATGCGTTTGCTAAATTAAAAAAATAAAAATCTCAGATGCATATTATTAGCATTAATATGCATATTGTGATTTAACAATGTATACTAGACTCCTTTGTATTAAATTTTTTTGAGTAATTTTGCATTTCTCTTTATCTATATAATATATTTGCCCAATTAAACGCCTATCTTATTATATTTTTAATTATTAATCTTTGAATCATTAAGTAGTTTTTAAATGCAATTTGTAAAGCTTACAGCAGAAGGATTTTCTAGAACCAATATTCCTTTTAAATTCTCTTCTATTTACCACAAAATAAATACCAATTGATTTAATTCAAATTTTCAAACCTGCAGCATTTTTGTCTTCTCAATAAAATTTAGGCAAGGTTTCACACATTTGTATTAATCCGTTGTATATAACACTTATATAAAATATATATTAAAAGTATAATAATATGGAATCATCACTTATTCCAGATTAACTTACCGATAGTTATTATATTTACTATAAAACTTTCTATTATGATTATAAAGATATTTATTATGTAATTATTGTAAATAATTTGGTGTTAACGAGCTTTAAGGACAATAATTAATTTATATAATTACCCTATTTAACACACTATACTGAAATAAATTGGTATATCATTCTTTTTAAGAATTATTGAATAGTTAGGGTAAAACTAAATGGGACTAAGGTTCTGATGTGAACCTTTTAAAAAACACCTGATGAGGAGACCAAATTTTATTTTATTTCTAAATTCTAATATCGCATCATATTCTCTAATTTTTATGCAAAGGTTTTTATACTATTATCTTAAAAATTGTATAAAAAAAGAAAATTAAATTATAATTTTAAAAAATATGTTTCCAAGATTAAATACAAAATCAAAACAGAAAGATTATAATATCTATTGATATATTATTCTAATATATTCTACTGAAAATAATAAATATATATATCCGAATATAATTTATTTATTATTTATAAAAATAGATACAAATTGGAAAAAGATGAGTAATAATACTTTTTTCTATCTTATTTTTATTATTATTTTTAATCATTTTATAAAAATTTATATATATGATTTTAATAAAAATTTAAACTTCCATATAAACATTTGAACCAGTTTTATCTTTACAATGTAATTGAGATAAATGACAATGGTCGCTAACAACATAGAGAATAAATTTAAATAGGTAATTATAGCATAATTGATAATAAATTATTAGACATCAACTATAAAGTCAAAAGATTTCACATAAATATACAATATATATGTATAAATTTCCTCTGGACAAAAAATATAGTCATTTTTATATCACAGAAAATTCTAAAAATATCAAAAATAACTTCAAGAATAAGTCTTAAAATATTAGATTATTTTTCAAAATAAGGTACTCTGCCTTAAGGAAAATTAACCAACCTTCCTGTAAATTTATTTAGTTTGAAGAAGAGTTAAAGATAATATGGTTTACAATTTTTAGGGTGTTAAACTAATAATAAAAATAAACTTGACGGTGAATTCCATAATAGAAAATCCATCACGGTTTGTTGACAAACAACATATACTTGGTTTTGACTTATAAGAATTGGAAACATTTAATTTTACTTTTACATTCTCGCTTAAGGCCATGTAATGAATCATATTTTGACTAAATCTTTATTGAAAATTACAAAATTAATCGTATTTTTACTTTACCAACTTTAGTAGGCAAATTCAGAAGGAAAAATATCAAATCATTATAAAATCATATAATTTTTTGATTTCTAAATTATCATCATTAAATAATAATATCAATAGCTTATAAATCAATATCATAGTAAGGTAGTTTAAAAAGGGTGATTTCACATTCTCAGAATAAAAATATTCCAAGATTTTTGAAGATTTTATTTAAGAATGTTTAAACATGAGTTTCTATTGAATTTGTATAAAGTTCTGAATATTTTGTACATAATACTTTATTTTTATGCATAAAAATTTTTCATAAATTAAAAAAAAAATTCATTTTTTTAAAAAAATATTTGTAATTTTGTTGATTTTTTAAGATTTTATTAAAATCGGTTAGGCAATAGTATAACAATATTGTTGAAAAATTAATAAATACAAATATCTTATATTTTAAGATTTAGAATTTTATGAATTTCGTGAATAAAAGAAATTCCAAAGCTGCCAAATTTATAGTTGATAAAATGTTGTATTTGTATCAAGATAGACTTCTATAAAAAGTATCGATATCTGAATCTAGATATTATTTTGGAAATCTGTATATGTTTTTAGATACTTTTAATATACATTTGATATTCTATTAATGAACGCATATTTATTTAAAAAAAATATATCTGAATGAAATATTTATTTTATTTCATATGAGCATATAATTTAAATAAATATATATTAAAAAATATTATGACCAATAAAATAAAAAGTAAAAGATATTTTATCCATTCATTATCAAAAACAATAACCGCTGCACTTTTGATGAAAAATGGTAAAAATAAAAATTTTAAATAAATAATTGTTTTAAAAGATTGTTCGAAAGAAAATATGGGCATTGACAACATTTATTAAAATATTTTTTTATATGATATTCGAATTGAATGAGAACAAATATAAAAATTCTGTTTAAGTATTTTGTGCTCATATAATAATAATTTATATTCAAAAGCAACGAAAGACGTCTATATATAAAAAAATAATTGTTTCTGTATACAGTTATATATGTAAAATCGTATCAGTTTCTAGATACATGTTTAGGCGATGTATTGCTATCTCTATTTGAAAATTATCTTTTAACAATTCTAAGAAATTTCATACAATTTTATGAAGTGAAATATTATTATGAATTTACCTAAGAATATATTTGCACAATAATTGATATGAAAAATATCTCATTAATGTACAAAAATAATTTTCCAACTTCCTTTAGTTAAAATTAATAGGTATGATAATGATGAATTAGAGTTAATAGAGAATAAATTATATGAATTGGATCCGGTTACCTAGTTGCCATGTAATTAAATGGATTTCAAGGACAATTTAATTGTATACACAGTTTGGGACTTGGAAAACCTTTGACCAAAAATATAACGATAACAAAACTAGAAGATCTACAGAATACAGAGAGGAATAGTTTGACCTGAGCGTCATCAGGCCGGCTACCGATATTTTCGATAACGCCAAAAACGCCTCAGTTTAATAAAACGCCTGATAATATTCATAATGGCGACACATGGCCAGAGCATAAATTTGTTTTTAATAATTTATGTATTCAATAGATCCTCTAATAATTGGCCATAATTATTATTGTAATCGTTTAATGTCATCGGGACTCTTTCAAATTGTTTGTTAAAATACTAAATCTTTATCCTTGAATGAATTTTTACCTCTTTCATTTTTTTATTATATTAATTTTAGTTAATACTATATTACTGGTTGAAGATAATTATTTTTTGAAACAATTCTTATTATATTATATAAATAAAACGGCCACATAATTTATGTTTATGCATTGAGACAAGAGACAAGTGACTTCTATTGAATTATGATTGGAAACTGATTTAAGTTTTATAAGAAAAGTAAAATAATACTTGACTATCTCAAAATTCTTGTAAATAATACGATGTTTAAAATTAACAGAGTTTACTTCTGGTGTAAAAGTTTTTTAAGAATATGGCCTCTATATTTCCATAATATGCTTAAACGCCTAAAAAGTTATATAATGCGTTTGCTAAATTAAAAATATCAGATACCAATTATGAGCATTAAGATACATATTGTGATATAACAATGTATATTACACTACTTTGTATTAATTTTATTTGAGTAATTTTGCATTTCTCTATTTCTATAATATATATTTGACCCATTAAACGCCTATCTTATATTTTTAATTATTAATCTTTGAATCATTAAGTAGTTTTAAAGTGCAATTTGTAAAGCTTACAACAGAAAGATTTTCTAGAACCAATATTCCTATTATTCTCTTCTATTTTTTCACAAAATAAATACCAATTGATTGAATTCAAATTTTCATACCTGCTGCATTTTTGTCTTCTCAATCAAATTTAGGCAAGGTATCTCACATTTGTATTAATCTGTTTTATACAACTCTTATATAAAATATATATTAAAAGTATAGTAATATGGAATCATCACTTATTTCAGATTAACTTACCGACAGTTATTATATTTACTATAAAACTTTCTATTATTATTTTAAAGATATTTATTATATAATTAGTGTGAATAATTTGGTGATAACGAGCATTAAGGACAATAATTAATTTAAATAATTGCCCTATTTAACACACTATACTAAAATTTTTTGATTGAAAGCATTTCAATGAACAGGAATTATTTAGTAGTTGGGGTAAAACGAGATGGGATTAAGGTTAAGATGTGAACCTTTTACAAAACACTAGATGTGGAAACCCATATTTTATCTTATAATTTTTAAATTATAATATCGCATCATATTCTTAAAATTTTTAAGCAAAGGTTATTAAACTATTATCCTAAAAATTGTTTATTAAATAGAAAATTAAATTATTATTTTTAAAAATATGTTTCCAAGATTAAATATATAATCAAAAAAGAAAGATTATAATATTTATTGATATATTATTTTAAAATATTCTACTTAAAATAATAAATATCTATATCCTAATATAATTTATTTATTATTTATAAAATAGATACAAATTGGAATAAGATGAGTAATAATACATTTTTTTCTATCTTATTTTTCTTATTATTTTTAATCATTTTATAAAAATTCATATAAATGATTTTAATAAAAAGTTAAACTTCCATATAATAAACATTTAAACCAGTTTTATCTTGACAAGGTAATTGAGATAAATGACAAGGGTCGCTAACAACATAGAGAATAAATTTAAATAGGTAATTATAGCATAATTGATAATAAATTATTAGACATCAACTATAAAGTCAAAAGATTTCACATAAATATACAATATATATGTATAAATTTCCTCTGGACAAAAAATATAGTCATTTTTATATCACAGAAAATTCTAAAAATATCAAAAAAAACTTCAAGAATAAGTCTTAAAATATTAGATTATTTTTCAAAATAAGGTACTCTGCCTTAAGGAAAATTAACCAACCTTCCTGTAAATTTATTTAGTTTGAAGGCTAGTTAAAGATAATATGGTTTACAATTTTTAAGGTAGCAAACTAAAAGATAAAAATAAACTTGACGCGGAATTACATAATAGAAAATCCACCACTGGTTGTTGACAAACAACATATATTTGGTTTTGACTTCTAAGAATTGGAAACTAATTTAATTTTACTTTTACATTCTCGCTTAGGGCTATATAATGAATCATATTTTGACTAAATTTTTTTTGAAAATTCCAACTTTAATCGTATATCTACTTTACCAATTTTAGTAGACAAAATCATAATTAAAAATATCAAATCATTATAAAATCATATAATTTTTTGATTTCCAAATCAGCATCATTAAATGCTAATATCAATAGCTGATAAATCAATATCATAGTAAGGTAGTTTAAATAGGGTGATTTCACATTCTCAGAATAAAAATATTCAAAAATTTTTGTAAATTTTATTTAAGAATGTTATGAGTTTTATCGAATTTGTCTAAAGTTCTAAATATTTTGTACATAGTCTTTATTTTTAGGAATTAAAATTTTTCATAAATTAAAAAAATATTTGTAATTTTGTTGATTTTAAATTTTTTTATTAAAATCGGTTAGGCAATAGTATAATATTGTTGAAAAATTAATGAATACAAATATATTATATTTTAAGATTTAGAATATTATGAATTTGGTGAATAAAAGAAATTCCAAAGCTGCTAAAATGTTGTATTATCAAGATAGACTTTTATAAAAAGTATCGATATCTGTTTCTTATCATTTTAGAAATATCTTTATATGTTTTTAGATATTTTAATTTATACATTTGATACGCTATTAATCAACACATTTTTATTAAAAATAAATATATCTGAGTGAAAAATTTATTTTATTTCATATGAGCATAAAATTTAAATAAATATATATTAAAAAATATTACCAATAAAATATAAAGTGAAAGATTGTAAAGGAGAATTAAGTACTTGCTCTAAACAATGACGCACATTCATTATCAAAAACAATAACCGCTAGACTTTTGATGAAAAAATTATATTTAATGTAAAAATAAAAATTTTTTTAATTGTTTTAAAAGATTGTTCGAAAGAAAATATGGGCATTGAGAACATTTATTAAATTTATATTTTATATAATATTGGAATTGAATGGGAACAAATATAAAAATTCTGTTTAATAAATAATTTATATTCAAAAGCAACGGAAAAACCTCTATATATAAAAAAATAATTGTTTCTGTATACAGGTATTGTTAAAACAGTTTCTAATACATGTTTTGGCAATGTATTGCTATCTCTATTAAAAATTATCTTTTAACAATTCTGAGAAATTCCATACAATTTTATAAAGTGAAATATTATTCTAAATTTACCTCAGAATATATTTACACAATAATTAATAAGAAAAATATCTCATTAATGTACAAAGATAATTTTCCAACTTCCCTTTGTTAAAATTAGGTATGATAATGACGAATTAGAGTTAATAGAGAATAAATTATATGAATTGGATTCGGTTACCTAGTTGCCATGTAATTAAATGGATTTCAAGGACAATTTAATTGTATACACAGTTTGCGACGTGGAAAACCTTTGACCAAAAATATTACGTATAACAAAACGAGAAGATCTTTAGAATACAGAGAGGAATAGTTTGACCTGAGTGTCATCAGGCCGGCTACCGATATTTTTGATAACGCCAAAAACCTTTCGGTTTAAGAAAACGCCTGATAATATTTATAATGGCGACACATGGCCAGAGCATAAATTTGTTTTAAATAATTTATGTATTCTATAGATGATCTAATAATTGGCAATAATCATTATTGTAATTGTTTAATGTCATCGGAATTCTTACGAATTGTTTGTTAAAATATTTAGCCTTAATCTTTATCCTCGAATGAATTTTTACCTCTTTCATTTTTTTAATATATTAATTTTAGTTAATACTATATTACTGATTGAACTTAATTATTTTTTGAAACAATTTTTATTAATATTATATAATTAAAACGGCCATATAATTTATGTTTATGCATTGAGACAAGAGACAAGTGACTTTGATTGAATTATGATTGGAAACTGATTTAAGTTATATTGGAAAAGTAAAATAATATAATTCTTGTAAATAATACGATGTTTGAAATTAACAGAGTTTACCTCTGGTGTAAAAGGTTCTTAAGAATATGGCCTCTATATTTCCATAATATATTTAAACGCCTAAAAAGTTGTATAATGCGTTTGCTAAATTAAAAAATTAAAAATTTCAGATACCAATTATTAGCATTAATATGCATATTGTGATTTAACAATGTATATTAGACTCCTTTGTATTAAATTTTTTTGAGTAATTTTGCATTTCTCTATTTCTATATAATATATTTGCCCAATTAAACGCCTATCTTATTATATTTTTAATTATTAATCTTTGAATCATTAAGTAGTTTTTAAATGCAATTCGTAAAGTTTACAGCAGAAAAATTTTCTAGAACCAATATTCCTATTAAATTCTCTTCTATTTACCACAAAATAAATACCAATTGATTTAATTCAAATTTTTAAACCTGCAGCATTTTTGTCTTCTCAAACAAATTTAGGCGAGGTATCACACATTTCTATTAATCCGTTGTATATAACACTTATATAAAATATATATTAAAAGTATAATAATATGGAATCATCACTTATTCCAGATTAACTTACCGATAGTTATTATATTTACTATAAAACTTTCGATTATGATTATAAAGATATTTATTATTTAATTATTGTAAATAATTTGGTGATAACGAGCTTTAAGGACAATAATTAATTTATATAATTACCCTATTTAACACACTATACTGAAATAAATTGGTATATCATTCTTTTTTTTTATTGAAAGCATTCAATGAACAGGAATTATTGAATAGTTAGGGTAAAACTAAATGGGACTAAGGTTCTGATGTGAACCTTTTACAAAACACTAGATGAGGAGACCCAAATTTTATTTTATTTCTAAATTCTAATATCGCATCATATTCTCAAATTTTTAAGCAAAGGTTATTATACTATTATCTTAAAAATTGTATAAAAAATAGAAAATTAAATTATTATTTTTAAAAATATGTTTCCAAGATTAAATATAAAATCAAAACAGAAAGATTATAATATTTATTGATATATTATTCTAAAATATTCTACTCAAAATAATATATATGTATATCCTAATATAATTTATTTTATATTTATAAAAAATAGATGAAATTTGGGAAGATATGAGTAATAATACTTTTTTTACTATCTTATTTTTCTTATTATTATTAATCATTTTATAAAAATTTATATATATGATTTTAATAACAAGTTAAACTTTCATATAATAAACATTAAACCAGTTTTATCTTGACAATGTAATTGAGATAAATGACAAGGGTCGCTAACAACATAGAGAATAAATTTAAATTGGTAATTATAGCACAATTGATTATAAATTATTAGACATCAAATATAAAGTCATAAGATTTCACATAAATATACAATATATATGTATAAATATAGTCATTTTTATGTCACAGAAAATTCTAAAATATCAAATAAAACTTCAAGAATAAGTCTTAAATAATTTGATTATTTTTCAATATAAGGTACTCTGCCTTAAGAAAAATTAAACAACCTTCCAGTAAATTTATTTAGTTAGAAGCCTAGTTAAAGATAATATGGTTTACAATTTTTAGGGTGACAAATTAAAAGATGAAAATAAACTTGACGCGGTTCCATCATAGAAAATCCACCATGTGTTGTTGACAAACAACATATACTTGGTTTTGACTTATAAGAATTGGAAACTATTTTAATTTTACTTTTAAATTCGCGCTTAAGGCCATGTAATGAATCATATTTTGACTAAATTTTTTTTGTAAATTCCAACATTAATCGTATTTTTACTTTACCAACTTTAGTAGGCAAAATTAGAAGGAAAAATATCAAATCATTATAAAATATAATTTTTTGATTTCTAAATCAGCATCACTAAATGCTAATATCAATAGCTTATAAATCAATATCATTGTAAGGTAGTATAAAAAAGGGTTATTTCACATTCTCAGAATAAAAATATTCCAAGATTTTTGAAGATTTTATTTAAGAATGTTTAAACATAAGTTTCTATCGAATTTGTCTAAAGTTCTAAATATTTTGTACATAATCCTTTATTTTTATCCATAAAAATTTTTCATAAATTAAAAAAAAATTCATTTTTTTAAAAAAATATTTGTAATTTTGTTGATTTTTAAAATTTTTATTAAAATCGGTTAGGCAATAGTATAATAATATTGTTTCAAAATTAATAAATACCAATATCTTATATTTTAAGATTTAGAATTTTATTTCGTGAATAAAAGAAATTATAAAGCTGCCAAATTTATAGTTGCTAAAATGTTATATTTGTATCAAAATAGACTTTTATAAAAAGTATCGATATCTGTATCTAGATATTATTTTGGTAATCTGTATATGTTTTTAGATTATTTTAATATATATTTGATATTCTATTAATCAACGCATTTTTAATAAAAAAAAATATATCTGAATGAAAAATTTATTTTATTTCATTTGAGCATATTATTTAAATAAATATATATTAAAAAATATTATGAACAATAAAATAAAAAGTGAAAAGTTTTTTATGTAAAAGAGAATTAAGTACTTACCGCCCATTCATTATCAAAATTAATAACCGCTTGATTTTTGATGAAAAAATGTAAAAATAAAAATTTTAAATAAATAATTGTTTTAAAAGATTTTTCGAAATAAAATATGGGCATTGAGAACATTTATTAAAATATTTTTTTATATGATATTCGAATTGAATGAGAACAAGTATAAAAATTCTGTTTAAGTATTTTGTGATCATATAATAATAGTTTATATTCAAAAGCAATTGAAAAACCTCTATATATAAAAAAATAATTGTTTCAGTATACAGGTATATATGTAAAAACGTATCAGTTTCAAGATACATGTTTAGGCGATGTATTGCTATCTCTATTTGAAAATTATCTTTTAACAATTCTGAAAAATTCCATACAATTTTATCAAGTGAAATATTATTCTGAATTTCCCTCAGAATATATTTGCACAATAATTAATAAGAAAAATGTCTCATTAATGTACAAAGATAATCTTCCATCTTCCCTTTGTTAAAATTAATAGGTATGATAAGGATAAATTAGAGTTAATAAAGAATAAATTATATGAATTGGATCCGGTTACCTAGTTGCCATGTAATTAAATGGATTTCAAGGACAAGTTAATTGTATACACAGTTTGGGACGTGGAAAACCTTCGACCAAATATATAAAGATAACAAAACTAGAAGAAATCCAGAATACAGAGGGGAGTAGTTAGACCTATGCGTCTTCAGGCCGGCTACTGATATTTTGTTAACGCCAAAAACGCCTCAGTTTAAAAAAACTCGCTGATAATATTCATAATGGCCACATAGGGCCAGAGCATATGTTATAAATGATTTATATATTCTATAGATGATCTAATAATTGGCAATAATCATTATTGTAATTGTTTAATGTCTTCGGGATTCTTTCGAATTGTTTGTTAAAGTATTTATCCTTAATCTTTATCCTCGAATGAATTTTTACCTCTTTCATTTTTTTAATATATTAATTTTAGTTAAAACTATTTTACTGATTAAAGATAATTATTTTTTGAAACAATTCTTATTAATATTAAATTAAAACGGCCATATAATTTATGTTTATGCATTGAGACAAGAGACAAGTGACTTCGATTGAATTATGATTGGAATGGATTTAAGTTTTATTAAAAAAGTAAAATTATACTTGACAAGCTCAAAATTCTTGTAAATATTACGATATTTGAAATTAACAGAGTTTACCTCTGGTGTAAAAGTTTCTTAAGAATATGGCCTCTATATTTACAGAATATGCTTAAACGCCTAAAAAGTTGTATAATGCGTTTGTTAAATTAAAAAATTAAAAATTTCCGATATCAATTATTAGCATTACGATGCATATTGTGATTTAGCAATGTATATTAGACTCCTTTGTATTAATTTTTTTTGAGTTACATTTCTCTATTTCTAAATATTATATCTGCACAATTTAACGCCTATAATTGAATTCAATTTTTCAACCTGCTGCATTTTTGTATTCTCTATCAAATTTAGGCAAGGTATCTCACATTTGTATTAATCTGTTGTATACAACTCTTATATAAAATATATATTAAAAGTATAGTAATATGGAATCATCACTTATTTCAGATTAACTTACCGACAGTTATTATATTTACTATAAAAATTTCGATTATTATTATAAAGATATTTATTATATAATTATTGTGAATAATTTGGTGATAACGAGCTTTAAGGGCAATAAGTAATTTATATAATTACCCAATTTAACACACTATACTAAAATAAATTGGTATATGGTTCTTTTTTTTGATTGAAAGTGTTTCAATGAACAGGAATTATTGAATAAGTAGGGTAAAACTAAATGGGATTACGGTTCAGATGTGAACCTTTTACAAAACACTAGATGAGGAGACCCAAATTTTATCTTATAATTTCTAAATTATAATATCGCATCATATTCTTAAAATTTTTAAGCAAAGGTTATTATACTATTATCCTAAAAATTGTTTATTAAATAGAAAATTAAATTATTATTTTTAAAAATATGTTTCCAAGATTAAATATATAATCAAAAAAGAAAGATTATAATATTTATTGATATATTATTTTAAAATATTCTACTCAAAATAATAAATATGTATATCCTAATATAATTTATATATTATTTATAAAAAATAGATACAAATTTGAAAAAGATAAGTAATAATACTTTTTTTTCTATCATATTTTTCTTATTATTTTTAATCATTTTATAAAAATTTATATATATGATTTTAATAAAAAGTTAAACTTATAAACATTTGAACCAGTTTTATCTTGACAATGTAATTGAGATAAATGACAAGGGTCGCTAACAACATAGAGAATAAATTTAAATAGGTAATTATAGCACAATTGATAATAAATTATTAGACATCAACTATAAAGTCTTAAGATTTCACATAAATATACAATATATATGTAAAAATTTCCTCTAAACAATAAATATAGTCATTTTTATCACACAGAAATATCTAAAATATCAAAAATAACTTCAAGAATATATCTTAAATAATTAGATTATTTTTCAATATAAGGTACTCTGCTTTAAGAAAAATTAACCAACCTTCATGTAAATTTATTTAGTTTGAAGCCTAGTCAAAGATAGGGTTTACAGTTTTTATGATGGCAAAACAAGAAGATAAAAATAAACTTGACGCGAAATTGCATCATAGAAAATCCACCACGGGTTGTTGACAAACAACATATACTTAGTTTTGACTTATAAGAATTGGAAACTAATTTAATTTTAGTTTTACATTCTCGCTTAGGGCTATGTTATGAATCATATTTTGACTAAATCTTTTTTGAAAATTCCAAATTTAATGGTATATCTACTTTAGCAACTTTAGTAGGCAAAATCAGAAGGAAAAATATCAAATCATTATAAAATCATATAATTTTTTGATTTCTAAATCAGCATCATTAAATGCTAATATCAATAGCTGATAAATTAAAATTATAGTAAGGTAGTTTAAAAAAGGTGATTTCACATTCTCAGAATAATAATATTCCAATATTTTTGAAGATTTTATTTAAGAATGTTTAAACATTAGTTTCTATCGAATTTGTCTAGAGTTCTAAATATTTTGTACATAATCCTTTATTTTTATGCATAAAAATTTTTCATAAATTAAAAAAATATTCATTATTTAAAAAAAATTTGTAATTTTGTTGATTTTTTATTAAAATCGGTTAGGAAATAGTATAACAATATTGTTGAAAAATATGGAATCATCACTTATTCCAGATTAACTTACCTATAATTATTATATACTATAAAACTTTCGAGTATGATTATAAAGATATTCATTATATAATTATTGTGAATAATTTGGTGATAACGAGCTTTAAAGAGAATAAGTAATTTATATAATTACCCTATTTAACACACTATACTAAAATAAATTCGTATATCGTTCTTTTTTTTGATTGAAAGTATTTCAATGAATAGGAATTATTGAATAGTTAGGGTAAAACTAAATAGGATTACGGTTCAGATGTGAACCTTTTACAAAACACTAGATGAGGAGACTTAAATTTTATTTTATAATTTCTAAATTCCAATATCGCATCATATTCTCAAATTTTTAAGCAAAGGTTATTATACTAAATTGTATAAAAATTAGAAAATTAAATTATTTTTTTTAAAAATATGTTTCCAATATTAAATATAAAATTAAAACAGAAAGATTATAATATTTATTGATTTATTATTCTAAAATATTCTACTCAAAAAAATATATGGGTATATACTAATATAATTTATTTAATATTTATAAAAAATAGAAGAAAATTGGGAAGATATGAGTAATAATACTTTTTCTCCTATCATATTTTTCTTATTATTATTAATCATTTTATAAAAATTTATATATATGATTTTAATAAAAAGTTAAATTTCCATATAATAAACATTTGAACCAGTTTTATCTTGACAATGTAATTGATAAATGACAAGGGTCGCTAACAACATAGAGAATAAATTTAAATAGGTAATTATAGCACAATTGATAATAAATTATTAGACATCAACTATAAAGTCATAAGATTTCACATAAATATACAATATATATGTATAAATTTCCTCTAAACAATAAATATAGTCATTTTTATGTCACAGAAAATTCTAAAACATCAAAAATAACTTCAATAATAAGTCTTAAATAATTAGATTTTTTTTCAATATAAGGTACTCTGCCTAAAGAAATATTAACCAACCTTCCCGTAAATATATTATGTTTGAAGCCTAATCAAAGATAATAGGGTTTAAAATTTTTAGGATGGGAAAACAAGAAGATAAAAATAAACTTGATGCGGAATTCCATCATGGAAAATCCACCATGGGTTGTTGACAAACAACATATACTTGGTTTTGACTTATAAGAATTGGAAACTATTTTAATTTTACTTTTACATTCTCGCTATAGGCCATGTAATGAATCATATTTTGACAAAATTTTTTTTAAAAATTCCAACATTAATCGTATTTTTACTTTACTAACCTTAGTAGGCAAAATCAGAATGAAAAATATCAAATCATTATAAAATCATATAATTTTGATTTCTAAATCAGCATCACTAAATGCTAATATCAATAGCTGATAAATCAATATCACAGTAAGGTAGTTTAAAAAGGGTGATTTCACATTCTCAGAATAAAAATATTAAAGATTTTTGAAGATTTTATTTAAGAATGTTTAAACATGAGTTTCTATCGAATTTGTCTAGAGTTCTAAATATTTTGTAAATAATCCTTTATTTTTATGCATAAAACATTTTCATAAATTAAAAAAAAATTCATTTTTTAAAAAAAATATTTGTAATTTTGTTGATATTTTATTAAAATCGTTTAGGAAATAGTATAACAATATTGTTGAAAAATTAATAAATACAAATATCTTATATTTTAAGATTTAGAACATTATAAATTACGTGAATAAAAGAAATTCCAAAGCTGCTAAAATGTTGTATTATCATGATAGACTTTTATAAAAAATATCGATATCTGTATCTAAATATTATTTTAGAAATATCTGTATGTTTTTAGATATTTTTAATTATACATTTGATATACTATTAATCAACACATTTTTATTAAAAATAAATATATCTGAATGAAATAATTTATTTATTTCATATGAGCATAAAATTTAAATAAATATATATTAAAAAATATTACCAATATAATAAAAAGTGAAAAATTGTAAAAGAGAATTAAGTACTTGCTCTAAGCAATGACGCCCATTCATTATCAAAAACAATAACCGCTTAACTTTTGATGAAAAAATTATATTCAATGTTAAAAAAAAAATTTTTAAATAAATAATTGTTTTAAAAGATTGTTCGAAAAAAAAATGGGCATTGACAACATTTATTAAATTATTTATTTATAAGATATTCGAATAGAATGTAAACAAATATAAAAATTCTGTTTAATAAATAATTTATATTCAAAAGCAACGGAAAAACCTTTATATATAAAAAATAATTGTTTCTGTATACAGTTATATTGGTAAAAACGTGTCAGTTTCTAATACATGTTTAGGCGATGTATTGCTATCTCTATTTAAAAATTATCTTTTAACAATTCTGAGAAATTCCATACAATTTTATCAAGTGAAATGTTATTTTCAATTTTCCTCAGAATATATTTAAACAATAATTAATAAGAAAAATATCTCATTAATGTACAAAGATAATTTTCCAACTTCCCTTTGTTAAAATTAATAGGTATGATAATGATGAATTAGAGTTAATAGAGAATAAATTATTTGAATTGTATCCGGTTACCTAGTTGCCGTGTAATTAAATGGATTTCAAGGACAATTTAATTGTATACACAGTTTGGGACGTGGAAAACCTTTGACAAAAATAAAACGAGAACAAAACGAGAAGATCTCCAGAATACAGAGAGGAATAGTTTGACCTGAGCGTCATCAGGCTGGCTACCGATATTTTCGATAACGCTAAAAAGGCCTCAGTTTAAGAAAACGCCTGATAATATTCTTAATGGCGAGACATGGCCAGAGCATAAATTTGTTTTTAATAATTTATATAATCAATAGATGCTCTAATTATTGGCCATATTCATTATTGTAATTGTTTAATGTCATCGGGACTCTTTCAAATTGTTTGTTAAAATATTTAGCCTTATCTTTATCCTCGAATAAATTTTTACCTCTTTCATTTTTTTAATATATTAATTTTAGTTAATACTATATTACTGATTGAAGATAATTATTTTTTGAAAGAATTCTCATTAATATATTATAATTAAAACGGCCATATAATTTATGTTTATGCATTGAGACATGAGACAGGTGACTTCGATTGAATTATGATTGGAAATTGATTTAAGTTTTTTTAGATAAGGAAAATAATACTTTAAAACCTCAAAATTCTTGTAAATAATACGATATTTGAAATTAACAGAGTTTACCTCTGGTGTAAATGTTTCTTAAGAATATAGCCTCTATATTTCCATAATATGCTTAAACACCTAAAATGTTGTATAATGCGTTTGCTAAATTAAAAAATTAAAAATTTCAGATTCCCATTATTAGCATTAAGATGCATATTGTGATTTAACAATGTATATTAGACTCCTTTGTATTAATTTTTTTTGAGTAATTTGGCATTTCACAATTTCTATATAATATTTGCCCTATTAAAAGCCTATCTTATTATATTTTTAATTATTAATCTTTGAATCATTAAGTAGTTTTAAAATGCAATTTGTAAAGCTTACAGCAGAAAGATTTTCTAGAACCAATATTCCATTTAAATTCTCTTCTATTTTTCCACAAAATAAATACCAATTGATTGAATTCAAATTTTTAAACCTGCTGCATTTTTGTCTTCTGAATCAAAATTAGGCAAGTTAGCTCATATTTGTATTAATCTATTGTTTACAACTCTTATATAAAATATATATTAAAAGTATAGTAATATGGAATCATCAATTATTCCAGATTAACTTACCGATAGTTATTATATTTACAATAAAACTTTCGATTATCATTATAAAGATATTTATTATATAATTATTGTGAATAATTTGCTGATAACGAGCTTTAAGGGCAATAAGTAATTTATATAATTACCCTATTTAACACACTATACTAAAATAAATTGGTATATCGTTCTTTTTTTTGAAAAGTATTTCAATGAACAAGAATTATTGAATAGTTAGGGTAAAAGTAAATAGGATTACGGTTCAGATGTGAACCTTTTACAAAACACTAGATGAGGAGACCCAAATTTTATTTTATAATTTCTAAATTCAAATATCGCATTATATTCTCAAATTTTTAAGCAAAGGTTAATCCTAAAAATTATATAAAAATAGAAAATTAAATTATTATTTTTAAAAATATGCTTCCAAGATTAAATATAAAATCTAAACAGAAAGATTATAATATTTATTGATATATTATTCTAAAATATTCTACTCAAAATAATATATATATATATCCGAATATAATTTATTTAATATAAATAAAAAATAGATACAAATTGGAAAAAGATGAGTAATAAAACTTTTTTTTCTATCTTATTTTTATTATTATTTTTAATTATTTTATAAAAATTTATATATATGATTTTAATAAAAAGTTAAACTTCCATATAAACATTTGAACCAGTTTTACCTTTACAATGTAATTGAGATAAATGACAATATTCGCTAACAACATAGAGAATAAATTTAAATAGGTAATTATAGCACAATTGATAATAAATTATTAAACATCAACTATAAAGTCATAAGATTTCATATAAATATACAACATATATGTATAAATTTCCTCTGGACAATAAATATAGTCATTTTTATGTCACAGAAAATTCTAAAAATATCAAAAATAACTTCAAGAAAAAGTCTTAAAAAATTATATTATTTTTCAACATAAGAAGAAAAATTAACCAACCTTCCTGTAAATTTATTTAGTTTGAAGCCTAGTTAAAGATAATATAGTTAACAATTTTTAGGGTGGCAAAACTAAAAGATAAAAATAAACTTGACGCGGAATTCCATCATAGAAAATCCACCACGGGTTGTTGACAAACAACATATACTTGTTTTGACTTATAAGAATTGGAAACACATTTAATTTTACTTTTACATTCTCGCTTAAGGCCATGTAATGAATCATATTTTGACTAAATCTTCATTGAAAATTCCAACTTTAATCGTATATCTACTTTACCAACTTTAGTTGGTAAAATCAGAAGGAAAAATATCAATTCATTATAAAATCATATAATTTTTTGATTTCTAAATCAGCATCACTAAATGCTAATATCAATACCTGATAAATCAATATCATAGTAAGGTAGTTTAAATAGGGTGTTTTCACATTTAAGAACAAAAATATTCAAAGATTTTTGAAGATTTTATTTAAGAATGTTATGAGTTTTTATCGAATTTGTCTCAGATTCTAAATATTTTGTATAATCCTTTATTTTTATGAATAAATATTTTTCATAAATTAAAAAAAAAATCATTTTTTTAAAAAAATATTTGTAATTTTGGTGATTTTAAAATTTTTTATTAAAATCGGTTAGTAAATAGTATAATATTATTGAAAAATTTATAAATACAAATATCTTATATTTTAAGATTTAGAATATTATAAATTTCGTGAATAAAAGAAATTCCAAAGCTGCTAAAATGTTGTATTATCAAGATAGACTTTTATAAAAAGTATCGATATCTGTATCTAGATATTATTTTAGAAATATCTGTATATGTTTTTAGATATTTTATATTATACATTTGATATACTATTAATCAACACATTTTTATAAAAAATAAATATATCTGAGTGAAAAATTTATTTTATTTCATATGAGCATAAAATTTAAAATAATATATATTATAAAATATTACCAATAAAATAAAAAGTGAAAAATTGTAAAGGTGAATTAAGTACTTGCTCTGACAATGACGCCCATTCTTTATCAAAAACAATAACCGCTTGACTATTAATGAAAAAATTATATTTAATGTAAAAATAAATAATTTTTAAATAAATAATTGTTTTAAAAGATTGTTCGAAAGAAAATATGGGCATTGACAACATTTATTAAATTATTTTTTTATATGATATTCGAATTGAATGAGAACAAATATAAAAATTCTGTTTAATACATAATTTATATTCAAAAGCAACGGAAAAACCTCTATATATAAAAAAAATAATTGTTTCTGTATACAGGTATATTTGTAAAAACGTATCAGTTTCTAAATGTTTAGGCGATGAATTGCTATCTCTATTTAAAAATTATCTTTTAACAATTCTGAGAAATTCCATACAATTTTATCAAGTGAAATATTATTCTGAATTTACCTCAGAATATATTTACACAATAATTAATAAGAAAAATATCTCATTAATGTACAAAGATAATTTTCCAACTTCCCTTTGTTAAAATTATTAGGTATGATAATGATGAATTAGAGTTAATAGAGAATAAATTATATGAATTGGATCCGGTTACCTAGTTGGATTTCAAGGACAATTTAATTGTATACACAGTTTGCGACGTGGAAAACCTTTGACCAAAAATATTACGTATAACAAAACGAGAAGATCTTTAGAATACAGAGAGGAATAGTTTGACCTGAGTGTCATCAGGCCGGCTACCGATATTTTTGATAACGCCAAAAACCCCTCAGTTTAAGAAAACGCCTGATAATATTTATAATGGCGACACATGGCCAGAGCATAAATTTGTTTTAAATAATTTATGTATTCTATAGATGATCTAATAATTGGCAATAATCATTATTGTAATTGTTTAATGTCATCGGGATTCTTTCGAATTGTTTGTTAAAATATTTAGCCTTAATCTGTATCCTCGAATGAATTTTTACCTCTTTCATTTTTTTAATATATTAATTTTAGTTAATATATATTACTTGAAGATAATTATTTTTTGAAACAATTCTTATTAATATTATATAATTAAAACGGCCATATAATTTATGTTTATGCATTGAGAATAGAGAGAAGTGACTTCGATTGAATTATGATTGGAAACTGAAAGTTTTATTAGTAACGTAAAATAATACTTGACAACATCAAAATCGTTGTAAATAATACGATGTTTGAAATTAACAGAGTTTACCTCTGGTGTAAAAGTTTCTTAAGAATATGGCCTCTATATTTCCATAATATGTTTAAACGCCTTAAAAGTTGTAAAATGCGTTTGCTAAATTAAAAAATTAAAAATTTCAGATTATAATTATTAGCATTAAGATGCATATTGTGATTTAACAATGTATATTAGACTCCCTTGTATTAATTTTTTTTGAGTAATTTTGCATTTCTCTATTTCTCTATAATATATTTGCCCCATTAAACGCCTATCTCATTATATTTTTAATTATTAATCTTTGAATCATTAAGTAGTTTTAAAATGCAATTTGTAAAGCTTACAGCAGAAAGATTTTCTAAAACCAATATTCCTATTATATTCTCTTCTATTTTTCCACAAAATAAATACCAATTGATTGAATTCAAATTTTCAAACCTGCTGCATTTTTGTCTTCTCAATCAAATTTAGGCAAGGTATCTCACATTTGTATTAATCTGTTGTATACAACTCTTATATAATATATATATTAAAAGTATAGTAATATGGAATCATCACTTATTCCAGATTAACTTACCGATAGTTATTATATTGACTATACAACTTTCGATTATGATTATAAAGATATTTATTATATAATTATTGTGAATAATTTGGTGATAACGAGCTTTAAGGACAATAAGTAATTTATATAATTATCATATTAAACACACTATACTAAAATAAATTGGTATATCGTTCTTTTTTTGATTGAAAGTATTTTAATGAACAGGAATTAATAGTTAGGGTAAAACTAAATGGGATTAAGGTTCAGATATGAACCTTTTACAAAAAAATAGATGAGGAGACCCAAACTTTATTATATAATTTATAAATTCTAATATCGCATCATATTCTCAAATTTTTAAGCAAAGGTTATTATACTATTATCCTAAAAATTGTATAAAAAATAGAAAATTAAATTATTATTTTTAAAAATATGTTTACAAGATTAAATATAAAATCAAAACAGAAAGATTATAATATTTATTGATATATTATTCTAAAATATTATACTCAAAATAATAAATATATATATCATAATATAATTTACTTATTATTTATAAAAAATATATACAGATTCGGAAATATTGAGTAAAAATACTTTTTTTTTCTATCTAATTTTTCTTATTATTATTAATCATTTTATATAAATTCATATATATTATTTTGATAAAAAGTTAAGCTTCCATTAAACATTTGAGCCAGTTATATCTTTACAAATTGAGATAAATGACAAGGGTCGCTAACAACATAGAGAATAAATTTAAATAGGTATAAAAGCACAATTGATAATAAATTATTATACATCAACTATAAAGTCATAAGATTTCACATAAATAAATAATATATATGTATAAATTTCCTCTGGACAATAAATATAGTCATTTTTATGTCACAGAAAATTCTAAAATAACAAAAATAACTTCAAGAATAAGTCTTAAATAATTAGATTATTTTTCAATATAAGGTTATCTGCCTTAAGAAAAATTAACCAAAATTCCCGTAAATTTATTTAGTTTGTAGCCTAGTCAAAGATAATAGGGTTTACAATTTTTAGGATGGCAAAACAAGAAGATAAAAATAAACTTGACCCGGAATTCCATCATAGAAAATCCACCACGGGTTGTTGACAAACAACATATACTTGGTTTTGACTTATAAGAATTGGAAACTAATTTAATTTTACTTTTACATTCTCGCTTAGGGCCATGTAATGAATCATATTTTGACTAAATCTTTTTTGTAAATTCCAACATTAATCGTATTTTTACTTTACCAACTTTAGTAGGCAAAATCAGAAGGAAAAATATCAAATCATTATAAAATCATATAATTTTTTTGATTTCTAAATCAGTATCACTTAATGCAAATATTAATAGCTGATAAATCATTATCATACTAAGGTAGTTTAAAAAGGGTGATTACACATTCTCAGAATTTAAATATTCAAAGATTTTTGAAGATTTTATTTAAGAATGTTTAAACATGAGTTTTTATCGAATTTGTATAATGTTCTAAATATTTTGTACTTAATCCTTTATTTTTATTCATAAAAATATTTCATAAATTAAAAAAAAATTCATTTTTTAAAAAAAATATTTGTAATTTTGTTGATTTAAAATTTTTTATTAAAATCGGTTAGGAAATATTATAACAATATTGTTGAAAAATTAATAAATACAAATATCTTATATTTTCAGATTTAGAATATTATGAATTTCGTGAATAAAAGAAATTCCAAAGCTGCTAAAATATTGTAATATCAATATAGACTTTTATAAAAAGTATCGATATCTGTATCTAGATATTATTTTAGAAATATCTGTATATGTTTTTAGATATTTTTAATTATACATTTAATATACTATTTATCAACACATTTTTATTAAAAATAAATATATCGTGAAAAATTTATTTTATTTCATATGAGCATAAAATTTTAATAAATATATATAATATTACCAATAAAATATAAAGTGAAAGATTGTAAAGGAGAATTAAGTACTTGCTCTAAACAATGACGCACATTCATTATCAAAAACAATAACCGCTAGACTTTTGATGATAAAATTATATTTAATGTAAAAATAAAAATTTTTTAAATAAATAATTTTTTTAAAAGATTGTTCGAAAGAAAATATGGGCATTGAGAACATTTATTAAATTATTATTTTATATAATATTGGAATTGAATGGGAACAAATATAAAAATTCTGTTTAATAAATAATTTATATTCAAAAGCAACGGAAAAACCTCTATATATAAAAAAACAATTGTTTCTGTATACAGGTATTGTTAAAACGTATCAGTTTCTAATACATGTTTAGGCGATGTATTGCTATCTCTATTAAAAATTATCTTTTAACAATTCTGAGAAATTCCATACAATTTTATAAAGTGAAATATTATTCTAAATTTACCTCAGAATATATTTACACAATAATTAATAAGAAAAATATCTCATTAATGTACAAAGATAATTTTCCAACTTCCCTTTGTTAAAATTAGGTATGATAATGACGAATTAGAGTTAATAGAGAATAAATTATATGAATTGGATTCGGTTACCTAGTTGCCATGTAATTAAATGGATTTCAAGGACAATTTAATTGTATACACAGTTTGCGACGTGGAAAACCTTTGACCAAAAATATTACGTATAACAAAACGAGAAGATCTTTAGAATACAGAGAGGAATAGTTTGACCTGAGTGTCATCAGGCCGGCTACCGATATTTTTGATAACGCCAAAAACCCCTCAGTTTAAGAAAACGCCTGATAATATTTATAATGGCGACACATGGCCAGAACATAAATTTGTTTTAAATAATTTATGTATTCTATAGATGATCTAATAATTGGTAATAATCATTATTGTAATTGTTTAATGTCATCGGGTTTCTTTCGAATTGTTTGTTAAAATATTTAGCCTTAATCTTTATCCTCGAATGAATTTTTACCTCTTTCATTTTTTTAATATATTAATTTTAGTTAATACTATATTACTGATTGAAGATAATTATTTTTTGAAACAATTCTTATTAATATTATATAATTAAAAGGCCATATAATTTATGTTTATGCATTGAGAATAGAGAGAAGTGACTTCGATTGAATTATGATTGGAAACTGAAAGTTTTATAAGTAAAGTAAAATAATACTTGACAACATCAAAATCGTTGTAAATAATACGATGTTTGAAATTAACAGAGTTTACCTCTGGTGTAAAAGTTTCTTAAGAATATGGCCTCTATATTTCCATAATATGTTTAAACGCCTTTAAAGTTGTATAATGCGTTTGCTAAATTAAAAAATTAAAAATTTCAGAAACCAATTATTAGCATTAAGATGCATATTGTGATTTAACAATGTATATTAGACTCCCTTGTATTAATTTTTTTTGAGTAATTTTGCATTTCTCTATTTCTCTATAATATATTTGCCCCATCAAACGCCTATCTCATTATATTTTTAATTATTAATCTTTGAATCATTAAGTAGTTTTAAAATGCAATTTGTAAAGCTTACAGCAGAAAGATTTTCTAAAACCAATATTCCTATTATATTCTCTTCTATTTTTCCACAAAATAAATACCAATTGATTGAATTCAAATTTTCAAACCTGCTGCATTTTTGTCTTCTCAATCAAATTTAGGCAAGGTATCTCACATTTGTATTAATCTGTTGTATACAACTCTTATATAATATATATATTAAAAGTATAGTAATATGGAATCATCACTTATTCCAGATTAACTTACCGATAGTTATTATATTGACTATAAAACTTTCGATTATGATTATAAAGATATTTATTATATAATTATTGTGAATAATTTGGTGATAACGAGCTTTAAGGACAATAAGTAATTTATATAATTATCATATTAAACACACTATACTAAAATAAATTGGTATATCGTTCTTTTTTTTGATTGAAAGTATTTTAATGAGCAGGAGTTAATAGTTAGGGTAAAACTAAATGGGATTAAGGTTCAGATTTGAACCTTTTACAAAACACTAGATGAGGAGACTTAAATTTTATTTTATAATTTCTAAATTCCAATATCGCATCATATTCTCAAATTTTTAAGCAAAGGTTATTATACTAAATTGTATAAAAATTAGAAAATTAAATTATTTTTTTTAAAAATATGTTTCCAATATTAAATATAAAATTAAAACAGAAAGATTATAATATTTATTGATTTATTATTCTAAAATATTCTACTCAAAAAAATATATGGGTATATACTAATATAATTTATTTAATATTTATAAAAAATAGAAGAAAATTGGGAAGATATGAGTAATAATACTTTTTCTCCTATCATATTTTTCTTATTATTATTAATCATTTTATAAAAATTTATATATATGATTTTAATAAAAAGTTAAATTTCCATATAATAAACATTTGAACCAGTTTTATCTTGACAATGTAATTGATAAATGACAAGGGTCGCTAACAACATAGAGAATAAATTTAAATAGGTAATTATAGCACAATTGATAATAAATTATTAGACATCAACTATAAAGTCATAAGATTTCACATAAATATACAATATATATGTATAAATTTCCTCTAAACAATAAATATAGTCATTTTTATGTCACAGAAAATTCTAAAACATCAAAAATAACTTCAATAATAAGTCTTAAATAATTAGATTTTTTTTCAATATAAGGTACTCTGCCTAAAGAAATATTAACCAACCTTCCCGTAAATATATTATGTTTGAAGCCTAATCAAAGATAATAGGGTTTAAAATTTTTAGGATGGGAAAACAAGAAGATAAAAATAAACTTGATGCGGAATTCCATCATGGAAAATCCACCATGGGTTGTTGACAAACAACATATACTTGGTTTTGACTTATAAGAATTGGAAACTATTTTAATTTTACTTTTACATTCTCGCTATAGGCCATGTAATGAATCATATTTTGACAAAATTTTTTTTAAAAATTCCAACATTAATCGTATTTTTACTTTACCAACTTTAGTAGGCAAAATCAGAAGGAAAAATATCAAATCATTATAAAATCATATAATTTTTTGATTTCTAAATCAGCATCACTAAATGCTAATATCAATAGCTGAAAAATCAATATCATAGTAAGGTAGTTTAAAAGGGTTATTTCACATTCTCAGAATAAAAATATTCCAAGATTTTTGAAGATTATATTTAAGAATGTTTAAACATAAGTTTATCGAATTTATCTAAAGTTCTAAATATTTTGTACATAATCATTTATTTTTATCCATAAAATTTTTCATAAATTAAAAAAAAATTCATTTTTTTAAAAAAATATTTGTAATTTTGTTGATTTTTAAAATTATTAAAATCGGTTAGGCAATAGTATAACAATATTGTTTAAAAATTAATATATACAAATATCTTATATTTTAAGATTTAGAATTTTATGAATTTCGTTAGAAATTCCAAATAAAAGTTATCGATATCTGTATCTAGATATTATTTTGGAAATATCTGAATATGTTTTTATATATTAATAATACATTTGATATACTATTAATAAATGCATTTTTATTAAAAATAAATATATCTGAATGAAAAATTTATTTTATTTCATATGAGCATAAAATTTAAATAAATATATATTAAAAAATTACTAATAAAATAAAAAGTGAAAGATTGTAAAAGAGAATTAAGTACCTGCTCTAAGCAATGACCCCAAAAACAATAACCGCTTGACTTTTGATGAAAAAATTATATTTAATGTAAAAATAAAAAATTTTAAAATAAATAATTGTTTTAAAAGATTGTTCGAAAGAAAATATGGGCATTGACAACATTTATTAAATTATTTTTTTATATGATATTGGAATTGAAAGGGAACAAATATAAAAATTCTGTTTAATAAATAATTTATATTCAAAAGCAACGGAAAAACCTCTATAAATAAAAAAATAATTGTTTCTCTATACAGGTATATTTGTAAAAACGTATCAGTTTCTAATACATGTTTAGGCGATGTATTGCTATCTCTATTTAAAAATTATCTTTTAACAATTCTGAGAAATTTTATACAATTTTAACAAGTGAAATATTATTCTGAATTTACCTCAAAATATATTTGCACAATAATTAATAAGAAAAATATCTCAATAATGTACAAAGACAACTTCACTTTGTTAAAATTAATAGGTATGATAATGATGAATTAGAGTTAATAGAGAATAAATTATATGAATTGGATCCGGTTACCTAGTTGCAATATAATTAAATGGATTTCAAGGACAATTTAATTGTGTACACAGTTTAGGACGTGGAAAACATTTGACCAAAAATATAACGAGAACAAAACGAGAAGATCTCCAGAATACAGAGAGGAGTAGTTTGACCTGTGTGTCATCAGGCCAGCTACAGATATTTTTATAACGGCAAAAACGCCTCAGTTTAAAAAAACGCCTGATAATATTCATAATGGCGACACATGGCCAGAGCATAAATTTGTTTTAAATAATTTATATATTCTATAGATGCTCTAATAATTGGCCATATCGGGACCTATTCAAATTATTTGTTAAAATATTTAGCCTTAATATTTATTCTCGAATGAATTTTTACCCCTTTCATTGTTTTAATATATCAATTTTAGTTAATACTATATTACTGATTGAAGATAATTATTTTTTGAAACAATTCTTATTAATATTATATAATTAAAACGGCCATATAATTTATGTTTATGCATTGAGACAAGAGACAAGTGACTTCGATTGAATAATGATTGGAAACTGATTTAAGTTTTATTGGAAAAGTAAAATAATACTTGACAACCTCAAAATTTATGTAAATAATACGATGATTGAAATTAACAGAGTTTACCTCTGGTGTAAATGTTTCTTAAGAATATGGCCTCTATATTTCCATAATATGCTTAAACGCCTAAAAAGTTGTATAAGGCGTTTGCTAAATTAAAAAATTAAAAATTTCAGATACCAATTATTAGCATTAAGTTGCATATTGTGATTTAACAATGTATATTAGACTCCTTTGTGTTAATTTTTTTTGAGTAATTTTGCATTTCTCTATTTTTTTATAATATATTTGCCCTATTAAATGCCTATCTTATTATATTTTTAATTATTAATCTTTGAATCATTAAGTTGTTTTAAAATGCAATTTGTAAAGCTTACAGCAGAAAGATTTTCTAGAACCAATATTCCTATTAAATTCTTTTCTATTTTTCCCCAAAATAAATATCAATTAATTGAATTCAAATTTTTAAACCTGCTCCATTTTTGTCTTTTCAATCAAATTTATGCAATGTATCTCACATTTGTATTAATCTGTTGTATACAACTCTTATATAAAATATATATTAAAAGTATAGTAATATAGCATCACATATACCAGATTAACTTACCGACAGTTATTATATTTACTATAAAACTTTCGATTATTATTATAAAGATATTTATTATATAATATATTTGAAAAATTTTGTGATAACGAGCTTTAAGGATAATAATTAATATATATAATTACCCTATTTAACACACTATACTAAAATAAATCGGTATATCGTTCTTTTTTGATTGAAAGTATTTCAATGAACATGAATTATTGAATAGTTAGGGTAAAACGAAATGTGATTAAGGTTCAGATATGAACCTTTTACAAAAGACTAGATGAGGAGACCCAAATTTTATTTTATAATTTCTAAATTCTAATATCGCATCATATTCTCAAATTTTTAAGCAAAGGTTATTATACTATTATCCTAAAAATTGTATAAAAATTAGAAAATTAAATTATTATTTTTAAAAATATGTTTCCAAGATTAAATATAAAATCAAAACAGAAAGATTATAATATTTATTGATATATTATTCTAAAATATTATACTCAAAATAATAAATATATAAATCCTAATATAATTTATTTAATATTTATAAAAAATAGTTGGAAATTGGAAATGGATGAGTAATAATACTTTTTTTTCTATCTTATTTTTCTTATTATTATTAATCATTTTATATAAATTTATATATATGATTTTAATGAAAGGGGGGATATTTTTCACCAGATGTTAAAACAAAATAAAATGATACTATTATATTTTTATTTTAATCATACTTAAACATTAATCTATGTTAAAAAAATATTAAACAACTTTTTTAAATGTCACACTTAAAAAAAATTTTTTATAAAAAAATATAAAAAGTTTTGTCATCACATATTTTCTTTTACTTAGTTAACGATATTTTATGTAGAATAATTTTAAATATAATGATAAATTATTCATTTAAGTTGTAAGATCTTAGTCAGAATCTTTTATTTCTGAAAATTGTTTTTTTCTCTCACTTTATTTTATCATATTTGAGACATAACTTTAATTTAATATTTTATTCAATTCGTATAATACATATAATTATATATAATAAGAAATATATTCGTAATTACACTAATACATGAATTTTAATTAATAAAATATGAAATATTTAATGATAGTTCATAGTCATAAATTGCTTGCTTAAGTAGTACCTATAAATATTAAAAAATGTTAATCGTAATTTATTATATAATTAGATTACTTGTGTCAAGAGGTAGTCCACGATAGCCCAGCTCCAAATAATGTTGCATAATATTATAGAAATTTGTAAAATCATATGTAATAAATTGATTCATTATTTGATTAATATTATTTATTATATGTTCCCTTGTACTTGGTCTGGGAATTAATGACCTGTACTTGTTTTTGAAAACCCCGAAAAAATTTTCAATTGGGTTTAATTATGGTGAGTATGGGGGAAGATATTCAATTCTCTCTTTATAGTCATCAATTAGATGACTTTTATGTATTGACGCATTGTCCATAACTAATATGGCATCTGGTGGTAATATACTAATAATATCCTTTAATGAATTTCGGAATAACATACCATTATATGATCCTTCGATGATTTTATAATGTATAACTCCACAAATTCCTATAGTGCAAAGTACACTTACATTTTTCCCTTTTGAGGGTGGCACCTTTATTGATGGTCTAACGTTGAGTGGTGCCCAAGCATAGACAGGTACAACATGAAAATTGATGCCTGTCGTCGAGAAAATAGAGTCTTTCTCTGGAGATGTTCAGCAATTTGTGGCAATACACCTGTCGAATATTGATAGCTCCTGGTGTATTCCTGTGATCTGGTTCTTTCCCAGCTCTTTTTTTGGACCATCGGATGTTTTTAACATATTTCCTTATAGTTCCAATATTTTTTGGAGAACCAGAGGGCAAATTCTCAATTATATCCTTCACCGTGAAGGTATTATTGTCGATTAGCAAATCCATAATTTGCCTTTCAATATTTGCTGTGTCTTTAATTTTTCTCCCCCTTTGTTTAAGCGAGAATTCCTTTAAGGGCTCACCAAAAATTTCTGGGAATGTATCCCGTTTTATTTTATGTATTGATGCCTTCGACATATTAACAAATTTAGCAATGTCCTTAACCTTCATCTGTTCTTCCTCTGGCATTGCTAATATTTTCATTACCATTACCATTTCAATTTTATCTTTGTTCCAACAATTGTATGTTCTTTTGGGTTTAGGAATGGATGATATTTGAGAATCATTTATATTTTCATTAATAGTTGCTAAAGAATTATTATTTGCAGAAATATTAGAATGTGATTGATAATTTTCCATATCATTCCCATCTGAGATTGGCAAAGTATAATTTACAGAAGTACTTGAGAGTAAAGGAGATGTATTAAAGTTATAAAGAATGTAGTCTATATTAAACATTATAAGATTGAAAATAATATTAAATTAAATATACAAAAATATTAAATTATGTAAATGATATATGAAAAAATATGTTTTTTTTAAAAAGTTTTTTTTTTAAAAAAGTTGTTTAAAATTTTTTTAACATAGATTAATGTTTAAGTATGATTAAAATAAAAATATAATAGTATCATTTTATTTTGTTTTAACATCTGGTAAAAAATATCCCCCCTTTCACTGTAATAAACATTTGAATCAGTTTTATCTTGACAATGTAATTGAGATAAATGACAAGGATCGCTAACAACATAGAGAATAAATTTAAATAGGTAATTATAGCCAATTGATAATAAATTATTAGACATCAACTATAAAGTCATAAGATTTCACATAAATATACAATATATATGTATAAATTTCCTCTGGAGAATAGATATAGTCAATTTTATGTCACAGAAAATTCTAAAAATATCAAAAATAACTTCAAGAATAAGTCTTAAAAAAAATAGATTATTTTTCAACACAAGGTACTCTGCCTTAAGGAAAATTAACCATACTTCCTGTAAATTTATTTAGTTTGAAGCCTAGTCAAAGATACTAAAAATATTTATTATTATTATAAATATTATATGTAAAATTGTACTCATGTACATGTGTCTAAAAGACCCATAGTGAATCAGGGTTAAGAAAATTTGTAGTCATTATATATAAATTTATTGTTTATAAATAGTTAAATAATATTTTAAATTAATTTTATAATGCATAAATCATTTTGAATTCAATTTAATAAAAATATAAAAGACTTATTCTATAAGAGTATGATTATATTACTACATTATATTTTTGTATATATTAAGGACTCAGATTTATTAAAAACTATATAATTATCCTAGATCTGCAAACATGGCTAAAACTAAAAATGTTTTTATGAGGGGTGGGGTCCAACCTGAATTATCATAGGACTTGAACAGCGAAATTTGTTTTTAGGGAAATTAAAATTTAGCTTTTTTTGTTTTTAGATTTATTTTTTTCCAGGTTTGTGGTTAAAAAAAATAAATAAATATGTTTGTTTATAAATTAGCACCAAAAATTTTAGTCGTCAAATATATATTCTAACATTCCATAAAACCTTCAGTATAACTCATTGTCCTCATCATCATTTATGATGATTTTAGAGTAATCATTTTAGACTTAAGCTTTCCTATTTTTTTGTTAAATAAACAGATATTAACCCATATACAAGTAAATTTATATTTTGATATTCATTACGATCATATTTTTTAGGTCACGGCTAAGGATGCTAGGCCAAATATGCTCTCGCTATAAAAATAGCAAATAAGAGACAACATATGAAAATTTTTCATTTTTGATTTCTAACAATATTATTGATAATATCAATTTTCTAGTTTATTTAGTATTTTTCTTATAATTTATTTTGAAATATTTTATATAATTTCAATCTTAATATATATCATATTTATGACTTGATTTTTGAAAATATATACTGTGTGAAATTAAAATGAATATAAATTCGTTAAATAAATTAATATTTAAAGTGAGAAAATGAATAAGTGAAGACTTAATAATTAGTTAGCATACATCAGAAATCAGAACCTGAAAAAATAAGATAACCTATTATTATAGAATTATTTTTAATTCTCATTTTTTAAATATAATATGAATATTTAAAATGTTTTGAAAAAGTAGAAATTACCGAATTAATTTTTTAAAATACCTTGATTTTATCAAATGAAAAGATAAAAAAAATATATTGAGCGTTAAATTCTTGTAAAGTTTATATATTTGATCTTAGGTTATAAATATTAGAGAATATGTTAAAAATTATGATAAATTAAATTTACTCAAAATTTTAATATTTGATTATAATATATTATGCCACATAATATATTATAATATAATTTATGTCATAATAATATTAAATATAAATCATTAATTTGACCTGTGTTTAATCCGAAAGCAATTATATTCTTTGAGTCTACGTAATTAGTCATATATAGGAACATCTACGCCAAATTTTTTAAAATATCAATATTTTAACAACAATTTACTTACAAATTGATAATATTTTCTAAAATTTGATAATAATTTTAACTTAAGTTTTTAAAGGCATGATAACTATAATCTGCAGCTAAAATTTAACTCACTAAAAAAATACAATTAGAATTAGCAAAAATGGTTTCGGGTTAAACATAAATAAAATTAATGTATTATGATATTTTATTTTATTTTTTATTTTTTATAGATTTAGTTTATTTTAAAAAATATCGGTTCAAAATAATTAATTCACTTATATTACTATTTAGTTGAAGAAATGAAAAAAATAGCAAAGGGTAATAAATATCCTTCTTTTATATATTAGATAATAAGTATTATTTACCTTTAAAATGTAAATAATAGGCATAACCAAAAAGAGGGGAGGGGGATCCCCCCTTCTGAAATTTCCCTTTTATAGTAAATATAAGTTAAAGATGACTATAATTCAAACTTTTAGAGAATGAAAATTACTTTTGAAAAATATAAAACATAGTCAAAGCCTGAAATAAGTGAACCTAATGCCCTCTTATATTTAGAGGAAACCCACCAAAATTAATTTTTTTTTAACATACTCAAAAACCTGCAATAAGCGCACCTAAAAACCTCCAATATTAGCCATTAATCTATAAAAAAAAATACACAATTTATATAAAATTACTATAAATTCTTTTAGATAAAGGATTCAATGAAACTGGTAAATTTATTTTTAATGAATGTATTCTCTAAATTATGATAACTAAAAAAAATTTATTTGCATCAATTTAGAATTTGATAAGATGAAAGGTATAATTCAATAATTAAAAAAAAACTTATTTTATAAGAGATATCTAAAATTCGTTAGAAAAAAGATCCTGATGAGAAAGGGAAAATTGTATTTATTTAAAAAAATTTAAAGCCATTTTAAAAGAAAATAGAAAAAGTGTGCTAATCGCTTATAGGAAAATTGTAAGAGTTCGACATTATTGGGTAGAGATTTTATTTTACTTTAGAAGTTATATCATTGTTGAGGTTGTGAATAAAAATTCTAATGAAATTTATTAAGACATTAAAAGTCGCTTGTTCCAATCAATTTTTAAATTTAAATTAATTAGTTTGTTATAAATAATCAAGGTTAACCGGACGAGTTTAAACAAATCCAACATTCAAAAATCTTTTTAAAGATTTTTTAAAAAATAATAAATCCGCACAAAATAATATATGAAACGTATAACTAGTTAATCAATTGTTAAGAAATAAAAAAAGTTATAATTTAAGACGCACTCTAAAATAGATGTGTTGCAAACTAATCTTTTAAAATAAATTCGGGTTGGTCAGGTAAGTCCTGTGCTTTTCGGGAAAAATCAAGAAAAAATTTGGCTTAGATCAGGCCGGGCTGCAATTTATTTTTAAATAGTCGGTGCGGCGTGAATAATAAGTCCCAATGCAGATCACTACTCTACATATCTCCTCCCAAAGAATAAATCTACTTAGAGAACATTTATGATCATGCGATGATTTTAAAACATAGATTTTTGTTTTATAAATATATAAATTATTAAATCATATTTGGTTAAAAAAAACAACTAAATATTCCAAACGATAAAAATTTTGGAAAAAATATATCTTTGAAGAAAACATTAAAAAAAAAATTTTTTTTCATTTAAAAATGTTCTGGTCTCACAATAATAGTTATTTTAAAAACTTTTTTAGATTTTTTTAAATAAAATAGTTATAATATGTAGATGTTTTGATATAAGTTAATTTATAATATAATTCTGAGAGCAATGTTATCGTCATTTTTATTTATCTAGAATAACTAAAAATTGATATTAATATTAATATATTGCGAGAATGCAATTCATAATAATAAATTCATTATCATTTTTAGCCCTTTTCAATTATTTTTTTTTTTTAAATGAAAATTTAATAACGTGTTTTGGTATGATAAAACTATATATTGATTAAGAAAGGTGATATTTGTCATAATCTTAATCTAACCTTTTAAAAAATATTTGAGGATCTTTTAAATATGCGTTGGTATGATTTTAGTTATAATATATTACATCTATAATTTATTTTTACTAAAACAATTTAATAATAAATATTCATATTGGCAAGCAAAATATTTTTTTATCTGATCTATCTTATAATATTTTATTATAAAAAATAAATAATTAACAAATTATCTAAAGATTGTTAAAAATCGTGTAATTTAATTCCAATATTAAATTATTACTTTAAAAAATTGTCTGACTCATCTTTTTCCCATGACCTAGTATTATGAAGAGCAAAGTAGCCATAAGATCCTTTTATTACTTTGAATTTATCTTCTGAAAATTAAAAAAAAGTTTTACATCAATAGAGAACCCTTTAAGATTATGAAGAGATACAGTGGTTGTAAGGGTGATGGGATGAATATTTGCGTCTTTGATTTGTTGGTTTAATGATTTCTGTCTCTAGATTGGGATGTTGGAGAGTCGTGAAGGAAAATGAGAAGAGTTTTAGCCAATGATCAAGAGAGAAAAAGTTATTTAATAATGATTGAAGACAAATGGAGAGTTGGCTACTTCTACTCTGAAACCTATAGGAATTCTAGAGATCATGGGAGGTTCGTTAGATTTTAGGAAGTTAATGATGTCGATAATGAGTGGTAGTTGGGAGGGAAATAAATGTATCTAATGTGGTTGATATGTAGGCGTTGGATGTTGTGGAAGTATGGTTGCAAATAGAAAATGTAAAGGGGATTTTGGAATGAAGGAGAAGGACGCTTTCCGAACTCAGAACAAACGATGCCTTTGGTTTTGTGCTTGGTGAAAAGGCGAGGTTTGTTGATTTTATGTTTTTGGAACATGCGGGACAGTGTTCCATTATATGGCTAAACGTGAGGCTATGAAATGTGTGAAAAGATTTATGAAAGAAAGAAGAAATGTCAAATTATTTTGTATAATGAATGGGGATGTGATAGAGAGTAAGAAGAAATAATCTACAAATAATATTGAAATTGTAAAGACAAGATTTTTTTATATAAAAAGGAAAATGGGCTTAAATATTCTTGGGGTTAGTAGGTGTGTGATAAAAGTTGATTAATTGCTTTATGAAATGTAGTAATGGTTATGGAAAATAAAGATTAAAAGACTGATGGAATATATATTTAAATAAAGTAATTATAATTGGGTCAAATTTTAGGTATAGGAAAAAATATTTTATTATTGCAGAGATTCAAGGATATATAAGAAACATTAAGCGATTGAGTTTATCTTTATTTTTAGATTGAATAGAATTGTTATGTATGGAAAAAGAAAATTTATGATGTGTAATATATAAAAAAATGTATAATATAAATGAATATCTAATTTATTTAATATTAATGTGTTATAAGATCTTTATAATATTTAATACATTGAACGTTAAAAGTAAACATATATACGTAATTTAAAAAAATATATATATTAAAAATGTCATGTAAACTATTTATATAAAATCTATATAAAAAACTGTATAATAAAAAAAAAAAATAATTAGAATAGTAAATTGTATGTTGGGTGGGAGGAGGTCAAGAAAGAGAGCCATGAATGGCAATGCAGTTAGATCTGCATATATCAATAGATATGCGCTGTCTGAGATAGAAGCATTCCTGAGGGTCACCAGTGATGGCGCGGATTTTTTTACCGAGGGTTTTGAAGAAGGTCAGGGCATGATTACCAAAAGACCCGGTTGTGTCGGATACGATTGGTATGAGATTGCAATTTGTTAGGGAAGTGTATTTAATAATTTTCGAGTTTTCAGCTCCCATGAATGAGTTCTTATTAAAGGAGGGAGCAAATCGGTCGATGCATATATAGTCCCATGCTAATAGAATTCCATTACTCCATGGTATTAATGTCAGCCCATCTGGGCGTATATTATTCTCGGTTGAAAGGCCACAGAGTTCGAGAGTTGCTGGAATTTGAGCTGAGCGTAGAGCACGGAGAATGGTGCCGTTAACTGCACTGTGTCGAGAATGTCTACCTTTAGAGAATCGACAATGAAGAGGATGGTGTCCAAAACAATCAACGGGTTGGAAACATAATGTACATGTGGAGTTGGCCAGTATATTACAATCAAGACGGAGACCTATTGCTATGCGTAATTCTTCGTTTGTTAAGAGAAGTCCTAAGTTTGAGCTGGGAAAAGCTTCTAACCATTCATAGCCCGATAAGGAAGGCAAAAGTTGTGGAACTTGCAGTTGTGGGAGAGAGAGATGATCCACTGTTAAGGATTCATCAACTGTAATGGGAGATAATAAATGTGAAAGGATTGATGGGGATCCCTTAGAAGCAGCACTCGATATTAAATATTCAACGGAGTGGCGTATTAAGGGAAGATCCCAGTCATGTTGCTTTCGTGATGTGGGGATTGGAGCGGAGAAGGAATTCTCTTTCCAGATTGCTAGGGCGTGGAGAAAGTGGGGGTCTGTGCGATTATTGTTAAGTGATAGCATAATTAAGCGGGAGCTTGATTCTGAGGCTAAAAAAGCAGCAAGGCTGAGTGACACGGATGATCTTAAGCCAAGACCCCCAAATTTCGAGGGTAAGGAGGCCTGCATCCAAGAATTAGGGCTGAATTTTATATCAAAGATGCCTTCTAAAGAGTCTTTGATTGTTAATTCAATTTGGGTGAGAATTTCTGGGTATAAGAAAAGTGGGGCAGAGCGGAAGGCGTGTTGGATTTTTGGGATAAAGAAAAAGTTTTTGAGAAGGAAGAAAGCTTGATGGGAGGGAAGGACTTAAAGGATTTTATGTAAAAGGTGGAAATTACGGAGAAATTTTGTTATAAAATATTCGATTGCTTTATTGCCGCCTATTGGAGATCCAAGATATGTGAACCCGGATAAATTAATGGGTGTGAAGTTATGAGGAACGATAAAGGTTTCATCTGGTGAATAAAATTCACATTTGTTGTTATTGAGAGACAACCCTGTAATATTGGTTAGATTATTTATTATAGGCGCTATTTTTAGGAGTTCATCATATGAACCAGCAAGGGTTCCATCATCCAAATATCAAACATTGAGGGTCAAATTTGTCTCACGATTTATCGATTCAATGATCGGCTGGATACCTAAGCAAAAAAGGGCGGGTCCAAGGGGATCACCCTGTTGAATGCCTTGCCTTGATTCAATTATTGTATTGTTGAATTTAAGGTAGGATGAATTGTTATAAGAGGCAAAAAGATATGGAGAATATTCTGGAAAAGCGTCACAGAAAATAGGGAGAAAGTGTTCTCGTTTTAAAGAGTTAAAGGCGTTTTTAAAATCCACTTTTAGTATGCAGTTTTTAGTGGAGTGAAGTTGGATACGTGTGGCGTGGGAGGGTGCCTCACAACCGGAAGGTATGTTGAAGCCAAGCTGATGGGGAATTAATCGCTCGGTAAGCTTTAATGCGGGTATAAATAATTTTAGATATAATTCGGCGGAAAATAGAGCCAACAGCAATTGGGCGTATGCCGCCATTTTTTTTGTTTAAGGCTATTAAGCGTGCACCGTGAATAAGAGGTTGTACTGTAGAAGGTATGTTGCCGTTTAAAATATGATTAAGTAGAGTTGTTATGTTGTTTATAAGTTCAATGCTGGTGGTTGTTGATTTGGTAAGGTCCTGAAGGTATATAGCTCTAAAACCGTCAAGTCCTCCTGAGGAGTCTTTTCTGAAAGAGACTATTGCCTTAGTAACTTCTATGACAGTTAAAGGAGGAGTAGGAATGGATAGAGGCGGTGGTGGTAATTTATTAAAATCTTGTGGATGTATAGATTGTAATAAGAGTATTGTGTCCAAATTATCAGGGGATATGATGTCTTCGGACACTGCTAAATTTAAAGCTGCTTTAATATTATATGCGTTAATTTTACGGCTGATAAGTTTAGCCTTTAAATTTGGGGTGTTATGATTATAGTTAGGTCTTGAAGAGCAAAAGGCATTGCTGTTAGGGATTGGGTTGTTTAATTGATACTTAATTTGTTTTGTTAAGTTCATTTTTGTTGATGGAGCCTTCAAGTGGGTAAAACAAAAGTCAAAGAGTTTTAGCCAGTTGTCAGTATTGGTGATATTATTATTGAGTGATTGAATATTCATAAAACAAATAAAAATAAAACATAATATATATATATTAGTAGGTAACTTCTGATATATAAAAAAAAGATGGCAATGCTTGATTAAGGTTATTTAAATTGGTCATTGATATTGTAAATGATTGGTCAAATAGGTTTTATTGTTTGGTATTACGTTGTCTACGTCTATACCGAATATTACTCCCAGAGATAAATTACAATATTACAATATTAATAATATCAACAAAGGAAGCAAATTATAATTTAAAAAAAAGGAAAAGATGTATTAAATATACATTTCAATTTGCTTCCCTATATGGTAGCTATTACTCAAGAAATTTATTCGAAACAATAACAAGTTAAAAAAATATATTTTTTAAAAATTATAAATCACACAATCATGCTGAAAATCAATATTCTAAAAATAACTCAAAAATAGCAATACATAATGACTTTATAATGATCAAATTTTATAAATCTAAAAATATAATGTTAACACGATACACTAAAAATAGATAATATCATTGCATAATGATCATTCACGATAATTAACGGAATAGTCTGTGGTTACTCTCTACAATTTTTATTTTGTGAGATTATCTATTTGGTCTGTTGTTTTTTAGTTAAAAAATAAGATCATTATAAATTTGCAAATATTTGGCAATGTTGTTACTGGCAAAAAGATATGAGGGAATATTGAAAGATGCAAAATTGTTGATAACTAGGTAGTTTAATTTGAACATTTGATTATTAAATTGTTTAGTCTTGATAAAAACTATATCATAGATGTGGGAATATCAATAAGTGAAGTTTGTGTAATATATTTTCTAGATTGTGTGGATTAAAATGATTATTTCTGGTGGTAGACCTTTTTGAATTGATTACTATATTTGAATTTGTAGGTAGGTTTGATTCCATAAATGCTAAATGGCTTTGTTGTGATAATATTAATACTGGTATATTGGTATTGTTGTTTGAGTGTATGATTTATAGATAGATTTAGTAATATCAATGATGGATTATACTGGTTTCGAAAGTATATTTGAATTTTGTTGCCCACAAATGTGAATTGCACCACCAAGCATTAATTTTTATCTCCAGTTATATCCTTTAGGCCACTTTATTTATAGGATATTATCATTGTATTTACTTTTTTCGAATAAACAATATTTTCGTTTTTAATTTTTTACTTTCTCATATTGTTATATTAACATGGTTGCCAGGTCAAAATTTTCGAAATACGGGAGAAATTTTATATTTTTATTAGTAAAATAAGAAAATTGCTGTAGAAATATAAAAATTGTAAAAAAAAAATTTTGCGGGACTTCGGCAGGGATTGTGAATTGGCGTTGTTATTCCCTTATTAATTCTTATAATTACTTTATATAAATATTAACAAAGTTCGTAACGTTTATTAATTTCAAAATAGGTAATATTTTTAAAATTAAACACACATGAATATGATAAGATATGAAAAAAGGATGTAGATGTATTTATTATTGAATAAAAATAAAACATATGATTAAGGTAAAGATAGTAATAAATTTAAAAACTAGACAAGGTTTTTGAATAAATATTTAAATTATTTTAAAAATATAAAAATAATCGATTATTGTTTCTCAAAATTATTATTTATATATTTAGTTAAAATGCTAAAAAAAATTGTGCGGGAGAAATTTAAAAATTGCGGAAGATTTCTAATTGAGGTTATTACGGAAGTGAGATGTTTGAGGATGAGAGGAGATCTGGCAACTCTGTATTGTATTTATAAAATTGAGAAATAACATTTCTAAAGACCATACATCGAATGAAGTAAATGGAATTAAGCTTTTTTTTTGACAAAATATATTTATAGGAAATTTATAAAAAATATTAAGTTTCTTATAGTAGATATTGAAGAGAAATTTTATATATTCGTGAAACATACATACTGTTTAACTAATAAATCTATTTCTTCTATTTTTTTTACATTTTTTTATCCTCTAATATAACTATAATAACAATTTTATTTATCTAACCTATAATGCTTTAATATATTTTTACACATTTTTTGAAAATTCCATATTAGGCTATAATTTAAATTCATTAGCATCACAAGCCTGATTTTACCTTTAAACTTTGGCTTAAGTCGCAGAAAATAATTAAATTGTGAGAAGATGATTTTTGGGTTAACCTGGAAGTTTGTAATGAATGAAATTAATAGAATAGAAATCATTATATGTATTATTAAATACCTTTTAATAAATCATCTCTTCATTTATATCATCCATATGATTTAAATTGTTTATGTTTACAATAAAAATAAATAGAATAAGAATATATATATTTTTTTAATAAAATGATTTGAAAAGAATATATTTATTATAATTATTTATAGTCGTCGATTGGGAAGGTAACGTTTATTGTTATTATTATAACCTTAAATCATGTCATAAGTTAATATATTTTGGGTAAAATCTGAAGAATTAGATATTTGTAATGAAAATGATTAATATTTTTACGACAAAAAATTCAAAATCTATATATAATTAATTATAATATGGCATTTATTTTACTGGTAAATTAGTTTAAATAATGTATTTATTTGATTAGTAATATAATTAAATTAATGGAGGAAAGATATATTTATTGACAAATCAAATATCGAAAGCAAAAAATATTTTCTAAAAATTTCTACTGAATTTTAATAAACTGAAAAAAATTTTTTTAAAATACTAGTAAGCGTTATTAATCAATTATATTCTATTAAAATAAGAAACAAATTATAAAAAATTCTCCTATTATAAATAGTATGCATATATATAAATGAATTTTGCAGAATAAGATTTTCTCACTTTATCCAAGTTATTATTATAAAATATTTTATTGAAATATTAAAGCTATCGTGGTCCCAAGTTTGAATAATTTTGCACCTATAATAATTTATACGATTTAATTATGTCCTGGCTAAAAGAAATAATACGCTTAAATAATAATTTATTTTTTTATCTTTTTAATTTAAAGAATATTATAATAAGATGTTATTACAATATGTATTTTTTCATTAATTTATTTCATTTGCTTGAAAAAAGAATTATAATTTTCAAAAACAATAAATTCGTTTCATTATAAGTAGAGTTAGTCAATTAGAAACATAATAAATATTTCATAATCCTTTTTAATATTATTTAGGTAGAGAAGAAATAAGTAAAAATAAAATTATCATTAAAATATTTCATGAATTTTTATGAAAGAATTAAATTTTATTCAATGATTATTATAAAACTATGGGAAAAGATCTTCATAAATTGTAGTCCTAAAGTTTTAATTTTAACTTGTCAGGTTAGTTTAGCTCATTGACATCTTTATGTTAAATTTGAAGGAGCCTATTATTAAAAAAATTTTAATTAGCAAAAAATGTTAATTCTATTTTAAATATTGCAAAGAAAATAATTTTAATTAGCAAAAAATGTTAATTCTATTTTAAATATTGCAAAGAAAATAATTTTAATTATAGGCGATGTTGCATTTTTTATAAACCTTTATTCTGCACAATTGCTTTCTATGCCTTTAAATTTCGTATGTTTTTTAAGAATGTTGGTTGATAAATATATAATTAATTTTCTATGCTGTAAATGGTGGTATTTTAAATTCCTTAATATTTTCAGTTATATGTTTATGTAATTTTTTTTTCCAAATTAACATATTTTATTAAATTTCTTTTTTACATAAAACCTAGTTTAAAAAATATAATTTATAATTATATAATTAAAAATAAAATTCTATAATTAAATCCCCAAAAAGGAATCATAATTGTGTCTAAAAATTTCCATTTGAATTTTTAATCGAATTAAAATAAATCTCGGTTCATTTGTGAAAAGTCGTATTTTATTACCCAGATTTTTTTAAAATATAAATGTTGAAATGGAAAAAAAAATACCCGTTTGTAGAGATACTACTGAAGTATGAATTTTTAAAAATTTGTTTGTCTTTTTAATTTCTGCCTGCGTTATTAAATTGAAATTTATGTTTGAAGGGAATGATGAGACATATGTGCAATCCCATATAAGTGATTTACCGAGGGCCTAATGTATGATTGCCATACCATCAGGTTTTAAGCCATTTTACTTGAGATAAGATGATGGTTCAAGATTGTTCTGAATGTGGGCTGTTATTTTTCAATTTATTATATGGTTTACTGCTGTGTGGCGTTGGTGTCGCCCAGTGGCGTAGCTAGAAATTTTTCTTAGAGGGGGTCCAAACATATAAAAGTCTGGGAGTCCCCCAGACCTACTTTAACGGGCCTTCGGCTCTTTTGTCCGGCCTTCGGCCCTTTTGCCCGGCCTTCGGACGGGTTATCTTACATAACCATATCTTTGATAATATATAATAAATATATTTTTTAAATGCATCAATAATATGTTATTATGAGTAGATTATTCACAATGACTTTATATAATACTACCCAGAATAATTTCAATAGTAATATAATATCCTTTCACAAACATCAAAACCAAAAAATATAAATATTAATGGTATTTATTTGATATAAAGTCACTTTTAAGTCTTTTAAACGTATAATCTAAAAAAAAATTTAGCTCTGGCAAGGGTCCAAACCCGAAAACCACCCCCGTAACTACGCCACTGGTGTCGCCCTTGATTAAATATATAATTAAGAAATATTTGGGAAGGGTATAAATAAATCCAGTATTACTTCCAATATTTTTCCTTAAAGAATAGGCTGATCTTAAGAATCCGAAAAATATTTATACGAAAATTTTCTGCTGATTATGATTTTTAACATGAGATAAAACCATATGGTCTAATTTCATTGTCTCAAACACTCCATGAACCTCCTCATATTTCATAAAAGAGTTGTATATTACCACCTTCCGAAATTTCGGTTTCTGACCAATACGCTTTCTAAAAAATGATATAACAGCAGATATGATAAGACTCGCAATTAGCCTTTTAACTATAAAATTTTATGCCTTATCCTTATAAAGACGCTTAAATCGGTGTTGCTATTTAAAGTAGGTTTTGCTTTATTTTTATTTACTGAAGTTAGGGATACCAGTTAAACTAGCATATTACGCAAGCATAAATTTGCTTTGAATGGGAGAGGTAATAAATTTTTTTAAGAAATATTCTATCTGTTATTAAAGAATATCTAAATTTTTTTGGAACTAGTAACTATAAAATATTGATAATTTCTAGTATAAATTCAAATAAATTATTAAATGTATATAATCTGTTTGGTCTATTAGCAAAATCTGTAGGCCTAGTCAATATTTTTCTGACCAAAATAATGATTTAGCCCTTTTTATTAGAAGAATAATTATTATAAAATATAAATTAATAATCATAAATTAGTAATATTTTGAAAAACATTATAGCAGACATCTGATTTTTTGTCTTAGGAGTTTGGGGGGCGGGGAGAGATTTATCCCTCTACTTATGCTGAATATAGGCATTTCAACCAAAGTACTATCTTTTTATGCTAAGATGTATTTTAGAACAAATGTAAAATGTTGGTAGAATATCTTTTACTACTTAGTCTAGGAGTTAGCTAAAATATTTTTTTGAAGAAATCCTTATAACAATATTTAAATATTAAATTGTTTTTAAGCTAATGCCAATGTTTAACTAACGAAATATGCAATTTTTAAATAAATTTATATAATATTTAGCATAAATAACTTAATTATGATTTAATTTTATTATTATTATTTTTATTAGTGAAAAAAACTCTAGCTAATAAAGGTAAAATTAATGTTTTATGCAGAATAAAATTTGATTAAAAAAGCTCATTAAAATGACCATCTATTAATTTATTATCATGATCATTTAATATAAATAATGTATAATAAATGATGCCTTATAGAAAAATAAGTTTGATTTATTTTACTTTATCAATTTATAAAATTGATTTTTGGCAATCTTAGGAATTTTCAAAGAGATAAGATTCTAACAATTTTACTAGAGATTTGCAGAATTTGAAGTGTTTTTTTTCTCGACAGAAGTTCATTTTTCAGGATGAAACTTAAAATGGGAAGTATTTAAGGTCTAGATTCGAACCGAGACTTGTTAGCATATTAGGTAAGAACAAGCACATTTTTTAAATATTCCCCCAAAAAAATTATTATAAGCTATGTACATTTATATCATTAATAATTATTGAAAGGCTTAACTGGTTCATAGATCTTTTTAAATATTCAGGTGTGAGATATAAATTTTAACTGTTCAGATAAGTTTGTGTTAATAAATTGTTGTATATTGGCTTAACGGTTTGGTTAGGTTAAGTTTTGATCATTAATGATCAAATAAAAGGTTTTTTAAAATAAATTACCACAATCATCATCATTTTCTTTTTGATTTAATTTTGAACTTTAGATGAAATCTTAAAAATTGGTAACATAAATATTTACGATTTATACATTTTGTAACTCAATCTCATAGGGTAAATGGTATTCATAAATTGGTTGTAAATATGCCAGTCGTTTAAAATAAATCTTTAGCAACTATTAATTTATTTGCAGTTATTAAAAAACTTTCATGATAATGTCAAGATAAGTATGTTTTTTAAATAAAGTTAGAATTTTTTTTCCAAGATTATAAAAAATGGTATTAGTTATATAATAATTTTCGAATGCTTGATTTGATAGTATTTAGAAATATGGTATAGAGTTCTGCAGGACAGGCGATAACACCATCAATAAAATATAGACTAGGCCTTTGAGGCAAAGGATATTTTTGCCCATCTAACCTTTCAAGAGTTGAGCTGATAAAATCTTTTAAGGCGAATGATATTTTAGGTATTTAAAATAGCTTAGTGGCGTGAGTTGGACCCGGGAGAATATTTAGACTAGATGATGAACTTTATTATTAATTATTTAGCAATAAAAAAGCAATTAGATGGGGTTACTGTGCGCATCTAAGGTGGAGTGTGATAGAGAATTTCGCTTGTTCCGAGAGGATTTATATAAAATAAACTATTATATTTTAGAATTTATAAATAAAAACTATTAGAAATTAAAGGAAATTAAGTTATATTTCTAATTTATTATAAAATATGAATAGAAAGTAAATGTTAGGTAATATAACATAACCACATAATAAATTTTTAAATTATTAATTTTTTTTTAAATTATGTCAATCACCTTAAAATGAATAAATATAATTTCAAAAAACCTTCATAAACTGTAAAACCTATTTATATTTATGCTTGGTTCTTTTCTTTCAAATTTTCTTATATAAAAATTCAAATAGGTGAAGGTCGTAAATATATAACGCATCTTTCGGTTTCAAGGTTTGGTTAATTCTCGCTTAAGACATCAACAATTACTATAATGTTAGATATATTTTAATTGAACAAAATGAACAGGTTCAACATAATTATTTTTATATGAAGGATATGAATGATAATTATTTTATATAAATTTTAGCAATGATGGCTAAGAATATAAGTAAAGAAAATTTAAATAAATTTAAATAGAAACATAAATTTTACGTTTTAACTTTCAGACTAAAAAAATACTATTGTAAACCTTTAGAAATTTTGATTTAAGAGGTAAAACTACTCCCGGAATATGAATGGCATTGTCTATATATTTAGAAGCTTTTATTAATTTTCAGGTAATTAAATAAAATGTTATACTAGATGTCGTAGTCAGCGTGTGAAGTAAAAATATTAAAGGGGTTCGATTCAGGGGAATATTATTGAACCCGGATTTAGTTTTTGGATGAGTTAGGGTTTAGGAATATTTTATTTAAAAAAATATATATTTAAATCATGATTAAAAAACTATGCATAAATTTGACATAATAATACATTTAAAAATACAAAGGATAATATCAATTTAGCATTAAGCAGACTCCCATAAACGCAAAATAATTTCCTTTTTGTCCAATCTTTTTTTAATAGTTCCAATACTTTTTCTGCAATGTTGACCTTTTTTGAAGTATTTTCTCTTTTTTAGTTGTATCAATATCTCTAAATCATTTTGTTCAATAACTCAATCCGAACTATTATCATCAGATAAAATAGGTGGAGATATGATTTTAATGCGACTCAACAAATTAACAAGATGCCTTTTCGCACAAATTTTATTCATCTTCACTAAGTAAAATCTTTAATATTTAAGGACCATTGTTTATATTTAAATAAATTGAAAATATTATAAATTATCATTTAAATTATTAACATCTGAAGTTACAGATCCGATTAAACCCGCATTAAAAAGAATCTTCGGGTTCGGTTAGGGTTTAAGAAATTTTTAAAGGGTTTAATTTCGGTTTGGGTTACTAAAAATTTAAAACTACGATTGTCTTCTCCAGTTTTGGGTCGATAGAAAAATATAAAAAACTCTTAGTGTTCATAATTTATAAACAAATTCGTAGGATATCACATCAGCAGCGTAATTTTTGTTCTTACTTTATATAGTAGTTTTTTTTGCCCAAAGAAATAGTTAATTCCCCAGGTAGATCATTATCTACCTGGAAAGTTCTTAAATCAGGTGTATCTGTTCTTTTATTTCCGATTTGTTTAGAATTGAAAAGATGTCTTAAATGCCGTAAAGACATCATGATTAAAAATCACAATGTTAACAGTAAATCTCTATATTAGCTTTTATAAAATATATACTGAAATATTATGTTGGAATTTTTTAGCTTCTCAATCCCACTTTGTATATTATTGACCCTATAATAAAATGATTCTTTTTAAATATAATGCTATAAACTTTTTAACCCCACCGCACTCATCCTGAAGAGGTAAAGTGACGAGCATAAATGTAATTAATTGATCTCCCTTATTAGGTTTTATTTGGTGTAGATGTCAATATATAATTCTAAACATTTTAACCCCACTCCTACCATACTCACCCTAAAATTAATCTATATTTTTATTAGCTTTTATTTGGTTCACATATTGAGATATTATACTATAAAATTTTCATTTTCCCTCATTAAAAATTTAGGATAATCAATTAATCCATGTCGATCTAATGTTAGAAAATTTTTACAAAACCCCCTCCTCCTAGCCCACAAAACTCACCGTATTCAATTAATCTTTTACACTTGTTAACCATGATACATTTTACTATGAACTTCTTAAGTTAAATTTGTGAAAATTCTATGAATTTTGGTCAAATTTTTTCTAGTCATGTAAAAATTTGATAACCATGCATTTCAAGAGTCACCAAATATTATCGTATATTTTTATCATTTGTTATCTAAGGCCACTTCATATATATATTATTATTTGATTATTTTTTTTAACAAAGTTACAAATTATGGTATTAGTTATACTTATATAATATATTAAAATGATAAATCATAAAAGAAAATTAATTTTAAAAAAAATGTAATAAGAAGATATATATACCATTATTATTTGATTATTTCTAGTTAACGAAGTGACAAATAAAGGTAGTAGTTTTACTTATATAATATATTAAAATGATAAATCATAAATAAAAAAATGTAATAAAAAGATATATATACACCATTATTATTTAATTATTTCTTTAACATAGGGACAAATAAACGTAGTAGTTATACTTATATAATATATTGATATGATAAATCATAAAAGAAAAAAAATATCAAAAAAAATACGAGAAGAAATATGAATGTGGGTTGAGTTTCAATTATTGAATTATGGTCAATTTTAAATAATAATGTTAATTTAACGAACGATATTATCCCAGTTTTCCTCATATAAGATATTATTTAAGGTGTGTCAAACATACAGTTAGCATCTAGAAATAATCCAATTTTGCATTAATCATAAACAAGTATTCTCTCATATTTTTTTTACATACAAAAGTCTAATTAGCTCAAGAAAAATAATGAATAAACATAATACAAATATAGTCCTAAAAATTACAACTTTTATGAATTTATTTAATCGCCTCCAAAGCACAATGATATAATAAATTAATAAGACAAAAAATAATTAAATTTTTTTATATTCTCAGCAAAAATATTAGAAAATCTATATTACATCTCCATCTATTAATAAATCCTATAAAATCAAATATAGTATATGTAGTTCAATCATTGGTTTATCTAAATTAATTTATGTTCTCAATAAAACAAACGTAGCCTTTTTTCTGTACTTTAATTTTTTCCTAATAATACTTAAATAGGAGATGGGTATCTTAAAATTATATAAAATTTCATGAATATTAAACCCTATTTGACCCACCAATTAAACCATCTCAATATTTTGATAGAAATAAGAGTATCTCTTATTTTTTTAAACAAATGATTGTAAGATATTTTTACTACATTAACTCTTATACCATAATAATATATATTTATATGATATTAATATTTATAGGGGATAATTTTAATCAATTAGGTATGCAAATAATTAACATTTTAGTATTTTAAAAAAAATTCTCAATTTAACAATATTATAATTTTATTTTAAAATTATATAGTTCAAAAGTTTATTACATTTGGTATGTTAAATAAATTATAATATTTTATATACTTTATGGTAATCTGTGATATGGAATAATCGAGAATACCTCCATGATTTTATCTCTCAGTTTTAAACCAATTACCGTGGACAATGTTTTAATAAATCTACCAGCGTACGTAGTATCCTGTAAATTTCAAACAACTTTAGCTCTGGACTTTTGTTCCTTTTAAATTTTAATGAATCGATATATAAATAAATATAAATTCTTATTATAAAATTGCTCAAAATTCGCAGTTCCATATCTTAAAAAATATAAAACATAGCAGATAAGAATAAAATCGTATTATATTTAAAATTTTAAGCCGGCCTATAAAGAATTTTATTAAAAAATATTGAATCCGACCTAGTCCAAACCAATTTTGTTTTAAAAAACTGATTTATAATTACCCAATTAATCTAATACAATTTCTCAATCTATTATAAAAATTTTTATGAAATGTCTTAAATAATTATGATTGACATGAAAAGTTCACGTTAAAATTTAAATTTAAAGGATAGGTAAAAATTAGTCTTTAGTAAATAATTTAGGCCGACAGAATCTCAGAAAATTCTAGATAAGTCCCTATTCCAAGTTAATTCATCGCATATAAATGTAATCAGTCATTGTTTTAAATATTTAATCTATTTTTTGCGAACTTCTAGTAAATTTTAGAATTTTATTAGATGGAAAACTAAATTTTTTACTTTATAATATTACATGTAAAATTTTAAATAAATTGGTGGGCATTTTTTTTTAAAAAATCTGCAAGATTATGTAATATCCTATTGCAGACCACTTCCCACTTAATTAAAATAATAATATTTTTTTAAAGGGATTTCTCCTAACTAATTTAAAAATACATATTTTTTTCTATAATGATTTTGATAAATTAATTGTTACTCTTTATCATTAAAGCTTTACCAATATTTTAAAAGAATATATATAACTTAGAAATGTGGAATCCACGGAATCTCGGAAGTGTATTTCAGAATGTTAGATTACCTACCTTATAAAAATTAAAAAAATTTTGCCATAAATATTCATGCATTTATTTTTAAATTGATTTAATATAAGAAGACACCAAACATTCCAAACAATATTCTCTAAAATTTACAGTATGGATGCTCTATACTATACATGAGAATACTTTGTCATATCAGATTTCAAAATAAAATTTGTTTTCAGTAAATGATTTAAAATTAAAATATCCCTCCGAACCAATAAATTATATATACCAATAAAACATATACAAATAGATATAATTTTAAAAAAATATTAAAATAAACGTATAATAAAAATACTATTATAAACAATAAATTAATAAAAAATTTGAACGGCTGGGTAATTTTTCTTCCTATCTTTTTCAGGAAAATAAGTGCATCTTCACCAAAGTTTCTGAGAATTAATGTGGCAATTTAATATTGATTATTTTTAAAGTTTTTGTTGCCCCCCCCCCAAATAAAAAGAGTTTTAGTGAGAGATATCCCGATTATGTTAATACAAGTTTAATCATGAAAGAGTTATCTTTTACAATTGGATAAGATTTTAAAAGCAATAGGAAATGATATATATATATATATATATATATTTACTTTTATTATTGATATGTACTAGCACTACGTGTTAACAGTAAAAATTATTTTTATATTGTGTTTGATTTATTAATTTTTAGATTATTATTTATTTTTATATTACGTTTAAAACGCTCATTCTTCAACCGAATAAATTTTTTTTTTAAATTATAAAATAATTTACACATTTGCTATTTGTTTATAATAAACCTTAAGAGTGCCAAATAGAATTTGTTTTGTGTTTTTTAAAATATTTTAAATGTTTTCTTGCAAATTGGTTAACGCTTTTATTTTGCGTTTTAAAATAATAATAAAAAATGCAAAATATTTGTTTTAAAGTATTAAATTGTTTTTATGATAATATTCTTTATAGAGGATTTGCCGCTGTTATCCAAGAGGAACTTTTTTATATTTTGTTCTCTTTCAATTCAAACATTTAAAAAAAAAATATCATTACCTCTACTATTCTTTCAAAAAAATTCCAATTTAAAAAGGGCATTTATAAAAAAATATAATTTTTTACACTAATCTCATAATTTATTTAATAATAATCAACTGAATATCTATAAAATATTAGAAAATATATAGGTAAATTTATTTGCTTTAAATATTTTTGTGCATCAATTATATTGCATAAAAAATAATCGAAATGATCTTAAAAAAATATTATTATAGTTATATAATTAATTGAAAAATATATTTTACTTCTTAATAAATAATTGGACGTCATGGCAGAGATTTTTTTTATAAATAATATTTTTTTATTTTCACAATTTTTCTATTTTTTTTATCTAAATTTATTCAATATTTATATGCAATTTAAAGATAAATAAAAGAAGAAATTTCCATTATACTCAATTATTGGAAAAATAATATAATATTAGTAAATCATAATTATATAAAGTCATTAATTCTTTCTATCTTTTATTGATTGAGAATCAAGTTTCCTTTTAACGTTAACATTATAATTGGGAGCAAAATATCCAAAGTAGTGTTGTTAATCGGCTTAGCCGAGTCGGCTCGAACAGAGCTCACCCAAATTTTAGGTCGTTTTTTTCGACTATAACTCAAAGTTTTGGTCGTTTTTTACGACTTCGACCCGAGTTCAAGCCGAAAAAAACGACTTCGACCCAAAATATGGGTCGTTTTTTTCGACTCCGATCCAAGTCCAAGCCGAAAAAAACGACCTCGACCCAAAATATGGGTCGTTTTTTACGACTCCGACTCAAAATTTGGGTTGTATTTTTCGACTCAAACTTGAAATTTGGGTCGTATTTTTCGACTCAAACTTGAAGTTTGGGTCATATTTTTAGACTCAAACTTGAAGTTTGGGTCGTATTTTTTGACTCAAACTTGAAGTTTAGATCGTATTTTTTGACTCAAACTTGAAGTTTAGATCGTATTTTTTGACTCAAACTTGAAGTTTAGATGGTATTTTTTGACTCAAACTTGAAATTTAGATAGTATTTTTCGACTCCAACTCAAAGTTTGGGTCGTTTTTCTGACTCAGACTCAAACATCGGGTCGTTTTATTCAATCCGACCCAAAATATGGATCTTTTTTTAAAGACGACTTAAAGTTAGGGTTGCTTTTTTTCACCCTTAACCCAATATCTAGATTATTTTTTTTGACCAAAAGTCAAATAACATTTAGTATATATTAATATTATAGGCGGGAAAGTTACTTAAAGCTTCTTTAAATTATAATGCTCTGGATTAACTATTCATCATAGTTATTTTTTAAAATTTTTAAGTGAAGATTCACCATAGAAAAGAGCCATTTGTTATGATGGTTATTTTTGAACTTTTTTAAATGAAATAGATATAAATATATATTGTAGACATGTTAAATCAAACTTTCAGTGAAGATGTACCATAGATAAGTGACAATTGTCATAATCGCCATTTTTGAACTTTTTTGAGTTTTTTTAAAGCAAATTGCTAAAAATATATATTCTAAACATGTTAAATTAAAAATTCAGTGAGGATGTATCATAGATAGGTGACAATTGTCATAATCGTTATTTTTGAACTTTTTTCAAATTTTTAAAGCAAATAGCTAAAAATATTTCCGAACATGTTAATTTTAAAATTTGTGAGGATGTATCATAGATAGGTGACAATTGTCATAATCGCTATTTTTGAACTTTTTCAAATTTTTTAAAGGAAATAGCTAAAAATATATATTCTAAACATGTTAAACTAAAAATTCAGTGAGGATGTATCATAGATAGGTGACAATCGTCATAATCGTTATTTTTGAACTTTTTTCAATTTTTTTAAAGGAAATAGCTAAAAATATATATTCTAACCATGTTAAATTAAAAATTCAGTGAGGATGTATCATATATAGGTGACAATTGTCATAATCGTTATTTTTGAATTTTTTTCAATTATTTTAAAGTAAATAGCTAAAGATATATATCCTAAACATGTTAAATTAAAATATTAGTGAGGATGTATCATAGATAAGGGACAAAAAATGTCATTATATATACGAGTAGCAAGGTACATAATAATTTTTAAGTGATAAAATGAGATGCTAATATATTTCTTGTAATTTTAATTTATAAAAAAATTCTTAAATATGTTATTGTCATAGACTGGGTCAGAAAATCAACTATCACATAAACTCATCTATGTTTTATTCATATTATATTTTTAAGTTTGAGGATATATATTTCCTCTTTGAAGTTTCTAGTTAGGATAAAATTTACTTGGCACATCTTACAATGATATTTATACCTTGTTTTTTTTTCGAGAATAAATTTTATGCGATATCTCATGAAGGAAATTACATATCATTGTACAGAGAAATAACTTTGTATATATTATCTGCACCAATATCTTTTATATCAATCTCTATCGATGGCATTTTAAATTATATTGGAAACTAGATTGTGTAGATTTCTAAATATTAATTTAAAGGATTAAGATTTTAGAATTAATTATAAATATATCTTAATAATTTTTATATGCATTTAATATTTAAAATCTCTCGTTTTAAGCCTATTTAGCAAGAAAAATATTGACTAATCCTGAAATTACAATAATAGATATCTATACCTTTATATAATCTATGAGAAAAATTGCTCTCATAATATTCTTTTTAATAAAATAGTGAATAATTAACGCCTGAAAAAAAGTATAGCGTTTTATAACATGGTTCAAAGTTAATCCCAGTATCAATTTTAATGTGTAAAATATTTAAGAAATGATTTAAATTGGACAACTTTTATTAATAAAATTTATGTTAATAATATTAAATTATAATTTTAAAAACAAAAAATGAATAAAATAAAAAAATTTAGATTTATACCTTTAAAAATAATAAAAAAAAATTTGGAAAGTTAAAAAAAATGATTATTAATTATATCCCTATCCCTAACAATGAAGAAAAGAAAAAATCTCAACAAATTTGCCGTCTAGCTGGCACCACTAAAAGTAAAATAAAATATCTTTTATAATTTTAGAATTTAAATAGTCACTTCACTTCCATATGGAATTTTTAAACTAATAAAACAATAAATTTTTTAAATAAGTATTTGCGATTCCGGATGCATTTTTTCAATTAAAATATGAATTTTTTTAAATATAATTTAATAATTTAGGCGAGCCATATTTTTCATAAATGTAGTGTTAAGTCGAGTTTTTTTAAGTCGTACTGTAATTCTGAGTGTTTTCCGTACCTTTGCATGATGGCTAAAGATTTTTTGTCTCAGCAAAGTACATCCGTTGAGAGCGAGCGTGTCTTCTCAAGAGGGGTGGACACCGTAACAAAGAAAAGAAATCGCATGGCCTCCGAAAAACTTAAACAGTGTTTATGTTTAAATTCATGGGATATCAATATCATGAATAATAAATTTTATACATAATTTTTATATCTATTAAATTAAATTTTTTGTACATTAATAAATATATATAATTTAAATAAAAATATTTAAACTATAATTGTATCAAATATTTAAGATGTTTTGAGCTTAGTATTCTTGTTTCAGGCTGTTGTTTTTTATGAATACTGGAGAATATTAGTGTTTTAATATTATTTGACTTTAAATTGATAACTAAAATAGTTTTTGATATTAAGATTTAGAATTTTGAACACTTGAGAAAAATTACAAATTAAAATTGATACTGGGATTAACTTTGAACCATGTTATAAAGCGCTATACTTTTTTTCAGGCGTTAATTATTCACTATTTTATTAAGAAGAATATTATGAGAGCAATTTTTCTCATAGATTATATAAAGGTATAGATATATATTATCGTAATTTCAGGATTAGTCAATATTTTTCTTGCTAAATAGGCTTAAAACGAGAGATTTTAAATAATAAATGCATATAAAAATTATTAAGATATTTTTATAATTAATTCTAAAATCTTAATCCTTTAAATTAATATTTAGAAATCTACACAATCTAGTTTCCAATATAATTTAAAATGTCATCAATAGAGATTGATATAAAAGATATTGGTGAAGATAATATATACAAAGTTATTTCTCTGTACAATGGTATGTAATTTCCTTCATGAGATATCGCATAAAATTTATTCTCGAAAAAAAAAACAAGGTATAAATATCATTGTATGATGTGCCAAGTAACTTTTATCCTAACTAGTAACTTCAAAGATTTAATAATTTTATTATAAATTAAAATTACAAGAAATATATTAGCATCTCATTTTATCACTTAAAAATTATTATGTACCTTACTACTAGTATATATAATAACCATTTTTTGTCCCTTATCTATGATACATCCTCACTGATGTTTTAATTTAACATGCTTAGGATATATATTTTTAGCTATTTCCTTTAAAATAATTGAAAAAAATTCAAAAATAACGATTATGACAATTGTCACCTATATATGATACATCCTCACTGAATTTTTAATTTAACTTGGTTAGAATATATATTTTTAGCTATTTCCTTAAAAAAATTTGAAAAAGTTCAAAAATAGCAATTATGACAATTGTCACCTATCTATGATACATCCTCACTGAATTTTTAATTTAACCAGTTTAGAATATATATTTTTAGCTATTTCCTTTAAAAAAATTTGAAAAAGTTGAAAAATAGCGATTATGACAATTGTCACCTATCTATGATACATCATCACTGAATTTTTAATTTAACATGTTTAGAATATATATTTTTAGCTATTTCCTTTAAAAAAATTGAAAAAAGTTCAAAAATAAGGATTATGACAATTGTCACCTATCTATGATACATTTTCATTGAATTTTTAATTTAACATGTTTTGAATATATAATTTTAGCTATTTCCTTTAAAAAATTTAGAAAAAGTTCAAAAGCGATTATGACAATTGTCACCTATCTATGATACATCCTCACTGAATTTTTAATTTAACATGTTTAGAATATATATTTTTAGCTATTTCCTTTAAAAAAACTCAAAAAGGCTCAAAAATGGCGATTATGACAATTGTCACTTATCTATGGTACATCTTCACTGAAATTTTGATTTAACCTACAATATATATTTTTATCTATTTAAAAAAGTTCAAAAATAACCATCATAACAAATGGCTCTTTTCTATGGCGCATTTTCACTTAAAAATTTTAAAAAATAACTATGATGAATAGTTAATCCAGAGCATTATAATTTAAAGAAGCTTTAAGTAACTTTCCCGCCTATAATATTAATATATACTAAATGTTATTTGACTTTTGGTCAAAAAAAATGATCTAAATATTGGGTTAAGGGTGAAAAAAAGCAACCCTAACTTTAAGTCGACTTTAAAAAAAAAGATCCATATTTTGGGTCGGATTGAATAAAACGACCCGATGTTTGAGTCTGAGTCAGAAAAACGACCCAAACTTTGAGTTGGAGTCGAAAAATACCACCGAAAAATACGACCCAAATTTCAAGTTTGAGTCGAAAAATACAACCCAAATTTTTAGTCGGAGTCGTAAAAAACGACCCATATTTTGGGTCGAAGTCGAAAAAAATGACGCAAACATTGAGTCGGAGTCGAATAAAACGACCCGAGCTTTGGGTCGGGGTCGTGACTCGCGGCGTTTTAACAACACTAATCCAAAGTATCCTATGCATAGGATGTTCTATTAGTATCGGACATTGAAAGAATAAAGCCAAGATAGTTGTATTTTATAATATTTATGGCTAATCTTTGGCATAGGTAGAATCCCACTTTGGGATTCTCGGTCCTAGCAGAGATCCGTTTTCCCAGCTCTTTAAAGAAGGTCAGGGCATGAGAGTTGACGTTAGAGTCGTAGCGCTTAATGGTAGGAATGTTTAATTGGCGGGAAGCGATGGCGAATATTTAACTAGTTTATTCGCTTCGGCATCTAGTATGGCATCTCTATTTATATTTTATATATTTTTTTAAATTAATAGTTTATTTTTCATCCTTCATTTTAAAAATATATATAAAAAGTGAATACTATTCAATAAAATATGTTCCTACTGAGTTCCATCTAATTATACGGATTAGATTATTTTTAATTAATATTTTTTATATCAGAAAAAATTTCTCTTTAGTGGTTTTCAAGAGGGCACAATGATGGTCATTTTAGAAAATAAAATTATTTGATGTCATTCTTTCAAACCTCCATCATAAAAAGATTGATTTAAATAGCTTATTTCGAGTATTTTGCTTTAAATTTTTAATCATTATGAATGATGCCCAATAAGTCTTCAAAATAATATAAGAGATATTCAATTGATTTTTATTAAATAATTTATAAGTATAAGTATATATATATATATATTGCAAAAAATAAAATACTTTTAATTAAATGATAGTTCTAAATAATTTATTTGAAAAAATGGTAATAATAGGGGTAATGACATCTTTTATTTTAGTTTTTTATAATGTTCCAATTAGTGTTGTTAAATGGCTAAGATAGTCGACTTAGATGCGACTTGAGCCTAGTTTCTAGTCGATAAAACGACTTTGACTCGAATCGACTAAATGAGCCGCATTGGTGGGCTCACTTAGTCTGCTGGTGTAGTCGACTCGTGTAGTCGACTCATGAAGTCGGCTCATGTAAGTCAACTTGCTAGGTATGCTCAATTTTTTTGTTTTTTTATAAAATCTGGTAAACTGGTAAATTTTGGGTTATTGATTAATGTGAACAAAATTATAAGAATATTCATGTCGTAACTAAAAATGGCTCAGAACCCGAATTTGGCTTCAGATATTATACAAAAATGTAAAAATATAATTTATATTGTAAAAATGTTAAATTAAAATTTCAGTGATGTACCCTAGATAAGTGACAATTGTCATAATCGTTGTTTTTAAAGTTTTTTGAAAGTTTTTGACGCAAGTGGGTAAAAATATAGATAGCAAATATGTTATATTAAATTTTTAGTGAAGATGTTCCATAAGTGACAATTGTTATAATCGTTGTTTTTAAAATTTTTTTGAAGTAAATGGGCTAAAATAAGTATTGCTAACATGTTTAAATTAAATTTTAGAGAAGATGTACCTTAAATAAGTGACAATTGTCATAATCGTAGTTTTTAAAGTTTTTTGAAATTTTTTGACGCAAGTGGATAAAAATAAGTATTACTAACATTTTTAAATAGAATTTTAGAAGATGTACCATAGATAAGTGACAATTGTCATAATTGTTGTTTTTAAAGTTTTTTAAATTATTTTGACATAAATGCTAAATAAGTATTGCTAACATGTTTAAATAAAACTTCAGTGAAGATGTACTCTAGATACAGGATTTCCCATTCAAAAAAGGAAAAGTCCCAATCAATAAAGGAATATCGTAATTTTTTAAATTTTTGTCAATTGTTATTCCTTCTTAATTTATTTCTAAATTTGTGCCATTTCCCTACGTTTTTTTTCTTACTGCATCTTTTCTCAATTTATTTCTAACTTTTTGCGATTTTCTTTACTTTTATTTATTTTTACTATATCTTCTCTCAATTTAATTTTCTTCTCATTTTGATAGTTCTTTTGTATTTTTAAAAATAATTTATAAATTTAGGTCCATTTTTTTAACAATTCTTTACGTTTTTTTTTCATCATGCATACAATATTCTTTTTATGATTTTTTCATTGTATTCTTTTACATACATTTCTAACCATTTCAATTTCGTCATTTTAATCTTTATTTTTTAGAGCATTTCTCAATTTTCTTTTTCTTATTTTTGATAATTATTTTTGCTAGTTTAATTCATTACAGAATCCTAGTACATATAATTTTGTTTATTAAAGACCATTTAGTTAGAGCATCTATTTTATATCTGACTTTGATACTAATTTATAAATTTAAAAAAAAATAAATAAGGACGCATTCTTTTTACTATATATAATCTTTATTTAAAAAATAACCTACACTTTATATTATAATAATGTATAAAAATAACTCGAATTAAAATCCATGGAAATATTAAAAAAAATTAATTTTATTTAGTCTGTTTTCCTCTCCTATTTTAAATAATAATAATTGTCTAATGCGTTTTAAAAATAAGAATTTAAAAATGATTATATTTTATTAATTTAAATATCGTTTGGTATTAGAGTTAAGGTAAACCAAACGATTAATTTATAATTTAGGAATTGTAATTATATTGTCTGCTAAAAACATTAAATATAATTTTAAAAAATAATTATCAAAAATTAGAAGAAAAAAATTGAGAAAAGGTCAGAAAAATAAAGATTAAAAATGACGAGATTGAAAACGTTAAAAATGTATGTATAAGATTATAATGAAAAAATCATAAAAAGAATATTGTATGTATGCTGAAAAAAAACGTAAAGAATTGTTAAAAAAATGGACCTAAATTTATAAATTATTTTTAAAAATACAAAAGAACTATAAAAATGAGAAGAAATTGAGAGAAGATATAGTAAGAAAAATAAAAGTAAAGAAAATCGCAAAATGTTAGAAATAAATTGAAAAAGATACAGTAAGAAATAAAACGTTAAGAAATTGCAAAAATTTATAAATAAATTAAGAAGGAATAACAAAAATAAATAAAGGTTTAAGAAAAATTGACAAAAAATTAAAAAAAATTACGATTTTCCTTTTTTTATTGGTTAAATGGGAAACCCTGTATCTAGAGTACATCTTCACTGAAGTTTTATTTTAACATGTTAGCAATACCTATCTTGGCCCATTTATGTCAAAAAAATTAAAAAAATTTCAGAACAACGATTATGACAATTGTCACTTATCTATGGTATATCTTCACTGAAGTTTTATTTTAACATGTTAGCAATACCTATTTTAGCCCATTTAAGTCAAAAAAATTTAAAAAACTTTAAAAACAACGATTATGACAATTGTAACGTATCTATGGTACATCTTCACTAAACATGTTAGCAATACTTATTTTAGCCCATTTACGTCAAAAAAATTTAAAAAACTTTAAAAACAACGATTATGACAATTGTCACTTATCTAGGGTACATCTTTACTGAAATTTTAATTTAACATCTTTACAATATAAATTATATTTTTACCTTTTTTATGTTATAAAAAAATATTTATATAATATCTGAAGCCGAATTCGGGTCCTGAGCCATTTTTAGCTAAGACATCTTATTATAATTTTGTTCACATTATAATCAATAACCCAAAATTTACCAATTTACCAGATTTTATAAAAAAAACAAAAATATTGAGCAGACCAGGCGAGTCGACTTACATGAGCCGACTACACGAGCCGACTAAGTGAGTCGGCTCATGCGGCTCCTTGATCAGCTTGAGTCGGAGCACGATTCGCTAGTCGTAATAACTCCACTACGACTCGATTCGCAAGTCGTAATAACTCGACTTTTTAACAACACTAGTTCCAATTGATTGAGAACTAAATATAAAAAATGTTATTAAAATATTGTATTCTCTTATAATAAATATTTCTGTTAAAAAAAACGGCAAACCCTGTATAAAACACTATGGAAATGCATTTATTTTGTATGAGGTTATTATGAAAATTTTTTATTTTTAAGATACGATAGTGTTACTTTTGTTAGCATTGTCAATCAATGTTCAATATTTTTTTAAATAATATTTTTTGCCTGGTTACATAATTATTTCTTCATATTTATTTTTTTTTATATCTTAAAAATTAAGGCAAAAATTTTGAAAAAATTTGAGATTATTTTATTTTGTTATAATGGTAGTAAGTATATGGTATTTCAAATTTTACTAGTTTTCTTATTTTGAGGCTAATATAAAAGGCTTTATATCCATCGACCATCGTAAAATAGGTGGTTGTAACATCCCTTTGATAAATTATATTCTAATATAAAAAATATCATTTTTATTTAGACATTGTACCAAGTAAGTATTTTAAATTATTCAAATAAGATTATTTTAAAAACCATGATAGATTGTTTATGATATTTTAAAATATACATCAATCATTAGTATATGTAAATATACCCATATATTTTGTTTTAAAAAATGTCGATTTCAAATATAAATAATTTAATAATGTAAAGTACAAAATATTTTGGAGGGAATATAATATTGTTATAAAATATTAGAGGTATATAAATCACAATAAAATATATAATTAATCATTATGTAACTAAAAGTTAATTCTTTCATAAATAAAAATTTAATATTCTTTGATGTTGAAATTTTTTTAGCTTCTTCATCCCACTCTGTATAATAGAGTTATCCTTGTCCATATAATAAAATAAATATTTTCGAATTATTATGCTAGGAACGTTTTTAATAGAGTGATGGGCATTATTGTAATAAATCAATCTCCTTATTAGTTTTCATTAGATACCCATGGCTATAAATTATTCCATGATATTTTTAATCCTAATTCTAGATGAATATACTAGGATCAATCGATTTTTTTTATTAGTTTTTATTTGTGAATCCTTAATAATAAGTAATTTTTTTAATTCTGAGCAATTAAGCTGAAAAATTCTTAACTTTCAGTTTTTATTCAGTGTGAAATAATACAATTCATTTTAAAAAGAACAATAATTTTATTTAAGAGTTTATATAACTTGTACCACAAAAAAAAGGCTGACAAAAATCCAAAAATATGATAAAAATTATTCTTAATATCGATAAATAAAACATGTCAAACCCTTTCTATTACTTTTTTTAAAATTTTGGAGAATTTTAAATTAAAATTTTTAATTAAATTTGTTAAAGTTTACGAATTTTTGTCAGTTATTTTTTAAAGTCGTATTGAACCGATTTAATATCTTGTTAGAAATAAGAGTACACCTTTGATATATTTTTTTTAAACAAATGCTTGTAGGAATTTTTTTAACATTACCAATATTATTATAATATATATTTATACTATATAAATTTTTAAAGGGACGAATGCAAATTATCATTTTAATATTTAAATCAATGTCTCATTTTAAAAAATTTTTATTATACCGCGGGAGAAATTTAAAAAAAATATGATTTGACCGCGCATTTACCCATAGCGATATTCTTTGAAAATCCGATCCAGAAATGTATTCCAAACATGTGTAGTGTTACCTAACCTATAAACTTCAAACAACTCTCGTCATAAAAATTTTGTTATTTTTTAAATTTATATAAAAAATCCATATAAAATTAAATAACAATTCTAAAATTCGTTGTAAAATTATTCGAAATTTACAATATGTTTCCGGCGAAATTATAATCAAAATATAAATAATACCCTCAGAAAATGATTTTAAATCGAAAGAATCCGAATTCTCGTGGACATATCCCAATACGATATATACAAAATATAATAGATATCGGACATTTTTATATTTTTATTATACCCTAAATAATAAATATATCCCACCTAATTTAATATAAATAAATTAAATTGAATTGAATATTTTACACAAATTTTATCACCATATATTTCAATATTATATTCCAGCCTGCCCAGAAATTTTTTAAAAAATAATAATTATAAGCGATATCGAAAATAGGAAATGTTTTTAATCGATATCATTTACATCGAATATTTTAGATTTGGATGATAATGATCCTTTTTATGAAGATAATTTGGGGTTTGATGATGATAGTACAAATAAAATCAAGAAAAAACGTAAAACCTTAAAATTAAATGTACCTACACGTTGGCATGATATTTTTGCTGGAAAGTGAGAGTGGCAATAACAAGAATCCTATAAATATTCTATTAAATAGAATGGAGACACCGGATCTCAAATTTAACTACGATTAGACTTGGTGCATTAACTTTTAAATTTTCTTAAAACCTTCAAAAAAACTGTTGAATTTTTATCCGTCCAAAGAGGAGTTACTATAAATTTATCTTTACTATTTCCTAGTGAAATTAAAAATCATTTAATCTATGATAGTCCTCCCATAGGAAGCATCCTCTTAAATAAAATATGCTTATTAAATATGATAAAAGATTTCCAATAACCAATCTTCAGTTATATTTTAAAATACATAGTTTTTTTATATTATTTCTCTTTGTTTTTTTTACTTATGTGTTAGCAACACTTTTGGATCCTCGTTTTCAACCTATAAATATAGTAAATGAATATTTAAAAAAAATTATTACTCCGGTGCAATTTTTTTGTCAACACGCTATCTCGCTGTTGCATTATACAAACAAATTAACAGAATGTGTAACGATGGAAGTTGCTTTAGAATTCGATTAAATTCAGCTACGAAACAATAATCTATTCATAACAATAATTTGGAATAACAAGACTATCTATTCATAATTTTCGCCTTATATAGAAATAAAAGATATCTTATATTTTTGGAAGATAAGAACTTTGGATCTTCCTAAACTTTAAATATTAGCTAGAAAAGTCCTGTGCTTTTCATGTAGGAGCACACCCAGCGGGCTTGTATTCCATAGCTGAGCTCACTATGAACTCTAAAACATCATTAATATGTCCTATAAATCTAAATAAAATAATAATTATGCATGCTAATTATAACTTAATAATATCCTTAAATTATAGTTATAAAGATAATAAAGCATAAATTATTTATATTTTAGTTTTAAAAAAAGAAACGCGCCGCCGATAATGCTATCGGCGCACATGTCTATATATAGATACACTTTAATATAAGTAAATTTAATAATAATACACAAAAATGAATCGTAACATAGGCGTATCCAGGATTTTGCTAAGTGGAGGGGGGGGGAAGCACTGTTAGGTTGATATAGTTTTAACGTCTACACTTTGTAGATCTTTGTCCAATTTATATTTTAAAAAAAATACTTTTCTTTCCAATTATGCTCTTTTTCTAAAAAATTTGAATTATATTCAATATTTTTAAATTTTATTAGCTTTTTCTTTAACCTTTCAGATTATTGCGTATACTAATATATCATATATATATTTAGGGGAGTGGGGGGTAAGACTTTTTATTACCTTAAAATGATAATTACGAGAAAATTTTTCTAATGGCTGGGGATATTTTTTTGCACCCTTCTTCGTGTTACGCCTATGAATAATAAACATATTAATATGTCGTATTGATATGGAATTTATGTGGAATTTGAATCTCAATTAATTCATTTCCAGTGTAAATTTTTTTTAAAATGTAAATAATCTAATAAATGTATTTAATTAATGGGTCCACACACACTGAATAAATTTATGAGATTTTTATTTCAACTCATATTATATAAAAATTAATAAATATGGTAGTTTTACAGTTCTAAGTGAATTATTTGAAATCCACATTATTGGTTTTTTACCCATCCTGGAAAATAATCCCTGACAAATCATATTTTTTAAAAATAGTTTTGAGTAAATGATTTTAAAATGAGAATTTCCAAATCCCATTAATTTATCATCCTTATGCCATTATATTATATAATTAACTGTATTTGATTTAGGTAAATGACCAAGGAAACTGTAAAGAAGCAAATATAATTAATTATAGGAAGCACATTTACTTTTTTTTAAACATTGTTTAATCTTTGGGTTCTATATAGTTCTTTAATCATAATATATTAGATAAATATTTTAAATGGGAATTTATTAATTTATCAATAATTAATTATTAGAAACATTTTCTATTTTTACAATGTTTAATCATTGGGATCTATACATTAATCATAACATATTCGATAAATATTTTAAATTGAAATTTATTATTTTATCAATAATTAATTTTTAGAAACACTTTTATCATAAATATTCATAATATTGTTAATCTTAAGGTTTGTAATTCATTGATCCAATCATAATACCACTTACTATATATGTAAAGGGAATTAATTATATTATCAATAAAAAAAATTTTGCATCTATTTAGTAATATTTTAATTTGTAATAGGGTGCAGAAGTAATGTAGGAGGTGGTAAGATAGAAGGCTTTAGAAGTGTCATATTTAATTTTTATTTCTATCAATAATCATAAAAAATATTTTTTTGTCTTATTTTTGAAATAAATAGAAAAATATTAAAAACTACGTAGTGAAATAATCGAGTTTTTTAGAACTATGAACTCTTACTGGAGTCATTAAATACGGTTCAGACTGAGCCGACTCCTGAGCCGATAATAAATATTAATATTCAAAAATTATATTATACATAAGAATTCATAAAAAAATTATACAATAAATTTTAAATATATAATCCCCAATAAATGTCCATCATATTTATTCAATCCAATTGTAAATCTTATTAGGTTAATTCATCCAATATATTAAAATTATTTTATAAAACATTTTTTATATATTTTTGATAACAAGTAGAAATGTTAAGTTAGAATCGAACTCAGGCCACTAAATATGACAATTGAACATTTGTGCAGCTTAGCGCGATGTCCTCAAAGTATCTTACATTTTATTTTTATCAAAGTTTTTTTGACATTATAATTATAAATGTCCAATATAAGTGTTAATCGATAGCTAATCAAACATTTATCCAATAGGAAGTCATTCTCTTCCCTTTTCATGGGCTAGTCTAATAACGAGAGGCCGGTAATATTTTAATGAACAGAAAATATAATTAATAAATTGATCATAAAGGATGATTTCAGGAAATCAACTTATTGAATATAATTTGAGATAAAATATTAATAACCTTAATATAATATACATATTATATTTCTAATAAAAAATTTTTAAATAAATGTTAGAAAAATTTATTCTTTATGCCACATGATTGTACTTATTGTTTTCTTAAGCTATCATTAATCATTCAAAATATTATACAATTTCTACTACTTAAAGAGGGCTTTTGGAAATGCTTTTACATAAAATGGTTCAAAATATAATTCCATTTGCAAAATTTAATTACTTTAATATTCTATATATCGTTTCTTTTAGTCTGGTTAAGGCAAATATTTCAATTGAATGAACATGAAGTAAACTACAGTTCACATTTTTTTATATTGGGTTTCTGATTAAGTAATTATTTAAAATTAAGATTTAAACAAGGAATAAAAATAAAAATTTAAAATGGAAAAAACTATCTTTTAAATTGGATTTTGTTTTTATTGTCATTCCCCCTGTTGTGATGACCAAATTGATCATCTATTAACTAATCGCGATCTATTAAATAAAAGATTAAATGTTGTGATATCCAAATTGATCGCTATCTATTAACTAATCGCGATCTATTAAATAAAAGATTTATTTTTTTTATTCTTTATATTAAATTAACTTTAACCTAGCGGACTCGTTTTATCATAATTCGACATAAATTACTTGATAGATTTTGTAAACTATATAAACTTAGAAAATTATTGTACTTACCAGTTAAAAAATATTTTTATAATAAATTTATTAAATAAAGTTAAATCTCTATTTCTCATTTTTTGCCAACTAACACAATTATGTAAAAGTAAAAAAATCTTGGCCGCTAGGCTTAATATTAAATATAGAAAAAAATATTCCAAGCATAAAAAGTTTTTTTAATAAAAAATCTAAACAAGGTCTATATCCTATTCAGGCCAACATATAAATGAAAGTAAATTAAAATATTTACTGATTAATATATATTTATTTCCCCATAAAAAATAACGAATACATTTACGTTTACAGTGGTGAAGACAGAGAGAAGTTTAACATTTAAATTTTAAATAAATATTTAGATATAAAAATTATTTACTATTAAAAATTGAAATCTAATAACATTTTTGATATTTTTATTACATTTACTAACTTTTTTTTATTCGATATATTAATTTTCATATAAGATACTTGATACCTAATAATTAAAAAATATTTGCATAATTACTAAACAATCAAATAAATACTGTATACAATACAATTTTAGTTATAATTTAACTTAATTTTTTTTATCGCCCAATATTATATAAATACTGCCCAAACCCAAATTGTTTATTTTTTTTAATAAAAAAAATATTGCCCATTTTGATAAATTTACTGCCAAAAAAATCGTAGGCTTTTCTATATTATCAAAAAGGGTATAATTATTTTCTTCTAAGATTAAATTAATAAAGGCGAAAAGTATAGAAACAGAATTTAGGAAAAGGGATTAAGTATTTCGAAAAGATGATGATTTTATTTTTATTAATATAAAAAGCAAATTTTAAGTTTTTATATCTTATATATAAACCCTGGGCCTTCAAATGGTAACTCTGCAGGTCTCCGATATATATATTAAATAGATTGTATAATTCTTTATGAATTTTTATATGTAATTTTATAAAATTTTTATATATAAAATCGACTCAGTAGTCTGTTTGGGAGTAGGCTCGAGAGTCTGCTAATAGGGCTCAGTAAGCCGCTTCAAGTTGGAAACAATTTTTTAGATTTAAATTTAACTTGAAACACGGCTAAGTGGACTCAGCTTAGCTGTGCCTATAGCATATAATTAGGTGGTAAAAGTTAAAATGTTTTCTAAATTTTACCGCTTTTGAAATTTCAGCTATATCATTAAGATAAATTGCATATGAGTAGGCAGAGTTAATTAAAGCTTCTTTTCAATGTATGCCCCAATACTTTTAATTCAAAACCCGTGCTTCTCCTTAAAAAAATAAGAAGTCCTAATTTTTTAAGAAAATATTTAGGCAATATCGCTTTAAGTCATAGTCATGGTAATTTTTTCCTGAAAGAATGTTGGTTATTTACCGATATCGTTAAATTAATCTATCATATTTGATATAATAAAATGGCTGATATATTAATTTTATCAGATTTTAGATATTTATTTATAAACTCGGCAATTATTCATTAGTCTTATGCATTCTCTTACTTGCATTGTTGATATTGTTATTGAGAACCACGAATTTTAATGCTAATGCAATATAATTTTATAGTTTCGAGTTTTATTAACAAGATTTAATATCACAGTTTAATCAATGTTTATTTAGCCTAAAAGTGCTAAAAAGCTCAAAAATGTGCAAAAAGAGAAAATTAACAGTGCCCAAATTATATAATAAAGGAGCCAATGTAATAGCAAATTAGAAAATTTGATAGTAAATTACCTAAAATACTAATAAATTAGCAGAAAGCCGTTGTGTTTAAAAATGCTAAAAAACAAAATAAAATTATTGGTTTTCTGAAAAATAATACAAATTATTATTTTGAATTGTTTTCTAATATGAAATATACATTATTTTGGCCGATATCGTAAAAATTGATCATCGATTTGTCATAATGATGGGTATAAATATTTTTTAAGATGTAATGTTTAAATTAAATTGGGAAGATTTATTTTATAATAATGATAAATATGATATTTTCTGGATATTCATTTCCCTATGATATTAGTTTAAAAAATTGGAATAAGGAATTTACCAGTAAATCTTCCGCTTAATTTTATAATCATTTATAATGTTTATGTGAAAGAAATTTATAATTTATCTAAGTATAATAAAAGTATATAAAAAATTTTTTAGCCATTGCTAGTTGGGCCGTGCCAAATCTAAAAAAAAACATAAAAAATAATTATTTGCATTAAATAAAATGAATTTTAATTTACTTGTCGGATGACAAAACAATTATTGAATTTTATTTTACTTTTTAAAAAAATGGGTTTCATTTATATTTTTAAATAAATATTATAGGTCTTGATAAAAAAAATTTCATAATTAGGTCTCTATATAATATATAATTATTTTTATTTTAAATATAAATACAGATTATATTTTTAATAAATCTTAAGCTGGGTGTTGGGCTATGCAAAAAAGATAAAGGTTATATTAAATTATGAAAAATAGTATTTATTAGCCATCAAACCCATTATATTTAGTAAAAATTAAGATACTTATACTGCTTAGTGCTGGTTAAGTCATAATACCAAAATGGTGAACTGTTTTTGTGGTTAGTTTATGACTATGCTACATAGATAAAGGTTTATATTAGATTATGTTATAGTAAAAACCTAATTAAACAAAATATACGTTAATTTAATTTATAATTCATTTTTATTAAATGTATAAGATTAAAATTATATGTTATTTTAAACATAAATACAGATTTATTTATTAATTTTTATATCAAAAATAATTGTTAAAATTCTTAACCTTATCCAATCAATATAACAAGTGGATATTGCATATAACTAAGGCCTTATAAAAAATAGCATATATATTTATAAACATTAAATAATATAAAATAATTTATTAGATCTAATGTGTTATTTTATAATTATAACATAAAAGTACAGACATAATTATTTGATACCAATCACTGTTAGATGTCACAAAAAACAGTCAAAATATAATGTTATTGTTGTAGTTTTGTATTATTATATTTGTACATATATATTATAAAATGTCAATCAAAAAGAATATATTTTATTTATTAGTTATTTTATCGAGAATTGATATTCAAACACGGTATTTTTATGTTTACTTTTTTACTTTTGACTTTTTATATAATTTATTTGAAAAATTGAAATATTTTATAAAAAAGAAGAAAAATTATATTGTAAGATATATATATATGAAAAATAGAAATTTTGAAATAAAGAAATTGAAATTAAATAAAATAAGACCAGGATTCGTGAACGTTATTAGGGAAAAATAAGAAAATTTAAAAAAAAAATAGTGAATATTTTGTGAAGAGAATTTTAGATATTATAAAAGAAGAACAATTTCTAGGACTGGGTTCCTCAAAATAATAGTAATTCCGGATATATATAAAGGTAAGAAATTTTTTTGTATTATAAAATACACAACGCAATAGTAAGATTTTTTGGATTAAAATTAGAAATATAAGAGATAAAATTTGAAATTTTGGGTAATTAATAAAAAAAATGGTTTTTTATTTTAATTTTTTTATTATAATGATAATTATAATAAGTATAATATTAATAAAATGGCAAATTTTAAGAGTAATTTTAATAAAATTTTTAATTCAAACTTTAATAAAGTGGATGTGACCAATAATGTCATTACTGCAGTAATTTTTTTTTTATAGGCCTGTTGTTCTTAATATCATTTATAACTTGTTTTAATTCAATATCTTTCAAAGTTTCATCACGAATTTGATTAAAAATAATAGGTAAATCTCCATAGTCATTTATTATAGTGATATTTTTAACAGTTTCATCATGACATTCTTCTGGTAATCTCGAGAGACAATCTGGAACAAGATTATATTTACCGGCTTTATGCTTTATATTAAAATCATATCCTCCTAATGTTATATTCCACTTCTGGAGTCTTAAGGACATGGTACTATTATCCTTAAAACCCTTGGTAAAGATGTAAACTAGAGGTTTATGGTCAGTAATAATTGTAAACTTTGTTACGATTAAGTATTCCTGGAACCTCTTTATAGCGAACATAATAGCGAGAGCCTCACGCTCAATATTGGTATAGTTCATTTCGGATTTTAGTATAGTTCTCAACGCGATATAAGTTTTTCTTTACCGTATTTTTCATTATGAAATAATACAGCTCCTAGACCATATTTAGATGCGTAAGTGGCTATCCCTATAGGTAATTCAGAGTTAAAATATGTCAAAGCAGGTGGAAGTCTAATCAAATTCTTAAGATTATTAAAACTTTTAGAGTGTTCTAAGTTCCAAGCCCATTTTTCTTTGTTGACGATTTTATATAGAGGATCGACTATTTCTTCAAAATTGTTCAAAAATTTTCTATAGTAGCCAGCCATTCCCAGAAATGTTGATAATTCAGCAGCTGATTTTGGTTTTGGCATATTAATTATTGCTTCAATTTTGTCGTGATTATCATGAATCCCCTTGGCGTCAATATCATGACCCAGGAACCTCACTTTATTTTAGAAGAATACACTTTGGTTGAAGTTAGGTATTAGCCCAAACGATGATATTCTATCAAACAATTTTTTTATATTATTAAGGTGGGTTTCATCGTTTTTCCCAGTTATAAGTAAATCATCAATATAAAATATGACGTCATCCATGTCACCGAAGATTTGATCCATGATCTGTTGGAAGATTGCAGATGATGTCTTAAGCCCAAAAGGAAGTCTAGTAAATTGTTAATATCCCTTGCGCGTATATATAGTTAAAATATTTCTGCAACTTTTATCAATCGGGACCTGTAAGAAAGCATTTTTAAAGACAATCTTCGTAAATTTCTTTCCTTCTGAAAGTTTAGCTATTAGATCATTGATTCGTGGTAGAGGGTATCTGAAATCTTCTAGAGCTGGGTTTACAGTGTCCTTAAAATCAGCAAAAAGGCTAATGCTCCCATCATCTTTGTAGACGGCGGTAACAGCCTTCGGACATCATTCACCGGCTCAATAATTTTATCATGTATCCATTTTTTAAGTTCACACAAGATCAATTTTTGAATAAGGAATACGTCTAGGCGTTATAATTTTAGGTTGGGCATCTCTTTTTAAATTTAACTTGAAACTTGCTTTGTTGTATGGCCCATTAGTCAATTTGAATTCACACTCTTTGATCTATTTTTTTATTCATCTTCATAATTAGTCAACATTTACTATATATTTATTTAAAATATTTTTGAAAGCGTTGATCCATGTATGTCCCAACAAGGCATTTTTTCTTGATTCAACGACCACCATTTGTAAATATTTTGAGATACTTTCATAAGTCACTTTAACTTGTGTAATGCCGATGATCTTGATTAAATTTTTGTCATAAGCGGTAAGTTGTAACTCGAATTTCTTAACATCTCTGATACCAAGTTTTTTAGCCAGACCATGAGGTATGATAGTATGTTTGGAGCCTGTGTCGACTTGCATACTCGTAACAATATCGTTCACTTTTAAAGTAGTCATAAATGCATTATCTTTATCATTAGGCATGTCCCCAGATAAGTTGTTAACATTTAAATCGTTATCATCTTTGTTCTTTGTAGAGTCGACTTTCTCTTCAATAATTTCTTCAATATTCATATTGTAATCGTTGTTGTTGTATGGTATTTGCTTTCTATTATTGTTGTCGCTACCTCTATAATTATTTGAATTGTTGTTATATTGTAATTACTTACTCTGACTGTTGTCGCTACCTCTATAATTATTTGAATTGTTGCTCTAAGATTGGTAAATGTTACGATTTCCGTCACCGTATTGGATCTGTTTTCTTTGATTATTATCATGCCATGTATTATTTCTACGATAATTAGATTGATTATTACTGTTGTAGCTATAGTTTTTGTAGTTATACTTATTATAATTATCTTGGTATCTAGAATTATTATTACCGTAATTCCTATCATAGTATCTAAAATTATTGTTATAATTCCTATCTCTATTTCTATTATTATCTCTATTATTATAATTATTTCTAAAATTATTATCAGGTCTAAAATATTTATTATTGTCATTTCTATTTCTATTGTTAAAGTTTTTATCTTTATCAGACTTTTTATCGTTATTCATATAACTTATATTATCAATATCTGATTTATCATTAATACTATCTATTCTAATTCCTAACTCCACCATTTCATTTAAGGTTAAATTAATATTTTTACAAAATTAATATTTTATTTTGTCATTTAAGGTAGACGTACGTAATTTTTCTTTTAATCCATAGCCGCCTATAAAGTTACATTTTTTATGCAGCTTTGATACTCTTATGTACCACTGCATAAAGTTCTCACTCAAATTCTGCTGAAAATGATACTTGTTGTTATAAGGAGATGAATGTTAGGCAAAGATAAAAGAAAAGTGAGAAAATTTTAAAAAAAGTGAAATTGAATTGGATATATCATCAATTAATGTCAAAAATATTTATTCAATCGTATTCTTTAGAAGAATAATACTTTCCCCCATAATTGGCGAGTCAGATCTTTGTAGGGATAAATTCTTAAACATAAAATATCGATATGGGCATCAAATAAAAGCTAATTAAAATATTTATGGACTTACACAATTGTTTCACTCTTTGTGTTCACGGGATTTGACTTATAGATAATGGGTGGGGAGGGGGGGGGGGGTTAAAACTAAAATTTTTATATGGGTATCAAATAAAAGGCAAATAAAATATTTCGATAGAAATAATAATTATCATTGTGGGAAGGCCTAGGTTTAAAAATTAGGATTATTACAAAATATATATTGGTATACAATATAGCTAAAATATTTTTATACTGAATTAATAGTATTTACTTATGGTCTAAATTGGATGGACTTGGTACGAATAGGAAGGGGGAGTCAAAAAATAAAGGATAATTTAAATATCATTAGATTATAGTAATAATTATCGCCTAAATTGGGCGGATCTTGTTAGCGGGTCAGTAATTAATATTAACATAATATATTGATATGGATACCAAATAGAAGCTATTTAAAAAAATATTTAGACTGAAATAATTGTATTCAGTGTTGATTTAAAAGTTTGTGCTTCGTCTGAAAAGGGTGTGAGGAGGGGGGGGGGGGTGTTATATAATGAAAATTTGATATGCGTATCAAATAAAAGATAATTAAGATATTTTTGAAATAATAATAAAATTATTTTTTTTTATACATTATTAATTTTAAAATTAAAAAATTAATTTTGTAAATGAGTTTTTAGGACATAATAGTATAAAATAATATTTATAAAATTTTGTAAAATTTTTCTTTCTACCTTGACTGCGCCTATGAAACTGAATTAGATAGAAGTAGCATGACTGGCTATAATTTAGTTTTTTATAAATAAGAATTTGGTTTAATAAAACAAATTTAATTTTTATAACTTAATCCTTAATCATCGAAATAGTTTTTTAAGCATACTAATTTAATTTAAAAGTTTATCGAGACAGTTAACACATATAATCTTTTGACTGTCAATATAGTATGTAATATATTAATTGGCTATATAATCTTATTTAAGAATTTGATTATAAATAAAAATTTTGCAATAAAGAATATATAATATGAGGAACTGACGTTATAACATTTCTTGATTAAAATATTCAAAATTCGATATATATATACAAATTTAATTAATAATAACATCTCAGTTTATCATCACATCACACTCATCTATTTAATTATTTATTTTTAAATTGGGATTTTAATTAGCCTATATAAATTTAAACATACTTATTTATTAAAGGATATTTTTTTGACACTCAAAACGTATCAATTCAGGAGTTACTAAGATTTATCCATTGGGGACTAATTTGAGGCTTCCCCCTCCTATAAAAATTATTATATATCATTAATTTAACTATTGTTTTCCTTTATAATATCTCCCTTAAAGTTGACTAACCATTGTAAGTATACTAATTTTAAGATATGCCAATGTTTTGTGTTTTATTAGTGTTTAAATTTAACCAGTAAAATAGTCTACATAAATGAAAATATTATTAAAAACAAAAGAGATTGAAGCATTATTCAGAAAGTTTTATTTATGTTTAATGGTCAATTGTAAGTTAATTTAATCCGCTTGGTAAACAATAAAGGAAAAAAAATTGCTATTATACTGTATGGTGTTTGTTAATATTTAGTGTCTGACTATTACCTTTAATTTCTCAATCAGATATGATACCCAAGAAACTGAGTTAGTTAGCCAATTTTAAAAAAATTTTAAACTTATACCAAACCATTAAATAGGGCTTTATTGGGACATTTTATTGTTTTATTCTGTATTGGTAGATGATGGTTTAAATGGGAAAAGAATTATTGAAAAATAAGAAAAATAATCAAAATTCTCATGATGACAAAACGGAGAATATAAAATTATAACTATCTGGTTTCCCTGATTATTTGTTACCTTTTTATAAATTCTTATATTAGTTTCGATAGTCACAAAATAAATAAACCAAATTACGAACCAAATCAAACTATGATATAACGCTTTATTTAAGTCTTACAAGAATATGACAGAATTACCTCCGATAATTATGACAAATAGGGCGTATTTCATACTTTTAAGTGCTTCAACCCGTTTGGTATGTAGTTTTAAAAAAATACATTATTGGCAAAATTATAATAAATTATCAAGATTGACATCATGTTAAAGGAAAGTAAAGCAATGAACAATATGTAAAGCATGATTAGTATAGACAAATTTATCAATCACTTTTTCTAATTAATTAATAATAACTATGGCACGCCTTAGGTTCAGGACTAGAATATCAAATTTTAAATTACGATTCAAAAATCTATTACTATCTCTAAATATATTAAACTTTTTCCCGATTCGAAATATTTTTGAATTTTATAATTCTATGATCTTTATAGATATTTTAAAAAAATTTTTCTAATTCTGCAAAAAAAATTATATTGTTATTATTTTAAAATGACACCACAGCCTTTTTTTTAAAGGCATCATTTAAGAATTGTTCAATTGAATAAATGCATTTAAGGTACCTCTCCATATAAATTAATTTACCTTTAAATATAGGCCATTTTTCTTAAAGTAAATCTAGGATAAATAGTTTGTTTTATAAAACCTTATAATGTTAACCTCATATGACAAAACAATACAAGTTTTATTTAATCGGGGCTAAATAGGAAGACTGCGGGTGAAACATGAAATTTTTATTATCGTTTCATTAACATTGAATAGGAAAAATTTTAATTGTATTGATAAAATTATAAAAATCATAGATACAAATGCTTATTAATTTTCCATATAGAAAATGTAGTCACATTTATAATTTTATCTTCATCTTCTGACAAATCGATTCTCAATTGACACGTTATGCTATAAACTATATAATTAGTTTTCAAAGTAGTATCTATAATGTTATTTTGATGATTTTTTAGGGTAAATATTGCATTGTTTTGTTCGATAATTGCCTAAAAAATATGTAAAAATAAAGATAAAAGATTTATATGATTCTGTAATAATATTTCACAGTCGATATTTTAATAATAATATATATTATACAATAGATAATATATTTTTCATTACATATTGATTCCTTCCTAGGTTAATTGTATATTTTAGACAATTATCTATAGCAAGAAGTAGGATAGTGCAAAGAGCAGATTTATTGGAGTTCACCTGTATTGTCATCTTATTTTATATTTTATTAAAAACTTATTAGCCCTAATTCCTTTGCGAACTGTTCTAATAAAGAAATATGAATGCCTTTCCCGGCTTAAAAATGTATGGAATATATAATAAATTAAGTTTTAGTAGCTAAATATTAAGATTACTAGTTTAAAGGGTAATAAAAAAATTACATGGATACACCTAAAAAAATCTCGAAGAATTAAATACCACGTTAATTTATTGGGACTATTTTGTGAGTAATAACTTTAACAATAATTCCAATGAACAATCCAAATTAGATAAACCTTAAATATAATTTTTATCCAAAATTATTAATTATGATGACCTTCCTGTTTTGTGAGATAGAAAAATTTCCCCAATGTTTCATAGCATTTCTCATATCTTTAAAAGGTAACTCAAACATTTTCAATTTATAGGTAAGCGGTCCATAATAGTAATCAATAACTGACGTGTATATTAAGTCTGTAGCGCACAAGCTCGAATAAGGTAAACGAATGCAAGGATTTAAGGGTAAATTTCTGTAAAATGAATAGCAATTTTAACGATAGTTTTATTTCCATTTTTTAATAACGTACTTTATGAAAATTGTGGAATTCTTTTCAGCGATAACAAGATTATAAACTCCTTTAAATAACACGTAATCGGGAGCCACTTCTTGGTCAACGTAAATTACTTTAAAAAATAATTAATTAAAATTATATACAAAAATATTATTTTTTACGTTTTCCAAATCTGAATTTAAAGTTTGTCAAACCAAAGCCTATATAAAATAAAATATGTATTTAGAATTAGGTATTTTTTTTTTACTTTCAGTATTTCTTTGACAATCCTTTAGGATGATACTAACCTTGGGCCTGTCCTTGGGAAGCCAACTAAAGCTATTGTTCAATATTTTGGAAAATGTGACCGTCAATTTAATGAACGAGTGTCCTAACAAACCTTTGTAGATTATGTATGACTCGTGAAATTCATAAACATAAATTGATCTCTCATAAGGTTTCACCAATCTTAACTATAAAAATTATTGTATCATAAATAAGAAAAAATTTAATATATTATATTTTGTATCCTTACAGTAGTCACAACATCGTCAGTAATGTAACTGTAATGGTTAATATTATAAGTGTGAAATTGATTTATTTCATGAGTTGGGTTAAAATTAATATCCTCATCAGCGAGGATAGCCTTTAACGACTCGGGATTCGTATCTATATAAAACTAAGCCAAAAATTTAATAAGAAAAAAATTATATTACAGTAACATTAAGAGCACTAGTAATTAATCTCAGATCATTTATGTATTTGTTATCAAGGAAATAAATGTAAGTTGTAAAATTGGGATGAAAGTAGAGATTTTGTGGCATCTCCCAAATGACTAATCCATCGACCAAATTCAATGAAGCATTAGTTAGATATCTGTTATAAAAATTAGTAAATTTTAAAAAAGTTATAAATATCATATAATATAAATTAAAGAAATTTAAAATAAAAACTATTTCACTAATTTATTACAAATTATTTTCAATTTGAATTATAATATCTCGCAAAAATTTTATATCTAAATATCTATCTAGACAACTTATTTAATAATCTTTATTAAAATATAACAACTGTAGCTAGTTGATATACATTTTTGTAAAAGAATTAAATTAAAAGTTTGCTTCGGGCCGCTAAAGGTTTTGTCTGACATGACTATTATGAAAATATATGATTTTAAAAAATTTCATGATAAATTCCAAGGTGGATTATAATGGAATTTTTTTTATCTCATTTTTGTACTCAAAGAAATTGAAATGTCGATTGAAGTCGTAAACAAGTTGATATTGCACATGACAAAAGTCTTCTAAAAATATGGCATATATGTATTTATAATTAGAAATTATATTAAACCCTTTTTTTCCTGTGGAAAATGTTATCTGGCACCAGAGTAATTATCCATAATAGAATAAAAATATCATCCTTTATTTAACTTTCCGTTTTATAAAAAAATCTAAAATATATAAACATATTCTTAAAGTGTCAACAAAATATTTTATTTTATCCGATTAATAAATTCATAATAAAATTTAACCTTTTATTAAAAAATGATTTAATAGGGGGTGAAAAAGCAATCGAAACTTTTTTAAACATATCCCTCGACAATTTATCTAATTTAAACTCACTTTTTAATTACCTACCCACTCATCAATCCTTTTTTTTAATCCAAAACTATTTTAATATACCCAAAATCCTCTATGCTCTGAGATCCTCACCGATCTTCAAATGCAGCCATTTGCTAGTTTCCCACGAAACCCAAATTAAGGATCTCCTAGAAAACATATTAAACCTTAAATTCTCCAATTCATCTTGGCATGCAAGTCTGGTGGTATTGGTATCCGATCCCCCTTTACAACTTTCCCTCTCAGCCTTTATCTCATCTCGTCTTGCTGCTCAATCTATTATCGACAATGGATCTACTCCTTCAGATACTGACCTCTCACAGGCCCTCACCTTTTGGGACAACAACTGCTCTCCCACCCTTAGCCGTCCCGCTTCCAATACCCAAAAAGACTGGGATGCTCCTCTGATCGCCCGTTCCGTTGAATATCTTATTTCGAACAGGCCCTTTGAGGAAAATCCCAATAATTTGGTACTAAATGCAAACTCTGGCTACGAATGGTAGGAAGCCATCCCCAGCGCCAATCTTGGCCTCCTCATGACTGGCGAACAGATACGTATATCTAGAGCCCTCCGCCTCGGCTGTAATGTCGTAGTTCCCTCCATCTGCATCGACTGTGGTCAGCCCATTTAATCGAAGGCTTACCATCCCTTGTACTGCAAGTTCTCCCGTGGAGGCCAACCTCGTCATAAATCCTCGAACCAGTGGGTCTTTCAAACGAATACGCCATACGCCCGGATGGTATTTCTCTCATACCCTGGTCTAATGGTCTTCCGCTAACATGGGATTATACTTGCGTTGATTTTGCAGCCAAGTCTAACCTCTCATTTTCTGCTATCGAAAAGGCAGAAATCCTTAAAAAAATATACGCTGGCCTCGCCAACACTATGTTCATTCCTATCGTTACCAATACCCTAGGCATGTTTGGAAACGAGGCCCTCAATTTCATTAAAATTATAGGAAAAAAAATGAGACAGATCTCAGGGGACCCCAATGATGGATTTTACCTTCGCCAACAGATTTCCCTGAAAATTTGCCGGTCTAATTTTTTAAGTATTCACTCTTCTCTTGGATGATATATACCCCCCCTTTTTAAAAATATATATATTTTTTTATAGTCCTTTTTAATGTCTTCATAAATTATATATATATTATATATTTATTTTTTTTATATTTAATTTTTAATATATCCATTTTAATATATATTTTTTAATCCTCTGTAATTTAATTATTATAAATAAATAATAAAGTCTCATATATAAAAAAAAATACCTTAAAATAATTTTTTTTTGTTAATTTCTTTAACTTTAAAAATCAATTATTAAAAATGTGTGATAAAGCATAATATATTAACCCTGTGTTTTTTTTAACTATTTTAATAACAATATATGATACATAAAAAATAATTATAATTTGTTGTTTTTTTATATATTTAACTTTGACCACGGTAACAACTAAACATTCTATGAGTAGAAAAATACATTTTTCTTTGCGACAACTCGATATACCTACTATTTTTTTGTTGGTTAAAATATCTGGTTAGCTTTATGTTTTTATTTTTATCATGCCCCTTTCAGCTTTGCGATTTGATATGTCACACGGTTTGGCTTACCTACTTTTGGATTCATTCCGTACTCTCTCTTCTGACCCTCTTATTGAATAGTGTATAATTGCAGCCAAAATTAACTGTAAAGCGCTCTTATGCATGACTGGTATTATGCCTCGATTAAGAGCTGTTTATATTATGCCAAATTTCACAGGTAAGGCAATCTTTAAAACGTATTGATCAAATTATTTTGTCTTCCATTGAGGCATATTAAATGCTCTTGTTTTAGCCGCTTATTTCAAAATTTTAAAACTCATCTTCATGTAAATTGTCTTCCTATGATTCGTAATGATTCCCTTCGGCAGGTAAAGATATAAATTTACTACCCATTCTGAATAATGTCGCAAGAGTCTTAGGGTTTGTTGTATATTCCTGTAGCAAATATTATTATTTGATTGCATTACTGAATTATCCAATAATACTAAACTACCCATGTCCCAAATCTTTTTTTCGAATATTATCTGTAACTCCAAAAATCATAAAGTATGGTTTTATCGATAGCCAACAATCATTTTATTTGAGCATAACTCGTTAATGCTTAATGAACCTCTTATTATAGTTCACCAATCCTAGAAAATTTTGAAATAAATGTAAATATATTGAGGTGATAGCGCATCATGGATGACCTTTACTAAGTGAGATTGATTTGATTTGTGTCTATTCACATCTTAACGCAATGCCTTTTTAAAAGAGCTTACTTGCATGGTTTATAAAACATATCAAGTCTTAAAAAACTGATTAAAAAAAATATTAATTAAACTGGGAGATTTAACATACATGACATTTATTTATTAGTTTATTTTATTTTTAAAAGTAATCCCTGCTTAGACCATTTCTATTTACTATATAAATTAAGACACATTATTTAATTTCTTTTAAGTTGTATTAGCTGAACTTTTTAAAAAAATAAAAGACTTGATAATCATAGAATATAGTCCAGCTTTTTTTATACGATAAAACGTATTTCGCATAAATCTTGAATAATCAGATTCTAGTCATGTATGGCACATTTAATTTTTAAAATCTTTATAAATATATTTAGGATAGTTAAATTAATCTGACAATTTTTAAGAATTATAAAATATGAATTAATATTATTCTAATTGATATATTTCAAGTTAGTGGGCTAACATGGTTGCTCTTAGGATAGTCGTCCTATTAATTATTATATTTTCATTTTATAATAAGATCAAAACATATACAAATTTTTCAATAAATATTTATCAATCTAAAATATTAATTTTTGATATCTCATTTATACCCTCTTTCTTACATTTCTCCAAATATTGGAATTTCATTCCTGCTATTGATTTCCCTCGTTACTCAAATTCGGGGAATTTTCCATATTATATGAAGAGGGGATTCAGTGAGGCGATCCACTAGATCCCTTACTCTTTACTATAGGTATTCAGGATTTGATTAAAAATTTAAAGCCTGTTTTCTACCTAAATTTATGGTCTCTGGACGATGGCTCTTTTAGCGGATTTTCACTCAATGTTATGTCGGCCATCGAGTACATCATAATGTGATATTCAAGAATTGGCTTTCCCCTAAATAAAAAAAAATGCAAATATCCTCCCTAATCAATTATTATCATTCCCCCAGACTTTTGAATTATTCAGCACGAGAAACTCTGTCTTTTAGGTAGTTAAGGTTTTCTGCAAGTTAGACTTCAGCTTCAAGAGCATTGATAGGAGCTCATTTTTACATCTTTCTTACATTTCCCCAAATATTGAAATTTCTTTCATTCCTGCTATGGATTTCCCTCGATAATCAAGTTTGGGTAATTTTCCATATTTTGGGAATAAGAGATTTAGTAAGGTGATCCACTTTCTTACAATCTCATAAGTCCTCCCTGATAAGCAGGCAAAGAGGCAAATGATCAATTAAAATAAGAAAACTTGAGGACTAAAAGGAATTCGATAAAATGTTCAAATTTTAATTCGAAGGACATAAGGAGGTAATTATATTGGAAATCCGAAAGATTTAAAGATAAGAATTTAGGTAAGAAAATACATTTTTTCGTGAGGAAAAAAACTGACACTTGGTAAAATTCTTTAGCGAATTAAATAAGGAGTAAGTTCATCAATAATAGTATTTTCAAAATAGGACACTTTCTCCTTAATTACCAGAACTCGTAAACAACAACTAATCAGGTCTAATCATAAGGGTGTTGGAGAGAAATCTGAATTCAAGTTATTTATAAGTAACTTAAGGAACTTTGAAATCGATTCTCGGGCGGCTATAGGGATCTTAGATATAACTGGGACAGAGTTTAAGGAACAACAATCAGGACTGGGGTAACTCGAGTGAGGTGTCTAATAGAAGGATCTGTGAGAGAAGGGATTGGTAATTTTTTCGAATTAAGGCAAGCGGGTGAACCATGTTTCCCAAATGCCATTTAAATTAAGTGAAATTAAGCTTCAATAAAAAAAAATGCATGAACTATAAAAAAAAACTATCATTAAAAACAAGAAATTAAAAGAATTGGCGGTTGGTAAATTTACGTGATACGTGATGAAAGCGTTTACGCCCTCTGGTTACGAGCTATGCTTAGGTTTTCCTCAAAAACCATTAAATTGGATATTTAATTAAGGGGGAAAAAATAAAATAAAAATGGATAGGTCAATAAGTCGAAACTGCATGATACGAAAAGCTAAAAAAAATAATATCGAAAATAAATATAAAAAAGAAAGTGATTAACGAGAAATAAATTTGATTTGATTTATTGCTTCGAACCGGAAAAATAAAAAAAATACATCTAAAGCATTTTTAGATGTATAAATATTTATTAAACTTAAATTATTATCTATTATAATTAATTTTTTTTAAAGGTTCATTGAATGTAACAATGCGATATAGTTCATATTAATGTAATTAGTAGAAACAGTTTGCGGGCAAAATTAGCAAATAAAATGGAATATTAGGTGATGGTGAATATATTTTAACTTCGTCGGGAAAATCTATAAGGGTATGGTGACCTTAAAATGAATTCTAACTTCCGGAAATTTTTCCATGACTGTAGCAATCATTTGGAGAAACCTTAAAATTTTATCGTTACTATTGCGTAACACGAATGTTATTAAACGCTGCTACATCTTTGATAATGGAAGTTTTGATTCGATAAGTCCCCTGTGATTGAATAGTCTATTTTTTTTCGTGTAAATGAGGGTGAAACATTAGCTCATGTATGGAGTAGTGTTAGATAAAGTTAGATTGTTTTGTTGGGAAGCATTTCGCCTTTTTTCTGTAATTATAACACAGTTCATAGTAAGACATTGAATCGAAATAGCTATTGACATATTGTCCAAGCAGTATTATTTCTTTGACTCCCTTCTAATAGGGTGTAAAAAAAATGAACATCATCAGAATAATTTTTTTTAATCAATTGATTTAGAAGGAACATCAGAAAATTAAGCGCAATAGAAGATCTAAATCTTTGATGAGAGGGGATTTAATAAAATTTTGGCAGATCGAAAGTTTTTCGACAGTAGAACGTTGATAGTTGCGATGGGGGTTGAGGCTATTATTTTAAAAAAAAATTCTGCCTAATAAATCAAATCCAGACATTCATCATTCGTGCATTGTAGAAGTGTATTCGAATTATAATTAGAGTATAACATTACAGATTATAAAATTTGAGAACCGCAATTTAAATTTATTCGTAAATATTCGAAAAAACTCACATATTTTTTATTTATTTTTAAGGAAAAAATCAAATTAACTAGTGTTGATAAATGGCTAGATTTGAGCCAATTTTTAAAAACGGCTAACTCAATATTATACCCAGAAAAATATTGCCTATGGAAATTTTGCGAATAGATGTGTAAAACTCTCTGCCATCTATGATTAAATCTCTAGGCTTGCGTAATGTTGTTCTGGATAGAAATATTGAGTTTGCCGTTTTTAAGATAGATTTTTTTATTTCAAATGATTAAATTAATTTAATTTTGTTTAACAAATTAAGTAAGATAATACAATTTCAATGGGTAAAAAATTGAAAATTATTATTTGAATTACGCATTTATTTATTTTCAAATTCTAGCCAATATGCGCGAAAAATTAAATAATAATAAAGTTATATAACCAATAATATTTTATTTTGACTCTTTTTTTTAACAAAAATTTATTAAAACCTCTAAATTAAATTTATGCGTATTATGATATTATCAAAAAATTTATACTTTAAAGCCTATTTTATGTGTGGACCAACTATGACATATAGATGTCCCAACCCAGTGGGCAATTTTTATTTTATTTCAGATTTAATTTTCTAATTAGTTTCCATCCAAAAAATATATTTCCTATAATTTTAGGGTACAGAAGATGTTTATTAATGTTTAAATCGGTAAGTGTCACACTTCCAACCATCCCCATGGGAATGCTTCATGCATCCCAATGTATCTCTATATCTAATTATCAGAATAAACACAATAAGATGATCCTAGGACCTGTCCCATTTTCTCAGGATGTAAAGCTAATTATAATAATCTCAGTTTTTATATGACCAACATGAATATATGATTTGAAAAAATTTTTTAAAAAATTATGAATATTATAGTAGTTTTAAAAAATATATTATAATCGGAAAAATATACTCGGAGGTTTTGAAATGTTGATTGAAGTCATAAACACATGGATATTTCATTTGACAGAAGTCTACTAAAATATGATAGGTATTTGTATAGAATTTGAATAATCTAACTTGTACAAAATGTTACTTGTCCTATAGTAATAACGCACAATAGAAGCATTGTGTATTTCGATTTTAAGTAAAACATCGTTGATATATTTTTTTATATATTTTAATGTTGATTTATTTAATATAATTGATTAGGAAAATTAATTTTTTATGAAAAATAGTTTGATAAAATCAGAATATTAATTTTTTTTAGTACTTTCACCCATTACATTTCAACTAAAAATTGCTTGATGTAGCAAAAGTTCTTTTTCTATTTTCCATAGTACAATAATAAAAATAACATAAGATGTATAAAAATAATAACTTAGATTATTATATATAAGTTTACTATCTATAATTACTGAAGACCCCCACTAATAACTCTAATCAAACTGCATCGATAAATCATTGTTCTTATTAAATCTTCTGACCATCGAAGACTCAACAATCAGTAAAATCTAAAATAATTATATAAAAATTATATAGAAAGGGCATGTAGATATGGGAATGTGCTCAACTAATGTGAGATGTCCCGGTAATTTATTTTGATATATTATTAATCATAATAAAAACTTAAATATAAAATGTATTAAAATTTTAATGCCTAGAATGGCTCCATTAAAATTTTATAAAATGTCCGGCATATATAATTAGCGAGGATATTGCCCATTCCTATCTGATTTATATCGGTAATCCACTTTCTAATTCAGTTTTATAGGTTGATTTTAAAAATGCTATTAATGCTTTGTATAGATCTGTCTTCTCCTCGAAATTCTTTGAAAGATTTCCTGGGTATTCTTAATAAATATATTCCTGTTATGGTGAGAATTCATTTTTTGTGACAAGGTTTTGAATTCTGAAAAGGAAATTCGACAGAGATCTCTTCACGCCCCTTACATCTTTCTTGGATTTTTCACACCGTTTGGCATACCTACTTTTAGATTCATTTCCGATTCTCTCTTCTGACCTTCTTAATGATTAGTGTAACAACGCTCTTATACGCTACTAATAATAAGTTGTTTTAATTAAGATCTCTTAATATTATGCGCCTGTTCTCGAGTTTTAATTTATATGATATATCGTAAACCTTAAAAACGCATTGATTAAATTATTTTCTCTTCCAGCTCGATATCTTATAGCAATGATATTGGGAGACATAATAAAGGTCCCAATTTTTGCCTGCTATTTCAAAATTTTACAACTCTTCTCCTAAAAAATTGTCCGCTTATGATCGGTTATTAATCTCTCCGGAAGATAAAAATATAGATTTACTACCCATTTCGAATATTATCTCAACTGTTTCGTTGTTTGTTGTATATGCCGGATACAAATAATATTATTTGATTGCATTGTGAAATTATCTAATAATATCAAATTAAAATCCATCTCCGAGAAGTTTCTTTGGAATTATATCTTTAACTTCCAATATAATAAAATATAGTTTTATCTATCGAAAACAATCATATTATCCAAGCATAACTCGTTTTGTCTATTTCTATTTTTATTTATAATTAAGTATTTTTACTTCTTACCAATTTGTGTATGGGCACTCATTTTCCATATTAATGCTTAATAAACTTCTGCTTGTGATAGCACATCACGGATGGCTTTAACTTTGTGTGATTGACTTGATTTGTCTCTATTCAAATCTCAAAGAAAGAATCTGTCTTTTTAAAACAGCGTACTCCCTGCCTTTTTAAGCTTTAGAAAACAAAAAATAATATCAATTAAACTGGGAGATTTACATTTAGAACAGAATATAAACTAAGACACATTCTTCCTTCAAATTGTTACTAGCTGGTCTTTTTTAAAAAATATAGTTTAAGTTTTTTTTTGATAGAATGTATTTGGCATCTTCAATAAGCAGATTCGAGTCATGTATAGCACAACCAAAGCATATATAATCATATTCTGCGTAAGACTCCATATATTCTTTGCAATTATCGGTTTTTAGTGATTCTTGAATTACCTTGATTCTCAGATGATATATAATTACCACTGCCAAATAATCAATATTTTTATAGAAAATGGGTTTTGTAGTAATAAAAGCCTTATGAAATATTATTTATTTGTTTTAGCCATATCCCATCATCTGTTCTAATTTTAATTAATGAATATATCTAAGTAAAAAAAAGGACTTCTTAAATTTCTATAAGCTAAGACAGCACATTTATCTTAATTATCAACCATCGAACATAATATAATATGAGATATGGGTAAATCTGGCACTTCGTTACCCCAACAAATAATGATTCTAACCCCTATTACTTTCCTAATTCCTTCCATTTACATCCTAACCTATTACTCCACTAACTAAATAAAATAAAATAATCAAAATTAGCGTTCACCTATACCCCATTATTAACTTCTTTATAATTATATTATTTTATATATAAAATCAATTTTTTTTAATTTAAATTAAAAAATATACACAAAATTATGGCAAATGTGTCTAAAATTTGCTTAGACTACTATGACATAATATATTATAAAAATATGCTATTTTTTTAAGGATTTATATTTATTTTTTCTATTATTATAAATTAAATATATTATATTAAAGAATTTACATATAAAACAATATTAAATAGAATATGAATTTTAAATTATAATAGAAAACTATATTAAAATATAATAGAAAACTATATTAAAATATAATAGAAAACTATATTAAAATATAATAGAAAACTATATTAAAATATAATAGAAAACTATATCAAAAAAAATATAAAACAATTATTATATAAAATATTTACAAAACAAATACAATAACTATATAAAATTTTAAGTAAACATGGATAAGTCGTTGCAGAAAATTAGCAGAGCGCTTTAAAAATTTACATCTCTAAAAATAATCTATAAAATTATTAATTATATATGCAAATTATAAATTTTTAAGCATTCTTATTTAAATACGTTTTCCTAAATGCCAAGTAGAATAAGTAGTCAAATTTATAAATTTTTCACTGTCCTCTGACATATAGCGTTTCATATTACATGTTATGTTGTAAAGTACATAGTCATTTTCCGAGATATTATAGATAAGTTTATTGAGATGGATCTTCAGGATAAATTTTGCATTGTCCTGTTTGAAGATTGCCTAAAAAATTGATTATAGGAGAGTTTAAAAATATTAAAATGAATAGTATTTGAATTCTAATAATAATATAAATAAATAATTTGCTTTATTACATATTGATTCCTTCCTAGGTTAATATGAAAATGTGAACCATTATTGATGCTGAAAAGTATCAAAGAGCATAAAGCAGAGAAATTGGAGTTCAGCTGTATTACCATCTATTATGTATAAATAAATAATATAAGAAAATATTGTATGTATAATATAGATTTTTATAAATTACTTTTATATTAGTTTAAAAATATTTCCATAATATAAATTTGTGCTTGTGTCAATGAATTATTAAAAACTTTTTTGTTTTTTTAAATGATAAAACAGGTATCATTGAATTACCGAAATAACTCAAAAATAAAAATATAATAATTGATGAAAGAAAATCCATATTATAAATATAAAAAATGCATTATTAACAAAAGAATTTTAAAATTTTTTTTATCTTTTGTGATATATATAATATTCTATAAAAACTAAAAGACTTATCTTTAAAAATGCTGAAAATTAAATATTGAGATATACTACCCATCATTTGCTTAATTATATAATCATAATTTATTAACTACAATAGTATTATGACCTCATTAGAAGAAATACTAAATTTTTTCCAATACATCAATGCCAGCGTCATATCTTCAAGAGGTATCTTGAACATCGTTAAACTGTAAGTATGTGCGTCATTATAATATTGAATAACTGATGTGTATATTAAATCTATGAATCGCAATTGGGTATTTTTTAAATTACAGCTAGGATAGAATGGCAGATTTCTATAACGATTATAAATTTTCAGCATTAGTTTTTATTATTAAATTTATATATTTTTCTAAGGAAACTTTATAAAAATTGTGGAATTCGAATTTGCATTATAGATAACCAAATTGTAAACTCCTTTAAATAGAACGTATTGGTTAACATAGCGTTGATCAATGTAAATTGCTTATGAAACGATAATTTATAAATACCTATAATGCTTTTTTTTAAATGTTAATTTACTTTTCCCAAAACTGGATTTAAAGTTCGTCAAACCAAAACCTGCATAGGATATAAGATTAAATAACAGGTAAAAAAATTTGGAATTTGAATAATCTTTACTTGTTTCTTTTCTCTTACAATTTTGAAGGATGATATTAACTTTGGTGCCGAAACGGGGAACAAGATTATTGCTGTTTAGTGTTTTGTAAAGTATTGCTCTCAATTTAGCAACAGTAAAAAATGGGTTCCTCAGCGTACCTCTGTAAATTATGTAGGATTCATGAAATTCGCAAACTTGAAGTAATTTCCCATATGGTTGAATAAATCGTAACTAACACATAAATTCGATCAGTGAGAATTTTTTAAAATTTAAAAAAAATATATATATATAATCTAGAATTTGATAATATACTTTAGTCACCACATCGTCTGTAATATATTTATAATCGTTCATATTATAAAAATGAGATTTATAAAATGGAGATAGCACTTCGTATGTTGTGTTCGAAGTAAGATCTTCATCCGCGAAAATAGCTTCTACTAACATAGGATTCGTGTCTAAATAAAACTAAAAAATGAAAGATATATAAAAATGTTATATGGAAAGGCATTAAAGATTTACCAGTTCTAGGATCTGTTATCGGAACCCCGTTTTCCGATAATTGGATCCGGAGGGTTCATAAATTAACGTATTTTATTTTTAGAATTATTTTTCCATTAATTTCGATATGAAATTAATAAACAACGTATATTACTTTTAACAATACAAGATAAAAGAACATTATATCATATATATATATATAATATATAATTTTATTTTTATTAATATTAGTATTTATTATTCCATTTTTCAAAATTAATTAAAAAATAGTTTATAAATAAGTTTAACATCCGGCTATAATCACGGTCATGTAAACAAATAGTTTAGGATAGAATGTAAATTTAAATCTAATTATCTTACCCTGTAAATTATCACTTTAAATTTGTTAAATAATTATTTTTTAAAAAGTACAATTTCAAATGAAGCATTTCAAATCTACGAAATTTAAAATTTTTATCACAAGTTTTGATGATAATATATTTTATATAATTTATTTATATTTATTACCGTTGCATTAAGAGCCATAGTAATTAAACGCAGATCGTTTACGTATTTGTCATCAAGGAAGTAATAGAAAAACAAAAGATCATTAGAGTAATTTTGTGGCATCTTCCAAATGACCAAATCATTGACCAATTTTAATGTAGCATTAGTTAGATAACTTAAAATTTTATAAAATTTTTTTAATTTTATGAGTTTATAAAAATTTAATTGCCTTGAATCATTGATTCATTATGCAATACAAAATTTTAATATAAGATGTTAATTACATATAATAGATTAATAGTAAGGGAAACCTAGGTATATTGAGCACAAGGAAACGTTAGTCCACTCCAATTATGGGTTAGTATATTAATTTAAACCATAAATTTAAGCCTAATATAGATACCTGATATATAATTGGCTAAAATGATTTCAAAAAAATATTTAATATTTACAATAGAAAATGTGTTACAAAATATAATTTCAAATTTTAATGTTTAGATTTAATAAATATATTTAGGGAAAGTTAAATTAATCTGAAAATTTTTCAGAATTATATAAAATGGATTAATATGATTATAATATATAAGATTAGTGGTCTAAGTCATGGTTATTCTTAGAATAGTCGTCCTATTAATTAATATATATTCACTTTATAGTGAATAAAACATGGAAATAATTTTCAATAAATATTTATGTATAAAATATTAATTTATAATATCTCATTTTTACCTCTTTCTTGCATTTTCCCAAATATCGGAATTTCATTCTTGCTATGGATTTCCCTCGTTACTCAAATTCGGGGAATTTCTAATATCCTCTGAAGAGGGGATTTAGCAAAGCGATCCAGTAGGTCCCTTGTTCTTTACTATAGCTATTCAAGGTTTAATCAAAAATTTAAAGCCAAATTTATGTTATCTCGACAATAGATCTTTTGGTTTATCTTTATCTAATGTTATGTCAGCTTTTGAGTGCGTGGAAATGGAAGTTTCGAAAAAGAGTCTCCCCTTATATAAAAAAAATGTTAGATGTCCTCCCTCATCAATAAGGATATTATCACTCCCCCAGACTTTAAATTCATTGCACGAGGAACTCTGTCTTTTCCTATCGGGTTTTCAACTTCCTTTTGTCAAAATATAAATTGAAATTTAATTCAATCTGATTTTAATTTTCTAAAGAATCTCCATCACCTTTCCACGCATCAGTTTTTACATCATCAAAAAATGTTTTTTTTTGCCTAAATTATTGCACATCTTTAAATTCTTTACCAGATTTCATATATAATTACTTCCTAAATCCTTTTTAGCCCTAAAGTTTTCTAATTTTAAATGGTCATTTGCCTCTTTGTCGGCTTACCAGAGAGTTTATGGATTTTTACTCCCCTCTACCACCAAATTTAATTGCGATTGCTTGACGGATATCTATTAACGACTCTATTTTTTCGCTTATCGAGTTGAACGATCCACATTTAGCTTTGGCTAAACAATCTTGGCTTACTCTCGTTCTCCAAGTATCCGATCACTCCGTTTTCAGCCATTTAAAAAGCTTCCCAGTTCTCATCTTTCAATGTGCATTTAAAAAATTTGTCCATATCTAAATAACCTTCAGCTTCTGAGAAACGCAAAAAAAAATCCTAACGGCCATGAATGGCTAGATGCGACTCCGAGTAGGAAAGGAAATGATACTCACAACTGATGAGTTTCAAATTTTCATTGACCATATGCTAGGTTATCATATACTGTCAGTTGACATTTTTGCTGTGTTTAATAAGCAAGTTGATCTATGTCTAGGCATTGTTTCTCTTGTCTTAATGTCAAGGCCTATCTTGTGAGATGACAATCTAAATAGGTTGATAGGCAAATCTTATATTTCGACCGGTTTCCCCAAAAGTTTGAGCCGTTAGGTCATTTAAATGAAGATGGCAAGTGTCGCAATGGAATGCGATTAACATTAGGGTTCGGCGACAAAAGACTTGTCTGGGATGTGTCATGTCTGACCTCATTTCCCCCCAATAGAAACTGCTACCTCTTGGAACTTCAAAATTAAAAAATGCAATAAATATAAGTCAATCTTTAATTATTATATTTTTATCCTTCTAATCTTTAGTGTTTTGGGAAATCCCTGTCTCCAATCCCAAAAATTTTGATTGGGTAAGAAAATTTCAACAAGAAACAGGGTAATACGTATCCCTTATCCTCAAACAAAAAACTAAAATTGAAATCGTAAAAGGGAATTATACGTTTTTCTTTGAAACACACCCTTTCCTCCCTACCACAAATGGCAAAACTCTCCCCTCCCCACCCTTTTTTATAAAATAAGAGATAAGTAAATTTATTATAATTTTAATAAGCTTGACATTTTAAATAGTAAACAATGATTATATTATATTACGTTTTATTAAATTAATTTAAATAACGATTAAAGTTAAAAAAATATTTTTTTGTAAATACAATTTATGGTTTTTATTTGACCAATATGAATATATGATTTGACAAAATTTAAAAAAAAATTTATATGTAATATAGTAGTTTTAAAAAATATATAATAATCCTAAAAATATACTCAGAGGTTTTGAAATGTTGATTGAAGTCGTAAACAGATGGATATTTCATTCTGCAGAAGTCTACTAAAATATGACAGGTATTTCTATAGGATTTGAATAATCTAACTTGTACAAAGTTCTACTTGTTCTACAATAATAACGCACGACAGAAGCATTGCGTATTTCGTTTTTAAGCAAAACATTGTTGATATTTTATTTTTATAAATTTTAATGTTGAATATTATATATAAAATTAATTTTATAAAATTAACTTTTTATGAAAAATAGTTTGATAAATCAAAATATTATTTTTTTTTCAGTACCTTAACCCATTACAGTTCAAGTAAAATTGTATGATGTAAAAAAAAATTTTTATTTTGCATAATATGAGTTATAAACCTTAGTATTATAATAAAAATAATATATTATGTATGAATATATTAACTTAGATTATTATACATAAGTTACTCTCTATAATTACTGATGACATCCCCCACAAATAACACTAAGCAAGCTGCATCGATTAGACTATTATCCTTAATAAATCTTCTAATCATCAAAAAATTACTTCTTCCACTCAATAATAAAAAATCAGTAAAATCTCCAATTTCATTAATAATTTTTTTTTTAATTTTTGAACTTGTAAGTTTGAACATAATAATTAGAGATTCATTTCTTATTCAGTCAATATCTTAGCAAAACTTGATTTTAGAAATGCTTTTAATTGCCTCAGTTTCGTTAGAGATTCTACTGCATATACATCTTATAGCAACAACAGTTTATGGAAATGACATGGCTCCCATATGGCTCCTATACAATCCAATAATATAATAAGGTATTCCCAAGGTCCTTCTCATTATTGCTTTGGCTTGTAAGGTGATTATTTCTCATATTAAGTTTCATAAACTAAAATATTTTTGATATGTTTAGTCACTGAAGCGAGGGCCATTCCTAACAATAAATAATAGTAATATTCTCTTCCCCATGTACAAACCTAATTTCGGATGATTTATTGTTGTTATCGATTGCTATTTCTAATTGATACATAATTACATTGATTTTACCCATTTCTTAAGCCTTCCTATCAAGACCCCACAGTAATTTTTACTTTATAATATTTTTAAAAAACTTTATCTAAACAAAAAATTCGTAAAACTTTTAACGCTAAGAATACCTGCAATTTTTTTAACTTAAAAATATTATAAAATATTTTCGAGATGGGTAAATTCATTAAAAAAAAGGTGCCTATATGTTAGGGACGAGTTTAGCCCCCCACAGTAAATTTATGTTATTTCTCAAAGGTTGATTATATAATTTCCTCGCAATTATATTTTACCATATATATAACATCATTTAAGCTTTTACAACAATTTTTGTTTGTAATTTCGAAAATATATTTCCTAAATTAGAAAAATTAAAGGAGTTTAAAATAGTTTATCAAATTTAGCTAGTTTAATATAGTTTGGCGAGGTTCATGTGTAATTTTAAAAAATATTGATAATATAATAATAAATTAAAGTTTCATTTTTTTAGCGTTTATTATATTTTTATAAAAATGGTTTTAAAACCCAATAATATAATTTAAAAAATAGTTTAGTAAAACACACTTCTAAATTATATGAATTTAATTACTCTAAACATTTTATTCATAAGTTTGATAATAATCATTTTTTTTCTACTATTGTAGAAAATTATTTTAGTATATTAGATTTTGTTTTGAGCCTTCATCTCCTCCTAGTGTACCTTCCATTTTGTTTTATAAAAATATTTTATTATTTTATCTTCTATAAATTTATTTTTATTTTATCGTAAATAATTTTGTAAAAACATTTGTGCTAATCTTTCAGAAGTGTCCGGGCAAAAGTACCCAGGATAATACAATCCGACGGACAAAATTAATCTAAGTTTAAGTTAAAAAATCAGATTTTTTTCATATAAATATTTATTTTAATAAAACGGCAATCGTATTGAATCTAATATTCTGTGGGAATAATTATGAATTAATTTTTATTTGATTAAAAAAATATGTAATATAATATGGCATATTTAATCAAGAATTTACCCAATAGAATAGTTTATATTATTGCATTCCTTAATATTTTTTTTTCAATCTTATTGTTTCAAAGAGATATATGACATGTATTTATTTTTTTCAGAAAATTTTCTTAGGCTACTTTGATGATTAATTTTTTCTATATTCGATATTTTATTTCAAATCTATAGAAAAATAAAATATTTTACAATGTAAATAATAAAAAAAATCTCAAAGTCTCTTATTAAGTAGATATTTTGATTTAAGATACTCAAAATGAATTATGTCAATCTTAGAGTAAGTAATTTTACCCTTATATTTAATGGCCTTAAATTTCCACAATTTTATAAAGGAAGAATTTATTGATAAAAGTGGACTTAATGATTAGGAGAATGAGAGATTGTTGGTAAATGTTTAAAATAAAAATAGGGGAAAAACCCCCAAACATAAAAGTGGGAATTAAACATTTTTGCTTAAGAAATGGTAGGCATTAGGAGAATAGCAGTTGAGAAAAAAAGATCGGCTCTGATTAAGTTTGTTAGAAAGCAAAAAATTGTATATTCCTTGTAATATATTTTATTTTTATATTGAACAGTGTATCTTATATAATGTTTAATCAAATCTTTTGCTGGTAAATGAATTACATTTTAATTGCTACATCATATGTCGCATCTTTTACAATATATATATTTACTATTTTTTTAAGTATCATTTCCAGGAATTCGATATGTGAAATAAGTATGAATTATATAATTTAAAGTTAGTAAAAAAAATTGACAATAAAAGTTATATATAAATAATAAAATAAAATTAAAGTTGTTTAAAGTTAATAGATACTAAGATAAAAATAAAAGAAATATTTAAGCGTTTTTCAAAAGTAATAAATAACAATTTTCCTAGCTCTTCATCTGTCGCAATATAACTCCGAATTAAGTGAATTATTAGATCCAGGGCACACTTAACACCATGTTAAATTTAAATAAAATTAGAAACATGCGAACATTAACTCTAAAGCAAACCGATTATCTTAACATTTCACTCTCTAAGTATACCCTCCCCCTGTTCTCCTTAGTTATGCTAAGAATCGAGACGTTAAAAATTGTTATGCATTCTGCCATGGTCAATATCTTAAAGAAGGTAGTTTCCCGCTATTAGAATTTCCTTTTGGGCCTTAATTGGCTAGAACTAGATATATGAAATTTCTTTGTTTTTAAATAATTTTCATAGTTTTGCTTAAGTTTGGCTGCGATCATAGTTTGAGATTAATAATTTTATCTAAAGCACCTTTGATAGTTATGGGAACGTTTTGATACTAACATTCTGCCATAAATTGTTTGATATTATTTCCATTTTTACCAATGATTCTACCAATTAAGTTTTTATGTGCCAGAATTTTGAAAATCACCCTTCTCTCCTTTGTTTAAGTTTCTTCGTCAGAGTCTACATAAACGAAGGGGGGGGGGGGGGTAGGGTAGGGACAGTTTTCACCCAATTTTTATTGAGGTGGGTAGGGTGTAGGCATCTTTAAGCGGGTAGGATTGGAGGTAATCTTTGAAATTTTTAGATGAAATAGGATAAAATATATAGCTGTAAAAATTAATATTTTTATTATAGACCTATTATAATACAATGATATTAATTGCTGATCATCAAATATCATTATTGCAAAAAATCATAGACATTATTTTCCAATTCTGCTATCCTTTAAAATGTAATTTAAAAAGGGTAAGACATTCACACCAAAATTATATTCATGCCAAACAATATGCTATAATAATTCATTAATTGTTTATGAGGGGGATTTTTAATTGAAAACATGATCTAAATAATTTTGATAGTTGGTTGCAAAAATAATTTAAGTTGTTCTTTTTATATATTATGAAATGAGTATCAGTATAATTAAAAAGTTGTAATTAATAATGTGGAAATATCGTTAGAGGGGTAGGCATAGGTTTTTAAGGGGGGTTTGCATCCAGTTATAATCCTGTCATGTAGACGCTTTCTTCATACATTAATTTTATAATTTATAACAAAATAAAATTGAAATTATATAATTTTTAATTGATGATTCATCTAATATAAATATGCTTATTTTATTAATTGGGTCTAAAATATTTCAAAATTCTTAAAAGTGAGATTTGAATCTTTCAGAAATATGTTAAATTTATAAAATTTATGAAATTATATTTTGGACATTTTTTTATTTTTAGATTAAAGAAGCTTACTAGTTGTAAGTATGTAAATTTTATTTTTCGATATTTTGGACATAACTTTATAAATTTAGTTTAAAAATATATTTGGATATTATAATAAGCCTTTATCTGTCGCGATTACTTCGAGCACTGATGAATATTAAATTAAGCAGGTGATGATAAACCTTTGCAGCAAATTTTATCAGAATGAATAAAACCAATATAAAAAAGCAGAAAACTTAAAATTTATATCCCCAAAAATAATTAATTAAATTCCTAATAATATAATTAACAATTATATAATATGCAAATTAAAATATTAAGCATTCCTATAACCAATTAAATACGTTTGGTTATATTCCCAATAGAATAAGTAGCAAAATTTATAATTTTTTCACTGTCCTCTGGCAAATAGCGCTTCATACTACATGTTATGTTGTAAAGTACATGATCATTTTCCGAAATATTATAGATAATTTTATTGAGATGGATCTTCAAGGTAAATTTTGCATTGTCCTGTTCGAAGATTGCCTAAAAAATTGTTTATAAGTTTAAAATAACAAAAGTAATAAAAAAATAAATAAATAATTTGCTTCATTACATATTGATTCCTTCCTAAGTGGATATGAAAATATGAACCATTACTGATGCTGAAAAGTATCAAAGAGCAAAAAGCAGAGAAATTGGAGTTCAGCTGTATTACAATCTAATATCATGCATAAATAAGTAGTATAAGAAAATATTGTATGTATAATAATGATTTTCATCTACTACTCTGATATTTGTTTGAAATATTTTCGTAATTTAAATTTGTGATTGTCAATAAATTTATAAAAACTTTTAATTTTTAATGCATTGTATAAATTGATTAAAAGATGACATTAAGTTTACTGAAATAACTCAAATATAAAATATAATTGTAGCGTGATACATTTACTCCCATCACATACCTCTGCGTTAAGATATCACCAAGATAGATTAACTCCTCCTTTGATAAATAGTGTTAAGGAGGGAATTGATTATAACAAAGATCTTAATTATTGTAGATTGATAGAGAGAGTTATATGATCATGCAGTTTTATTTATTATTACTGAAATTCTTGTAAATTTGATTTTTGATCTTAAATTTGATATTCGAAATTAAATTTTGAATCGAATTTTAATTTTTATTAGTCTAGTTTGCATAAAATGACATCTGAACAAAATTTTAAAATTCCAAAAGTAAAATATTTATAAATATAATATAAAAGTTATAAAATAGTGAATCTCAATGTTATCAATGATATTTATAATATTACCTTATATGCAAAATATACCCAACTTCCTATATTGGCGATCATGACTTAAAATGAAACCTTAGAGTCAAATGTGCCATGTTTTTCTTAGAGAATGGAAAACTATACCATCAACTACATAATGATGAAGTTATCTCACTCTTTAGCCAACAACATAAACTTTTAGTTTCATTCCATAGAGGATGTGATAAATCTCGCAGAAAGGTCATCCTCGGGTTATTTTAAATTCAACAAGACATATGACAAACTAGTTGAAAGGTATATTTACACTATTTATAACATAATTTTATAAGCTTGAAGTATTGTTTCTAAATTTTTATGAATATTACTGATAAATTCCACAATTTATAAGTAAAGATATGGTATTCAAAAAAATCTCTTTCAATTGTTAGAATATTTTTTTAAATATTGCTCAGTTTTGGTTGAAGTATTATTTCAAATTTTTGTGAATATTACTGGTAAATTCCACAGTTTATAAGCAAGATACTGAATAAAATCCACAATTTATATAAGCAAGGATACTGTACTCAATATAAAAATCTCTTTCAATGGATAGAATATTTTTTTTAAATATTGCTCATATGACCCAAAAACCTTGCACCACTTCTAAAATGAATTTTTACTTTTAAAATATATATCAGATGGAATTATCAGACCTTGCGCATTTCTTCTAAATAATCAATAGATGGTTTCTGTTCCAAGGTCCCATGTCGATATTTTGTGGTGATAAAAATATTCCTGACTAGACCCGCAGACACTACCTAAAGAATTTGGAAAATAAAAATTTGTCCTCTATTGCTCAGTTTTAACCTGATATGCCCCAAAAAGCTTGCACCACTGTTGTGATGTCCTAATTGATCGCTATCTATTAACTAAAAGATTGATTTTTTTTATTCTTTATATTAAATTTACTTTAACCTCGTGGACTCGTTTTATAAAATTAAAAATTACTTGATAGATTTTGTAAACTATATAAGCATATAAATTTATTGTACTTTCGAGTTAAAATGTTATATATATATTTTTATAAATAAAAATCTTAAATTTTTTAGTTAAATCTGGTCTAACTCTCTGCCATCCTTAACAACAACATTTAAAATAAATTTATGACTTTAAAAACATATACATTAGGCAGTACCATATACTCATCTCTTTCAACTGATAAAATTTTTTTTTTAAATTTATCTTTTAACATGCTTAAAACTTAAAAAACATAGAATATTAGATATTGGTGGCAAGGAATGTTTCAAGATGTCATTGACTTTGTCAAATCTTGCGACCTATGTCAGAGATACAATTCCCGATTTAACAAAACAAGCTTGGATTTTTGTTAAATGTTATTCAATCGCGAATTTATACAATATATTTATTACATTTTATATTTTTTTATTAATACTTATTTTTATGTAAAAAACAATAGTCAACTTTGATTTAAATGCTATTCAGTTATGAATTTATAATATAGAGCATTTATATTTGTTTTATTAATTGATATTTTTATAAAAAGTACGATACTGAATCGTTTTATGAGTGATATGTAATTTATTTTTAAATATGAACAAATTTAACCCACTCACCATATATAGATGATTAAAAATTTTTTAGATTAAGCTTCGTTTTCGACGTTAAATCATTTATAAGTATTAAAGGGTAGAAAATAAAACTTAGATGTTAATTTAACTAAATATCAGAAATTAAAATATTATCTATCTCATAAATTTCAATAAATTTTTTAATTATCTGTCACTCATAAGTATCAATATTGTTAAACATATAAACTTTAAGCACTACTTGTCAGCCATAGTGTTAATGTTGCTATATATAAACTTTTAACATTGAACGTCAGTCATAAATGACAGTAATAATAAATAATAGAAACTTTTAACATTACATGTCAGCCATTAATGTCAGTATTACTAAATAATACAAACTTTTAACATTACATGTCAATCATTAATGTCAGTATTATTAAATAATAGTAACTTTTAACATTACATGTCAGTCATTAAACTCGGTATTACTAAATAAAAGAAACTTTTAACATTACATGTCAGTAATTAATCTCAGTATGACTAAATAAAAGAAACTTTTAACATTACATGTCAGTCATTAATGTCAGTATTACTAAATTTAATAATGATATTATATTAAAATATCATTAAAACGTCAATCATAAATGTCAGTATTATAAATGAAGTTAATTTAAATTTAAGTTAAAATATCACGTTACACCGGGATAATACCCATCATTTGCTTAATCACACGAATTTTATACGAAATTTATTAACTACAATTGTATTATGACCTTATTAGATGAAATACTAAAATTTCTCCAATACATCAATGCCAGATTCATATCTCCGAGCGGTGTCTTGAACATTGTCAAACTGTATGTAAGTGCATCATTATAATATTGAATAACGGATGTGTATATTAAATCTATGAATCGCACTTGGGTATTGTCTAAATTACTGCTAAGATACAATGGTAGATTACTATAATGATTATAAATTTTCAGCATATTTGCTAACTCTGAATAATTATTCTGAATTTCATATTTTGTCATTTTTTATATTATGCAATTGATAGTTCTTGGCATTGGGAATCAGAACCTAATCAAATAGAAATAAAAAATATTTATACTAAAATATGCTACTAAATATTTATTCAATAAATACTATATATTATAAAATTAGCAACTTACATTGACAAAAGGTAAAAAAAGTAATAAACACTCTGTTACCATTTTTAGACAATGTTTTATAGAATGGACTAATAAAGAAAAATTTATAGGCCTAACCAAATCAATAATTCTTGGAGAAGAGAATATAAACGACCAATCCAAATCACAAAACTGTATGGTGGTTAGAGCTTCCTCTTAAATGAAATGATGGAAACTTGATAAGTAATTGAGAAAAAAATAGATATTAAATTTCTAAAAGATTATCTTCCATTAATGATATATAAACAACTACACAGTTGACCACTATTGCTTATAAAATATGCAATCATATGCTCTCAGCAGCTGTAATAATAATCTTAAATTACATAGCCACACAAATAATAGATGCTGGTTAATTCGCATTCATAGTGACACCCACTATATTAACTTATATCAGAATTTATTATACTAGATAAATTGATAAAAGAAAAACACTAAAAATCTTTAGAAGAAATTAAGCAAATGTATTGAAGCCTTAAGTTATTTACAAGGCAGGGATGCCATATTAGAAATGAAAAATTTTGTAACTATAAAATAAGAACCAGAGTGATATGATATGATAAAAGAAATTATATAAGATTTTATATATTATTGTCGCACCACCTCTAGTTGGTATATTATATCTTAAAATAGTAGTAGTTTGTAATAATATCAAAAATATAATAGTATTAAAAATTTAACTTAAAACTGTTTTTCACCTAAAAAAGAGAAGAAAAGTTATCTAATTTATTACATTCATTCTGGGATAAATAATAAGATGTTAAATTTAAAACAATATTTCTAAATAAATAGATGGCGTTAAATATTTAAGTAATTTATTACTTATATTTATTATCAAAATTTATTAGTATGATTTATTAAAATATTAACTGTTATATTATATAACTGTCAAATACGTCTGTAAAAGTGGTATTTAACTTAATCTTTTATAACCAATTATATCTAGTAGAGGATTATAAATTATATGTTTACTTATTTTTATAAATAAATCGTTTATACTTATTTGGATTTGGACCTTGAAATAATTTTAAGAAGAGGCATGGTAATTAAATTTAAATATCAATAATATAGTTGATTAGTGATTTTGAACTCGGCTAATTACAATATTAAATTTGTTAATTTTCAATTAATATTTATTTAATTAGGGTTATATAATAATTTAAATAATAAAAGTCAATAAAACTTCAACTGTTAATGCTAAATTAATATTTAGTGAGTGATATTAATATTCTATTTTTAACACAGAATTTGATTGCAAACATAGTGAAAATATAATTTATAAGTAATAATCTAATCTAATAATTAAAATAGTATTCATTTAAGAATAATTTAGTTAGACTTATTAACTTTTAAATTATAAAATTAAATCTATATATTACTCAATAAAATTATAAAAGAAATCATTCAGTGGGCAATCAAAAAAATTTATTTAAAGGGGATATTAAGGAGCCATTAAAAAAAAAATTTTTGCTTTAGGGGGCTATTAAATTTTTCAGAGGGCCCGAGCCCCTGCGCTCCCTTCCTAGCGACGCCACTGTAAAGTTGATTTGCTAAACATTAGTAAGTACTAATTTTAAATATGCCAGTGTTTAGGCTTTATTGGTGTCTGAATTCAATCAGTAAAGCTACAGAAAGCTTTATTGAGAAAGTTTGTTCAATTGTAAATTATTTTAATCCGTTTGGTAGATAATAAAGAAAGGAAAAAAAAATTCGTATTATGCTAGAATAGAAAATATAAAAAAGCTAAATATATGGTGGATGTTAGTATTTAATTCCTCGATCTAATATAATATTAAGGAAACTGGTTAATTAGCCAAGTTAAAAAGATCTGTAAATTATACCAACCCACTAAATATAGGGCTTTGTTAAACATTTTATTGTTGAATTTTGGATTGGTAGATGGTTTAAAGGGGAAAAGAATTATTGGAAAAGAATAAAAAAAAATGCTCAAAATTTCTATCATACAAAAACCGAGAATATAGAATTGTAATTATATAGTTTGCGTTATTATTTAATCCTTATTTATAAATTCATATATCAATTTCATTAGCTACATAAAAAAAAGTAACCAAATCATACTGATATCATGACTTAATTCTTAAATCATACAAGGATTTGGAAGCATTATCTCTTATAATTTTGTCATAGGGGATTTTCATATTTCTTAGTGATTCAATCCATTTGGTAGATAGTTTAAATATTATTAGCAAAATATAATTATCAAGAACGACATCTTGCTAGAAAGAATATTAAAGCAATGAACAATTCTAGAGAAATACAACAATCAATTTTAATTAATAAATGAAAAACAGTTATAAGAGAAAACTATGGCACGCCTTAGGTAGGAAACTTAAATATCGAATTTAAAATCATGATTTGAAAATATATTACGTAATACATTAAAATTTTTTACTGATTTAAAATACTTCATAGATTGCTTGTTCTTTCCAGTTGATTAAATAGATATTTAACTATATAATTTATGTTATTAAATTCATAAATTTTATTTAACAATACAAATTATATAATTAAAGTTTTTTTCTTGTTTTTAAACCCCCAATTCCCCTTGTCTACGCCACTGGTATAAATGTATTAGTATTAAATTTATATTTAAACAAAATATCTTTTTGTAAGAATTGTTTTAAAAGCATAAAGCCACCTCCCGACAGAAAGTTTTATCAAAAACAATTTTTTTTAAACATGTTTCCAGCTAATTTTTAATTTATTTCCAAACTTAGGAAAATATCTTATTCAATTAAATTTTTTTCATAACATAAATTTGCCATTATTTAATCGTTATTAAAAACCATATGCTATGTTTTTTTATTAACGATTAAATGGCGCTTGAGAATAGCTAAAATATTTTATTAAACAAAAAAATAATTTGACAAGTAACTTTTTTTAGAAAATAAATGAAAATTTGCTGGAAATTGGCTAAAATTTGTTTGAAAATGAGTATTATCTGGAATTAATCCCAAGGATAAAATTTATATAAAATATCAGATTTGAATTGATATTTTATATAGAATAAAATTTTCAAAAAAAAATCTTCTATAAATACATGTTTTGACAATTTCCATGTTTAAATATTTCAAGATGTGTAGGGACTTTAGATCAAAATTAAGGATATCAGTAGTTTATTTTGGTTAAATTATTTAGTAAAAAATGTGAAAAATAATATTTAAATATATATCTACAAATATTATTTTACGACGTTTTCTTATATAACAAGAAAAATTAATTATCTATATCATATATAGCAGTATAATAATTAAAAATTGACATTTATATAATAAATTTAATATATATATCTTTTTTTTAAATTAGTGTATTTACATTATTATTAATTTTATAAACATACTACATATCAAATAAACATATTATATAAAAGAATATACAACAGTTAAACCGATTAACTTTTATAAATCAAACAATTTTTCTTAAAGTGAACCCAGGATAAATAAGTAGTTTGTTTCCAAATCTTTTAATGTTTACCTCATGAGACAATTATTTAATCGGGCTAAATAGGAAGGCTACTAGTAAAACGGGAAATTTTTATTATTTATTAACACAGAAAAATCAAAATTTTAATAAAAAATAATTATAAAAATCTATAGATACAAACGGTTCATAATTTTCTATATTGAAAATGTAGTCACGTTTATAATTTTATCTTCATCTCCTAACAAATTTATTCTAAATTGACATCCTATGCTATAAACTATATAATTATTTTTCAAAATATTATCGATAGTGTAATTTTGATGAATTTTTATGGTAAACGTTGTGTTTTGTTGTTCGATGATTGCCTTAAAAATATAAAATAGCAATGATAAATGATTTATAAGATTTAGTGATGATTTCACAGGTGATATTTTAATATTAATATATTTTATAGAATTAATAATATATTTTTCATTACATATTGATTCCTTTCGAGGTTAATTTTATATTTAACACCATCATTGATGCGAAGAAGTCGAATAGTGCAAAGTGCAGATTTATTGGAGTTCACCTCTATTGTCATCTTATTTTATATTTCATTAAAAACATTTTGGTATTGAGAATTTGTGAAAAAATTAGACCTAATTTCTTTAAGAACTGTTCTAATATATGAAATATGAATGCCTTACTTGCACAAAAAAAGATATATATAATATATTATACACTAATTTTTAGATAATGGAAACATCTAAAAAATTTGGGGAAATAAGGTGTAGGAAAAAATACCTCGGATATAATTTTTTAATTAATCTATTAAAACTAATTTTGGGGAATAAATTTAGAAATGTATTTTTTAGTTACTAATAATGATAGATGGGTCATATCATGACATTTAGATAAACCTAATATAATTTTTATCAAAATTTATTAATTATGATGACCTTCGTATTTTGTGAGATAGATAAATTTCCCCAATAATTTAACGCCAACTTCATATTTTTAAATGGTATATCGAACATGGTCAAATTGTAGGTAAGCGAGCCTTAATATAATTGAATAACGGATGTATATATTATATCTATGAAAAGGTTGGGGTGAGTGTCTACATTATTGAGAGGATATAAGGGTAGATTTCTGTTATGATTATTTATTTTTAGGATATGTATTTATGAATCTTATATAATCTTAAAAATAACTTTATAAAAATTGTCGAATTTTTGTTTGAGATAACCAGATTGTAAATTCCTTTAACTGACACATAATCAAAAACAATCGATTGATCAATGTAAAGGGCTAAAAAATATATATTTTATTTATAAATTTTTCTATTTTACTTTTTCCAAAACTCGTTTAAAGTTAGGCAAGTCAAAGATCACATATGATGAATTTCCATATCATTATTAAAAATGAAATTTAAGTATTTTACTTGTGCTATCGTCCTGACAATTTTGTAGAATGACATTAACATTGGTGGGAATGTAATTTAAATTTTTGTTCGATAAATTGTAAAATATATCTCTCAATTTTTTGAATGGATGTTTCAAGAATATGATTAGTGGAATTCATGAATTTGAGGTGATTTTCCGTAAGGCTGCACAAATCTTAGTTATTAGAAAAAAATAGATTAGTAAGAAGATAAAAAACTTAGATTATTTAGAGACTCACATTTGTGATATTATCATCAGTAATATATCTATAATCGTGAATATGATAAATTTGAGAATTATTCGATATTGATAGCGTCCCATAAGATAATCTAGAGCTACTATCGTCATCGGCGATGATAGCTTGTAATAACATAGGATTTGTGTCTAAATAAAACTTTTTTATTTTTTATTACAATATACAAAACTCAATAAAAAAAAATATATTACATGAATTTTTATTTTTATTTAAATATATTTTTTTTACCGTGGCGTTTAGAGCTTTAGTTATTAATTTTAAATCTTTTAAGTATTGTTTTTGAAGGTGATAAGTGGAATAAAATAGGGGATCATCAATATATAAAATTTGTGCCATCTCCCAAATGACTAAATCTTTGACCAAATTTATTAAAGTGTTAGCTCTGTATCTTAGAATATTTTAATTAATGTAAATAAATTTTAAAAAAATATGTTCGTTTATATATATTTAAAATAAATACTGTGATGAGTTGTAGAGATTAAAGTCGTAAATAATTGGATTTGACAAAAGTCTACATAACATTATAAATTATATATATATAAATATAATTTATAGTGTTATAATGACTAAAATCATAATTACCTATAGTGGATGTTGTAGGAATCTTAATAAGTATCCACAATACAAGCATCATGAATTTAGATTTAATAATAAATTAAATATTTTAAAATGGTGTTATTTGAATAATTTGAATTATTTAATAATAAGTTCTTATTTAAAATTACTTGATTTTTTTAAAGTACATTAACTTTAATTTAATCAATTAGAAAAAAAATATAATAAAGCAAAATATGTATATATATTTTTTTCTGTTGTTAATTTTTTTAATATTTATAAACAAAATAATAACACAAGATATTTCAAAATAAATATAAAATCAAAAAATACTGATTGAACCACCATTAATAAATATAAGGCTGAAATAATAAAATTATGTATAATATATAGTAAATAATAATTTTAAAGAATGAATCCGAAGATATTTGGAAGGTTGTATCAAAGTACTATCAAAACCTGGCCCCCTCCCAACCTCTCTCAAATTCCCAACTCTAAACATTTACTATATTATTGGGATATAAAAAAATTTTTCCCGTAATCAAAATATAATAGTTTAAAGAAACTAATCTCTCGCTATAATTAATATAACAAGCATTTAAATAAATAAAATTAAAGATTCATTTATATCGACATTGTAAAATTATTAATCAAAAAACGCTTTGTCACTTTGCCCAATAATTGTTATAAATATTTCTTGCTATATTCTATATTTTACATTCTTTTTAACCCTTAATTATTAATTTAAAAAAAAACTCCCACAAGGAAAGAAAAATTAGGGAAGATTAAACATAAATATTAAAAAATATTTTATATTACTTTATCTAAACTATCATTAACATCTGCTATATTGCTTAGATTATATTTGAGATTTCTTGCAATTATTTCCTATGAATTAAATTCATTTTTTATTTCATAATTTTGTTTTTGTTTTTTAAGCCTAAGGTTAAACTATGTTACGAGATAAATATGAATATCTTTTAAAACAGAATAAAAATTCGCAAAAGACTATATTCTGCAGGTTTCCTTACTATTTTGGAACTTATTATCATTAGGAAAACAGAGAATTTCTTTCATGAGACCTCTCTGTTTTTATACGCTTCTAAAATCAACAAAGATATATTAAACTTCACAAGGCTCAGATAATGACAAAATATGCAAATATTCCCTAAAAATATCTTATTCATACTTTTTGCCAGGATAAAACTAACTATATTTTAGCATCTCGTAATGAAAGAAGAATCTAGGAATATTAGGACTTAAATCTGGGGATTCTAATGTCTGCGTGTATCAGTATAATGAGATTTAGATAATAAAATTCACTATTAATTTTATCGACTTCCAATTTATTTTTTTTCTAAATTTAAAAAGTTCATTCAATAATTGATTTTCCAGTTGATTAAATTTTATTGTATTATAATCATAAATTAAATAGGCCAAATTTAAAATTTTTTTTTAAATATTCCAATATTCCAATAATCATTTAATTATAAATATTATAAGTACAAACGCTTCGTAATATTCCAAGTAGAAGAAATGCTCACGTTTATAATTGTTTTTACGTCTTCTAACAAATTGAGTTCTATACATGTTATCCCATAAATTACGAAATCATTTTTCAATAGATTTTCTACAGTGCCATTGTAATGATAATTTTTTAGAGTCAACGTTGAATTTTTTTGTTGAATAATTGCCTTAAATAATAATTTAGATAAAAAATTAAATCAAATTAATATAATCTTGGGAATTCAATTTATTTATTACATAGTGATTCATTCCTAGGTTAATATGAAATTCTAAACCGTTATTGATATTTAAAAGGATAATAGAGCAAATAGCAGATAAGTCGAAGTTCACCCTTGTTTCCATCTAATATGTTGCGATAATATAAAGATGTTATAGGCATTTAAAATTTATAATATCAATTTGTATCGTGTTCAGTCTGTCCTTAAAATGTATCTTATTTAAAGGTTTTCTTTCTTCATTATTCGCTCGTCCTTATACCAAAAAGGATCGATTTAATGTATAATTAAATAGACAAATTATAACAATAATTTTAGAATTATATACCTTAAAGGGTGAGTCCGTAATTTAAAAAGAAATATATGATTCCCTCATATATACATTAAGCGGCCAAACTCGATTTTGTAAAATTTCAAAAACAAAATAAATTTTATTTTGACTTTGAACGCCGCAAATATAAATATTAATAATGCGAAGTAAATTGAATTAAATTTATTATTGTCGAAAGTTTTTTATTATCAGTCAATAATAATTTTATATCTTTATATCTTAAATATTTTTTTTTAAATACGGTATTATTTGAAAGCTAACTCCGCGATAGAGGAATTTTTTTAAGAAGTTGTATAACAATTATATATTAAATAAATATAACTTAGTAAAATGTTGCAAAATAAAAGTATATTCTAGCCTTAAAATGATGTGTTATTATCGAACCATAATGGAAAATATATTCTATGTTTTACACATCTAAACTAGCTTAAGCTTAAATTATAATTTAAGCTAAAAATATATTAATTTATGACTTCCATATTTTCTGAAATATTAAAATTTCCCCAATAATTCAACGCCAGCTTCAGGTCTTTAAGTGGTATCTCAAACATGGTCAAACTGTAACTAAGTGTGCCTTTATGGTATTGAATAACGGATGTATATATTAAATCTATGAATAGGTTGGAAGTGTCTACATTATTGGAAGGATATAAGGGTAGATTTCTGTTATGATTATTAATTTTTAGGATTACTATTTATGAATCTTATACATTTTTATAATAACTTTATAAAAATTGTCGAATTTTTGTTGGAGATAACTAGATTATAAATTCCTTTAACTAACACATAATCAAAAACACATGGTTGATCAATGTAAATAGCTAACAAATATATATATTTAAATTATATTCAAATTTTTTTTACTTTTTCCTAAAGTGGTTTTAAAGTTAGGAAAGCTAAAGACTAGATATGATAAATTTTCATATCAGTTATTAAAAATAAAATTTATATTTTACTTGTGCTATTATTCTGACAATTTTGCAGAATGACATTAACTTTGGGAATGTAACTTGTATTGTTATTTAATAAGTTGTAAAATATGGATCTCAATTTTTTGAATGGAATTTTCAAGAAACCTTTCACAATTATATATGATTCGTGGAATTCATAAATTTGAAGCGATTTTCCGTAAGGCTGTATAAATCTTAGCTATTAAAAAAAATTAGATTCGCAAGAAGATAAAAAAATTTAAGGTTATTTAGATACTCACGTTTGTGATATTATCATCAGTAATATATAGATAATCGCGAATATGATGAATATGAGAATTATTCGATATTGATAGCGTCCCATAGGATAAGCTCGAACTAATATCGTTATCGGCGATGATAGCTTGTAAGAACATAGGATTCGTGTCTATATAAAACTTGTTCATTACAAAATAAGATATTACATGAGTAATTTTTTAAATATAAATTTTTACCGTGGCGTTAATAGCTTTAGTAATTAATTTTAGATCATTTAAGTATTGCTGTTGAAGATAATAAGTGGAATATAAAATGGGATCATGAATAAATAAAATTTGCGGCATCTCCCAAATGACTAGACCTTCGATCAAATTCAATGAAGCGTTAGTTCTATATCTTAGAATATGTGAATTAATGTAAATAAACTTTTTTTTAAAAATAGTTCGTTTATATATATATATAATAAATACTGTGAAGAGTTGAAATGCATATTGAAGTTGTAAACAGTTGGAAATTTCAATTGACAAAAGTCTACTAAAATGTGATATATATATAAATTTATAATATTATTATGACTAAAATCATGTTACCTATAGAAGATGTTATATGTATCTTAGCAAGTATCCACAATAGTAGCATTGCCTATATAGATTTAATAATGAATTAAAATATTTAAAAAAACAATTCTTATGTTGTTATTTTTATATTTTTTTTATAATTATTCTTTTAACTCATCAATTAATATATTAGATAAAATAAATTCTTATTTAAAATTGTTTTAAATTTTTATAGTACATTAACTTTGATTTAATTAATTAGATAAAAAAAATTTGTTAAATTTTTTAATTGTTATTTTTTTTTTAATATTTATAAATACAAAATATCAAAAAACTATTAAAATACTTATTGAACCACCATGATTGAATATAAGGCTGAAATGTTTATATTATGTATAATGTATAGTTAATAATAATTATAAAGACAGAGCCCGAATCTATTAGAAAGGATATGAAAGTACAATTTAAACCTCCCCACCACCTCTCCCCCTCTATTAACCTACCATAACCGCAATAATAGAAAAATATTTTAAATTATTCTTATAGTTTTATTCATATTTTTTAAGAAAAATTGATAATCTGCAAACTCTTAATAAATGTTTTGAGATATAATTTATAGTAATAGAACTTTCATTTAAACTATTTTTTAATTATATCTATTTTAAAACCATTTTTATAAAATTATAATATTATGTTGAAAATAAAACTTTCATTATAATTTTATTATAAATATTTTAAAAAAATTTACTAATGCCCTCTCCAAATTATAGTAGTAAACATGCTACATTTGATGAACTATTGAACTACCTTTTTTTTCCTAATGAATTTTGCATATCGTCGAAATTATTTTATAATAGCTTAATGTTAAAACCATTTGTTATCTTTATCGTTAAAAAATTTTCTTAATTTATGCTTTAGATAACAAAGATTATAAAAAACTATAAATAATGTTCTACCGTTTATTATTTTAAAAAGTCTAGTAAACTTCCTGTGGGGTTGTGACAGGAAAGTTTAACTTTTATCTAAAATAATCAGGTCTAATTAACACACTAATGGAGTCGACTTAGCCGCCTAAATTAGTCGTTTTAATGGACTAAGACATTTAGATGTGTTGGAAGAACTCGACTAATTAACAACTCTATACACAAGTGTATAAAATGGTAACCATTAATAAAGATGCTTTATATCTTATAAATTGAGATTCTATTTTACCCTAATGCAGGAGCTGTACTAGTTCAATCTGTAATTTACACTAAATTTATATTCACGACCAGATATATGTTCAAAACAAAAACTTTAAAGCTAATTTTAAATATGGAAAGATAATAAATCCATCATCATCAACAGAAGTGTGACCTAGACAAATTTATCTGGCATTTTTTAAACCCGCCCACATAGCCATATGCTCTTTCTATATAATTTTTATATAATTATTTGAGATTTTACTGAATTTTTATTTGTTAGATAATCTTTTTGATGGTATTAAAATTAAATGAAGATAATAGTATATATATGCAGCTTGCTTAAAGTTATTTGTGGAGGTCTTCTGTAATTCAAGAGAGTAACTAATTGTATAACAATATAAATTATTATTTTTGTATATTATTTTTAATATATTATTAAGGTTTAACATATCGTATTTAAAATAAAAGAAAATATTTTTGGTACTCAAACAATATTATTTGAACTGCCATGGGTTAAGGTACTGAGAAAAAATTAATATTTTGATTTATTAAGTTATTTTTCATAAAAAATTAATTTCCCTAATCAATTTTATATTAAATAATCAACATTGATGTTTTTCGTAAAATAAATACACAATGATTCTGTCGTGCGTTATAAGTGTAAGACAAGTAACATTTTAGTTAGATCATTTAAATTCTAAACATATACCTGCCATATATTAGTAGACTTTTGTCAAATGCAATATCCACTTGTTTACGACTTCAATCAACATTTCAATACCACAGTTCTTTCATATTATAATATATTTACTTTAAATATCATAATAATTCACATAATTGTTATGTTATAGCATAAATTTTGTAAAATCATATATTCGTAATTATCATATAAAAACTATAAGATTATTATATTAAACTCTGCTCCCTAAGCAGAAAAGGATAGGTATTAGTAATCACTTTGATGATACAGATGTTTGGATAGTATGGGAGTGTATTAGATACATGTAGATTCTCATAACTACTCTTGAAATAAAAAGTATATGCAGAAAAAATCTTTAATGAAACAAAGTACAAAGGAACTTCAAGTTTTGCTAAGATAGTGACTGAATCAGGAAGGAATGTCAAATTATTAATTTATAACTTACAAATTCAAGTGTAAAATTACAATAAAAAACACAAAGGGCGGTCTACTGTTGCCTGGAGTGCCAAACTCTATTAATGTAAGTTCTCGCTTCAAAAACAAATTTTTTAAAATTTTATTTAGCGGGGAGGGGGGGGGGGTTTATTTTAAGTATATTTTGATCTAAAAAAAGTGTAATATTACACTACATTAAATCCCCCTCAAATTCAGATAACTACCGCTTTTCCTAAAATAGGAATAGCACAGGAAATATGTATTAATTGTACACTCGAAGACTGTGAAGTAGTTACCAAATCATGCTAATAATGAGCATTATGAATTAAATGATCATAGGTGTATAGATGCAAGCATTCTCGATTGGGATTGAATTTAGAGATCTTATGAAATTTTAGGGAATTAAAGAAATTAAAATAAGATATTATTGGTATATTATATTAAAAAACAATATTTTAGATAGAAAAATATTCAAAATTATTTGCATAGGTTTTAATAAAAAAAAATATGCAATAATTAATAAGACTGACTATGCTAAAACCAACCATGACCTTGCCCAATAGCATTATAAAACACATTTTCCTTTTTAAATATCAGAGTGCTAAATATTTTCCAAATCTTTTTTATGCAATCATGTATGAGGTAATTATCTATATTAGCCTTAGGCAATAAACTATATGGCCTGAACTTCAATTCTAAATAAATAGCTTAAATCATAATTTGAACATTTCCCTGTAATTAACATGCCCCTTCGTTTATCCTACTATTAATTTATCATATAATTTAAACCTTCTTCGATTAAAATTATTAGTACAGAACAAATAAATTACTTAAGCTAAATTATATTTTCAATACACCCATAAAATTTAAAAGATTTATATAAAAATTTAAGATATCTTACTAATGCTACATTGAATTTAGGCGATGCTTTAGCCATTTGGACGATGCCGCAAAATCATTCTATAAATGCTTTATATTTTTATTACTTCCTTGAAAAAATACTTAAACGATCTGCGGTTTAACTATGACTCTTAACGCAACGGTAATAAATAAATGTAGAGAACCAATATCTTATAATAATTATGAATTTAAACTAGGTAAGATATCAAACATATGATAAAATTTTGAGAGATTTGAAATGCTAACTTAAAATTGTAAAATGATTTATTTACAAGGTAACCGAATTTAGTTTATTTTAACCTATATCGGACAATGACCAGGAATTGCAGCGAATTATAATATTTATAACTTTATCATTCTTAGATGGTAAATTTAATTTTAAAAACTTTCAACAATGGAATAATGAACATTGTACCGAGTATACAAAAGGTATAAATTTTTCTTCCATAAGTCACAAGCTGTTTTAAATACACAATCTCTACCCCTCACAAGCTTAATTATAACCACATTGAAGAAGGGAAGGAAAGCAAGTTGATAAATAAACTAAATTAAGAAGGAGAAAACCAAAACCTCCTTCCAAGGTCGGAAGTTGTGCATGGAAAAATAAATGCTCAAGAATAACTCAAGGAAGTTTTTTATTTTCATGTTTAGGGCTGAAAAGAAGGAATAAAATTTTGGGAAACCAGATGAATTTCATTATTAAATATAAAGATTGATGGATGAGAATATTACTCAATATTGCTTCCAATTTAGTTAGGCTGCTCTATATACAATTTATACTCGTTTAATAAAACAAATAAAATCATATGATGGGGATCCATTTTAGATTTTAGATGCTAATTTCTGTTAATATATATAATTTTCATTTTTAGTTTTATATAGACACGGATCCTATGTTATTAGAATCTATTCTTGCCGATGAAGATATTATTTCGAACTCAACATAAGAAGTGCTATCTTCATCTAGAAAATCTCAATTTTATTATATTATCGATTATGAATATATTACTGACGATGTGATGACTAAAGTAAATATCAAATTCTATATTATATATATTCTCACTGATCGAATTTAGTTACGATTTATTCAACCATATGGGAAATTACTTCAAGTTTATGAATTCCATGAATCCTACATAATTTACAAAGGTACGCTGAGAAATCCATTTTTTACTTTTGCTAAATTGAGAGCAATACTTTACAAATCACTAAACAGCAATGGTCCTGTTTCCCATTTAAGCCCTAAAGTTAATATCATCCTTCAAAATTGTAGGAGAAAAGGAACAAGTAAAAAATCGTTTAAATTACAATATTTTTACTCCTGTTATTTAATCTTATATTATCCAGGGTATGGCTAACTTTATATATAGTTTTGGGAAAAGTAAATTAATATTTAAAAAATGCATTTTATATAGAGGCTATTTAATTTGATTCATAAGTAATTTACATTGAACAAAGCTATGTTTACCAATACGTGTTATTTAAAGGACTTTACAATTTGGCTATCTATAATGCAAATTCCAATTCCACAATTTTTTTAAAGTTTCTTTAGAAAAAAAAATATATAAATTATATAAAAACTAATGCTGAAAATTTATAATAATTTTAGAAATCTACCATTGTATCCTAGCCGTAATTTAAAAAACACTCAAAGGCGATTCATATATTTAATATACACATCAGTTATTAAGTATTATAATGACGCCCTCACTTACAGTTTGGCAATGTTCAAGACACCGCTCAAAGATATGAAACTGGCATTAATATATTGGAGAAATTTCGGTATTTCATCTAATAAGGTCATAATGCAATTGTGGCTAATAATTTTAGGATTACCATGAATCACGACATAGCTTATCTATATTATTAATTAATTTAAAGAAATTTTAAGGATAAATCATTTAGTGTTTAGAGTTTATATCACATAGATTTAAAAATTATAAAGTTTTTTTGATAATACTTGTACATTTTCTATATATAAAATATGGATTTTCTTTCATCAAATATTATTTTTATTTTTGAGTAATTTCAATAACACAATGCTTATTAATCAGTTGAAAAAACGCATTTAAAAATTTAAATTGACAAATTCATTGACAAAGGTACAAATCTAAATTATGGAAAACGTATATCAAAATGATGAAAATTTATATTTCTCATAGTATATTTTTACTTGTATTATTTATTTATGCATAATATTAGATGGTAATACAGCTGAACTCCAATTTCTCTGCTATTTGCATTTTGTTACTTTTCAGCATCAATAATGGTTCTGATTTTCATATTAATCTAGGAAGGAATTAATATGAAATAAAGCAAATTATTTATTTATATTATTATTAGAAATTAAATACCATTCTTTTGTTAATATTTTTTTTTAAAACTCTTCTATAAACAATTTTTTATGCAATCTACGAACAGAATTATGGAAAATTTACCCTGAAATCTCAATGAAATTATATAAAATATTTCGGAAAATGATTATGTACTTTACAATATAACATGTAATATGAAACGCTATTTGTCAGTGGACAGTAAAAAATTTATAAATTTGACTACTTATTCTACTTGGAATATAACAAAACGTGTTTATAGGAATGCTTATAATTTTTAATTTATTAATTTTAATTATTATTTTAGAAATGTAAATTTTAAAAATTTTCTGCTATATCTTATATATTAGTTTTATTAAATTTATTAAAATTTGCTGCATTGGCTTATCCTAACCGTCTTAATTTAACTTCTAGAAGTTTATCAAAATCGCCACAGAAAAGGGCTTATTATATTATAAAAATATATTATAAAACTATTTTTTTTTTACTTATTATCTACTTAAAACTATGTCCAAAATATCAAAAAAATAAAATTCGCAAATTTTGCTGCGACTTTATTAAAAATGAAAAAATAGGCTTTCTTTAATATAAAATTACAAAAAATGTCCAAAATATAATTTCATAAATTTCAAAATTTCTACATATTTCTGAAACATACAATCAAATCTCAATTTAAAGAGTATTTAAAATATTTTAGATGCAAATGAAAAGAATTAAGCATATTTATATTAGATGAATCATCAATTAGAAATTAATTTGACTATTATAATAATTAAAATTTAATTTTTGTTATAAATTTTAAAAATAATATTTTAAGAAAGGTTTCAAATAAAATTTTTTCCTCAAATATTAATCTATTTTTAATGTTAATTATGTAAATAGACATGACAATATGTCACTGATTTTTTTAGTTTTCATTTTGGCTTGTTAGTTAGCAATAATCCATAGAAAATCAATTCTCATGATACATTATATCATTAGGGCTTTAACAAATTTAGAGCTATGCTTCTTTGTCCCAGAATTTGAGCACGCGCTTATTAATTTTAAAAGATCTTATTTTGCTAGAATCGTGTTCAAGACCATATCTTGTAGTAATTAATGTTATTAAGGTTTATCGTATTTGCAATAAGATATCATTTGAATATTTTTTTAATATATAATATGATATCTAAGATTTCGCCATAATTCATTTTGAGCATCTTAAATCTAGATATCCACCCGATAAGTGACTTAGATATTTTATTTTATTTGCAATGTAATATATGTTTTTTATATAGATTTGAAATAAAATATCAAATATAAAAATGAAATATCAAAGTAGTCCTAAGAACAAAGTTCTATACCAACACTTTGAAACAATAAGATTGAAAAAAAAATTAAGGAATGCAATAATATTAACTATTCTATTGGGTAAATTCTTGATAAATATAATATACTTTATTACATTTTTTTTTGAAATTTAATAAAAATTAATTCATAATCAAATTTTATTAACTAAAATTTAGATAAACTTTATCCTTCGGATGTGTCATGTCCGGAGTTACTTCTGTCCTGACACTTCTAACAAATTAGTACAAATGCTTTTACAAAATTATTTATGATAAAATAAATAAAAAATTTATAGTAGTTAAATAATAATTTATTTTTATAAACAAAATCGAAGGTATACTTTTTTCTTTATAGCTTTCATCTTTTTTCTTGTGGTAAGCTCCTTCAATATCTCTCTCCACTTTATTACTCATTATAACTCTTTTTATCGAATTTATATTTCTGATATCCACCGAAGTATTCTTATCTATTCCATTTGGATCTCCCACCGGAGTATCGCTATCGAGGCCATATCTTGATCTCACATCGAAGTATCAATATCGACAGATATCCCACCGGAGAATGTTTTTTTATTCTATTGTTAGCTTGATCTCCCACCGGAGTATCAATCTCGATAGATCTCCCAGCGGAGTATCGTTATCAAGTCCATTGTAGATTGATAGACATTGTGCTTGAACGTTCCCCGAGGTCACCAATATCCTAGAGCTGGCTAAGAGATCCTTATCATCCTTAAATGGCCCACTAGTTCAGTTGGTCATCTTTCATTTGGTTTATTGGACAAGTATCCCAGCACTGATGCACAGCCTATCGGTGACCGGAGTGGCATTTCTCAGGTCAGAAACATCTTATCATATGTCTTTACACATCAGTCATAGAATAAAAACTTAAAAATTTTTACAGTTCCTGACCAGGATTGACCGTGACCTTCGGTTTCCAAGCATACATCATAAACCAGAGTTAAATGAAAAAAATATAATATAATAATTATCTACAATAGTAGAAAAAAAATATTTAAAACCATTTTTTTTATATTAGTTTATTTCAATTTAATAAAATTTGCTGCAACAACTTATCCTCACCCACGTAATCTAATATTCTTCTAAGAGTTCGACACAATCGCTTCAGAGAAATAAAACATAATATTTTCTTTAAAGATTTTTTTTTTTAAATTTAATATAGTTTTTATATTTGTTTTGTAAATATTTTATATAATAATTGTTTTATATTCTATTTTAACATTCTATTATATTTTAAAACTGTTTTAAATTTAATTTAATATTGTTTTATATGTAAATTCTTTAATATTGAATAAAATTTATAATAAAAATGATAAAATAGAAAATATATACCTTAGGCCTTAAAAAGTAGCTTATTTTTTAAATATATTATGTCGGAAGAGTAGAAGCAAATTTTAGACAGATTTGTCATGATTTTTGTGCATATTTTTTAATTTAAATTAAAAAAAAATGATATTATATACAAAATAATATAATTATAAAGAAGTAAATGTAAAGGGGTATGAGTGAACGCTAGTTTTAATTTCCTAATTATTTTTTTGTTTAGTTAGTGGAGTAAGAAAGGTTAGGATGCAAATGGGAGTAGAAAGAGTGGTAGAAGGTTATTATCCTTATTGACCGGAGTGATAAGGTGCCTGATTTACTCATATCTCATAATATATTATATTGGCTCAACACATAATTTGAACAAGAAGATAAATGTTATGTCTTATATTAGAGAAATTTAAGAAGTATCTTTTAGATATATTATTTAATTAAAATTAGAACAGATGGGGTTATATGGCTAAAACAAGTAAATAATATTGCAATTAAGGCTTTTATTATTTTTGGTAAAATATATGTAATAACATTTGAAAATATGTTAAAACAAATAAACAATAAAGATACTTTAAAAGATTTTGTTCTCATTGGTGATGGTTGAATACAAATAAATTTTGTGTGCGTTTAATTTTTCAGTTTAATTAATATTTTTTGGCTCAGTTCTTGTGGCTTGAAGAGGCAGGTTTTATACAAGCTTGCAAATAATCTGATTTAAAAAGCCATTGTTTCTTTCGTTGAGATGAGAATAAACATAAAATCATGTTCAATCTCACAAAGTAAAAGTTTCCCGTGGTGCGCTATTACCTCAATATATATATACATTTATTCCAAAATTTTCTAGGATTATTGAACTATAATCAGAAATAAATTTATTAAGCGTTAATATGGAAAATCAGTGCTAATACACAGATTAGCAAGTAAAGGTACTTAATTATAAGTTAAAATAGGAATAGACTAAACGAGTTATACTCAAATAAAATGATTGTTTGCTATCGATAAAACTATACTTTCCTATTTTGGGAGTTGTACTTTAGTTTGGTTTTATTGGATAATTTTACAATGCAATCAACAATAATATTTATTTACCCGGAATATAAAACAAACAATGAGGCACTTGCGATATTTTTCAGTAAGGAGTAGTAAATGTATTTCTTTAATTGCCGGAGAGTTTAATTACGGATAATTTCTATGGAGAAAAATTGTTAAATAACCGGCTAAAACAATGAGATTCCCCAATCTCATTGATATAAGACATCGAGCTGGAAGAGAAAATAATTTGATCAATGCGTTTTCAAGGTTGCCTATAGCTCATATAAGTTAAAACTCGAGAACATGGACATAATATTCGTTAGCAGATAAGCATATTACCACTCGTGCTTAAGAACGTTTTATTATTTTAGCTGCAATTAGACGATAATCATTAAGAGGTTCAGAAGAGAAAATACGGAATGAATCCAAAAGTAGGTATGCCAAACGGTGTGATATTAAAGTCATGATCAAGATAAAAACTGTAAAGCTAACCCAATATTTTAACTAAATCGTGGGGTATATTGAGTTTTCGCCAAAGGAAAATGTATTTTTCTAAAATAGTTTTTATAGCTCAACTCATAGAATGTTTAGTGGTTACCTTGGTGATGGTTAAATCAAAGAAATAAATAATATAATATATATGTATTTTATATTACTTGTTATTAAAATAGTATATTAAAATGCTAAAAAAAATACAGGGTGAATATCTTGTGTTTTACCAAACATTTTTCTATAATTGATTTTTAAAGTTGAAGAAACTAACAAAAAAATTATTTTTAGGTATTAAATAATTTTTTAATTAAAATTAAATATTCTAATGAATTTATTAATCAGATTAATTAAAATATTTTCATATAACATTTTAAGAATATGTTAAAATATTTGAGATTTTTATAAAACGGAAAGATAGATATATTATGATTTTTATTCTATTATGTATTATTACTTTGGTACAGATAACATTTTCCACAGGTAAAATGATATAATTTCTAATTATAAATATATATGCCATATTTTAGTTGACTTTTCTCATTTGCAATATCCACTTGTTTACGACTTTAATCGTCATTTAAATTCCTCTGAGTATAAATTGGATATTTTTAAAAGAATATATTTTCTATTATAAACTTCATAGAATTTAAAATTATATTTTCATAATATTATGTCAGACAAAATTTTAACGGCACGAAGCAATATTTTAATTTAAATATTTTACAAAAATGTATAATAACAAGCTACAGTTGTATTTAAAAAAGATTAATAAATAAGCAGTCTAGATAGATATGAATTAAATATAATATTTATGCGAGATAAAATGATTAGTAATAAATTAGTGAAAGTTATTATAATATATATTATATGATATATATAATTTATTCTAAAATATATTAATTTTCATAACAGATATCTAACTAACGCTTCATTGAATTTTGTCGATGGTTTAGTCATTTGGGAGATGCCACAAAATCTGATTTCTCATCCCAATTTCACAACTTACATTTATTTCCTTGATGACAAATACATAAATGATCTGAGATTAATTACTAGTGCTCTTAATGCTACGGTAATATAATTTTTTTCTTAATAAATATTTCAATTTTTATAATGCTCAGTTTTATATAGATACGAATCCCGAATCGTTAAAAGCCATCCTCGCCGATGAGGATATTAATTTGAACACAACTGTTGGAGTAAATCAATTTCACACTTATAATATTAACCATTACAGATACATTACTGACGATGTTGTCACTAGTGTAAGAATATAAAAATATATTATCTTAAATTTATATTTCTTATTTATGATCCGATATTTCCAATATTTTTATGGTTAAGATTGGTGCAACATTACGAGAGATCAATTAATGTTTATGAATTTCACAAGTCATACATAATCTACAGAGGTTTATTGAGACACCCATTTATTAAATTTACTGTCACATTTTCCAAATTATTGAACAATAGCTTTGGTTGGCTTCTCAAGGACAGGCCCAAGGTTAATATCATCCTGAAAAATTGTCAAATATTAACTTAATTCAATTTTTAAAAAAAATAAAAAATACTTGACAATTTTATATTTAATATAGGCTTTGGTTTGGCCAACTTTACATTCAGTTTCGGAAAGCGTAATAGATAAATAATATTTTTGTTATATAATTAAATTAAATTTTTTTTAAAGAAATTTACGTTCACCAAGAAGCTGCTTCCGATTACGTGTTATTTAAAGAAGTTTATAATCTTGTTGTCGCTGGAAAGAATTCCACGATTTTCCTAAAGTACGTTTTAAAAAAAACAAAAATAAAACCAACGCTTAAAATTGTTATTCATTTTACAGAAAATTACCATTGAATCCTTGCATTCGTTTACCCTATTCGAGCTTGTGCGCTACAGACTTAATATACACGTCAGCTATTGATTACTATTATGGACCGCTTACCTAGGAATTTAACATGTTATGGATACCTCTGAATGATTTGAAAAATACTTTAAAAAATTGTGGAAATTTTTCTATCTCACAGAATACGAAGGTTATCAATAATTCAATAATTTTGGATAAAAATTATATTTTAAGGTTTATATATTTCATATATATGTTCATTGGGTATTTTTATATGTCATGATATGACCCATCTATTTTTGTTAAACTTAAAGGTACATTTCTAAATTTATTCCCCAAAAATTGTCCCAATTAATTAATTTGAAACTTTGTAATATTTCCGAGGTTAATTTTTTCCAAGAATTTTTTAAGGGTTTTTATGTAATCTATTCCTAAAAACCTTTAAGCTCATAATCTAAATATTTAGCTACTGAAAATTAATGTAAATGTATTCCATACATTGTTTGAGCCGAGTTAGGTTTTCTTAAAATAAAACAGTTCGCAAAGAAATTAGGCGCCAATTTTTTTTAAAAAATTCAGAATAACATAAAGTTATCAATATAAGATGACAATACAAGTAAACTTCAATAAATCTGCACTTTGCACTATTCGACTTCTTGGCATCAATGATGGTCTATAATATAAAATTAACCTAGGAAGGAATCAATATGTAATGAAAAATAATATTATTTATTGTATAATATATATTATTATTAAAATACCGACTGTGAAATTATCATAGAATCATATAAATCTATTTATATTTACTATTTATTATTTTTAAGGCAATCATCGATCAAAACAATGCAACGTTTACTAAAAAACCATCAAAATAACATTATCCATAATATTTTGAAAAATAATTGTATAATTTACAGCATAACTTGTCAATTGCGATACAATTTGTTAAATGATGAAGATAAAATTATAAAAGTGACTACACTTTCTACATGGAAAATTATGAAACGTTTATATCTATGATTTTATAATTATTTTTTAATTTTCTTATTGAATGATAATAAATTGATATTAAAAATTTCTTGTTTTGCCTGCTGTCTTTTATTTAGTTCCGATTAAATAAAGCTTGTATTATTTTTCATATAAATGAGGTTAACATTAAAAGGTTTTGAAACAAACTATTTATTTATCCTAGATTCACTTTAAGAAAAATTGTAATATTTGGAGGTTAAATTAATTTATTGGGAGAGATACACCTTAAACGAATTTATTCAATTGAACAATTCTTAAAAATACCATTTGGTGTCATTCCAAAAAATAACGATATAAATTTTTTGTAGAGTTTGAAAATATTTTTTTAAATATTTTTTGATTTATATAAGATTTGCGATTTTATCTTGTTGTATATATTTTTTATAATATGTTTATCAGATATATAGTATTTTTATTAAATTATTAGTGGTAGGCGGTAGTAGTGATTTATAATATATTTAATTATTTATCTAGATTGAATTCTTTTATATATATATAAAAATAAATGTTTTTTTCTGGAATAAAATTTTATTTTTTATTCTATATGAATATCATTTTTCATTCAAATATATATAATTGATAATTTAAATTGAATGTAATATTATCTAATATTAAATAGACGCCTCCTCAGCACTTAGAATCATTTAAGTCAACATGTAACAACACTAAATTATCAATTTAAAAAGATATATCTTTATTATATAAATGTTTATTTTTATTACTGTTACTATAGTTTGGCGAGGCCATGAATAATTCAATAAAATATTTATAATATATTAATATTCAAGGTTTTATTTTCAACATACATTACATTTTCATGAAAATAACAGATATTTTAATTAAAAATTAGTTTAAGTGACCTTACTACCTAAATTATAAAAAAAAATTAATTACTTAAAAAAATTTATTAATCAGTTTTCAGTAATTTTTTGAAAAAATATCAAGTAACATTATAAAAAGAGTTTAAAATACTTTTCTATTATAGTGGATAATTTCTTCATACATTAGATTTTTTGATTTTTAAAAATATTTGAATATACTTTTTTTTACTATTTTTTATCTTTATTTTTAGTTAAAATAAATTCATCCTTATAATTTTGACTAAAATAAATAACATACCATTTTAAAATACTCAGGACAATACAAATTTTAGTTTAAAAAAAAATTTAAATGCTTAGAAAAAGCGGGAATATTTAAAAAAAAATATATTCATTTCTTTCACACATATATTTTATAAAATATCGGCACTAATATTTTAGGAATAATTATGATTCAATTGTATTTGATTTCAAAAAATTTGATAAAATATGGCATATTTTATCAAATTTAAACCTATGAAATAGTTAAGCTAATAATTAGTGGAGAATTATTTATTTTTGCTTAATTATTCCTTAAATTCAATCTTACCGCTTGCTTTCAAAATGACGTTGTAGGGCGCTGTAATTATTTTGGAAATTATTTTTAGAACATTTATTTGAATTTATTTTATATTTTGGTTTAAATCTATATAAAGGTAAAATATAATACATTGTAAATAAATAAAAAATTTATAAGTTACTTATAAGGTATATAATCTAGATTTAAGATTCTTATAAAAAAAAAAATATGGCTAAATCTAAGAGTTTTAATTTTACCCTTATATCTATTAATCTTGAAGATTACCATAATTTCCTAACAAAAAATATATAATACAACATGTTATAAAATGGGAGGTGGGGATTCTGAAATTACATTTATCGTACTTAAAAAAAGTAACAATAAATATATTTCCATTTTTTTACCTTAAAAGAAGAATGAAATCTTTGCTCTTCAATACTTGAATTCGGATGTTATGATCCAAATTTTTAACGCGACTATAATCCCAAATAAGTGATTTACTTAAAGCCAAATTTAATGTTGACAAATTGTTTTTTTGATTAATTATCTTATAATGTCGATGTAAATGAATCTTAAATTTTATTAATGCTTGTTATATTAATTAAAAGAGATTATTTTCTTTAAATTATTATATTTCGATTATTGAAAAATTTTATTTTAATCCAATAATATATTAAATTTTTACGATAAGGAAGTTGAGGAAAGTTGGGGGGAAGCGTGGTCTAGATAGTATTTATATACACCCTTCCTTATAACTGTGGATTCTTTCTTTAAAATTATTATTTACTAATACTATATATTATACATAATTTTATCATTTGATCCTATTCATTCATGGTTGTTCAATCAGTATTTTAATGAGATTTTTTATTTATTTTGAAATAACTTGAGTTATTTTTTTATTTATAAATATTAAAAAAATAACAACTAAAAAAAATATATAAATCTATATATTTTGCTTTATTAAACAATATTTCTTATCTAATTGATTTCAACGTACTATAAAATAAAATCAAGCAATTTTAAATAAGAACTTATTTTTATTAATTAAATTAAATTAATTAAAATAACAACATAAGATAGTTTTAAAATATTAATTTATTATTAAAAAATTCATAATGATTCTGTTGTTGATACTTATTAAGATATATACAACATCCACTATAGGTAACATGTTTTAGTCATTAACATTATAAATTTATATACATAATAGACTTTTGTAAAATGGAATTTCCTATTGTTTACGACTTCAATCTCCATTTCAACTCTTCACAGTATTTATTTTATATATATATTAAACGAACATATTTTTTTTAAAATATATTTACATTAAAATATTCTAAGATATAGAACTAATGGTTTATTAAATTTGGTGGAAGATTTAGTCATTTGGGAGATGCCACAAATTTTATATACTGATGATCTCCTATTATATTCCACTTATCTCCTTCAACAACAATACTATAAACGATCTAAAATTAATTACTAAAGCTCTTAACGCTACAGTAAAAAAATATATTTAAAAAATAAAAATTCATGTAATACCTATCTTTTTTTTATTGAGTTTTGTATTTTGTTAATTACAAGTTTTATATAGACACGAACCCTATGTTATTACAAGCTATTATCGCCGATGAAGATATTAGTTCTAGATTATCTTATGGGACGCTATCAATATCGAATAATTCTTATATTCATCATATTCGCGATTATAGATATATTACTGATGATAATATCACAAATGTGAGTATCTAAATAACCTAAATTTATTTATCTTCTTTCTAATCTAATTTTTTTTAATAGCTAAGATTTGTGCAGCCTTACGGGAAATCGCTTCAAATTCATGAATTCCACGAATCATATATAATTGTGAAAGGTTTCTTGAAACATCAAAAAATTGAGAGCCATATTTAACTTATTGAGCAACAATTCAAATTACATTCCCAGTTCAATTCCCAATCTCAATGTCATTCTACAAAATTGTCGGAACAATAGCTCAAGTAAAATACTTAAATTTCATTTTTAATACTGATATGGAAATTTATCATATTTAGTCTTTGACTTGCCTAACTTTAAAACCAATTTTGGAAAAGGTAAAATAAAAAAAATTTATGAGTAAAATTTTAATATATATTTTTTTAGCCCTTTACATTGGTCAACCGATTGTTTTTGATTGTGTGTTAGTTAAAGGAATTTACAATCTGGTTATCTCAAACGAAAATTCGACAATTTTTATAAAGTTATTTTAAAATTTATATATGATTCATAAAAACTTATCCTAAAAATTAATATTTATAACAGAAATCTGCCCTTATACCCTTGCAATATTATAGACACTCACCCCATTCCATACACAGATATAATATATACATCAGTTATTCAAGAGCATTATGGCCCGCTTACCGACCATGTTCGATATACCATTTAAAAATATGATGATGGCGTTAAATTATTGGGGAAATTTCTCTATCGAGCAAAATACGAAGGTCATCATAATTAATAAATATGGATAAAAATTATATTTAAGATTTAACTAATTTAGAAATATATTAATTTTGTTATAATATGACCCAAATATCTTTATTATTAACTAAAAAGGTACATTTCTAAATTTATTTTCCAAAATTAGTGCCAATAAATTAATTAAAAAATTTGTATTATTTCCGTGTTATTTTTTTCTACACATTTTTTCTCCAAAAATTTTAGTGGTTTCCATGTAATTTATTCCTTATTAAACTTTGAACTATTAATCTAAAAATTTAATATTAAAACTTAATGTATAATATTACATATATTTTTTGAGTCGAGTATGTCATTTATATTTCTTATAATAAGGTCTTATTTTTTTTCCAAATTCCGAATAACAAAAAGTTTTTAATGAAATATAAAATAAGATGACAATAGAAGTGAACTCCAATAAATCTGCACTTTGTACTATTCGACTTCTTGGCATCAAAGATGGTCTAAAATATAGAATTAACCTAGAAAGGAATCAATATGTAATGAAAAATATATTATTATATAATATTATTAATATTAAAATATCGACTGTGAAATCATCAGAATATTATAATCATTTATCTTTACTACTCTATATTTAAGGCAATCATCGAACAAAACAATGCAACGCTTACCATAAAAAATCATCAAAATTACACTATCAATAATATTTTGAAAAATAATTATATAGTTTATAGCGTAGGATGTCAATTGAGAATCGATTTGTCAGGTGATGAAAATAAAATTATAAATATGACTACATTTTCTACATGTAAAATTATGAAACGTTTGTATCTATGATTTTTATAATTATTTTTTAATATAATTTTAATTTTTCAATGTTATTAAATTATAAAAATTTCCTGTTTTATTAGCTGCCTTCCTATTTAGCCCGATTAAATAAAGCTTGTATTGTTTTGTCATAATTTACATTAAAAGGTTTTAAAACAAACTTGGATTCACTTTGAGAAAAATTGCGATGGTATAAATTTTATAAAAAGAAATAAACGTATTTAATTAATTTAATAATTCTTAAATAATACTTTTTAAAAATATTAGCATTTGGTGTCATTCTAAAATAATATGATATAAATTTTTGCGCAGTTTTTGAAATATATTTTTTACATATTTTTTTGATTTATAAAAGATTTACTATTTCATCTTTTTTGCTATATGTTTATTTAATATAATGGTATGTTTATTAAATTATAACAACAAAGTATAATACACCAAAATATTTATTAGCTTTATTATATAAATGTTAAATTTTAATTATTCTACTGCTATATACGATATAGATAATTATTTTATCATATTATATAAGAAAACGTAAAATTATATTTGTTTATATATATTTATATATTATTATTCACTTTCTTACTTATAATTTAACCAAAATAAAGCACCACCGATATTTTTATTTCTTAGCAAAAATCCCAACACATCTCTTCATAGAACATGAAAATTATAAAATATGTATTTATAGAAGAGAAAATTTTTTTTTTGAAAATTTTATTCGATAATAATATTTCCCATTTAATTCTGATATTTTATAAAAATACAATCTTTTAGCCATTTCCAAGACAAAACTTCAGAGCGATTTTCTAGCCAAGTTTTTACGCTAATTTTTATTTATTTCCAAACAAAAGTTAATAACTGGAAAATTAATTTTTTTTGCATAATAAAGCATTTTAAAAAATCTTAACTTGCAAGCCTCCCTTAAACCATTTATAGTCGTTTAATTTAAAACAAAGAAATTTATGTTATGAAAAAAATTTAACAAACCAAATATTAACCTATGTCCTGGAAATAACTTTAAAATTATCTGTAAACATATCTAAATCGCTTTGAAAAAACGTTCTGTCATGAAATGGCTTTATGCTTAAAAGACAATTCCCACAAAAAGATATTTGTAAATATAAATTGGGAGTCAACGCCTACATGTAGGTGGGGGGGGGGGTATAAACAGTTTGTATCCAATTTTTCTTGAGGAGTTAGGGTGTAGGATAAATCTATAGGGGGGATATCTATTACATTTTTAGATGAAATAAGACAAAATATATTGCTTAAAAATTAATACTTTTATTATAGATCTAATATAATACGATAATATTGCTGATTATCGACCAAATCTATATATTGCAAACAATCATAGACATTATTTTCCAGTTAAAAATTTCCGCTAAGCTTTTAAATATAATTTAAAAGAGCAAACTCATATTCATTCCAAACAATATGCCATAATAATTCATTCATTAAATGAGGTTTTTAATTGAATTCATGATCTAAGAAATAACTCTTTTATATTCATAATATATTAAGAGCTGGTAGTAGAGCTAAAATAATTTAAGTTATTCTTTTTAAAACTTATGAGAGGAGTACCTAATTAATAAGGCGTAATTAATAATGGGTAACATCGCCTCCAAAGTCGACGACAGTTTTTTAGGAGGGTAGGCGGGAGGGTTTGAATCCAGTAATTAATTCTCTCATGTAGATGCTGAGACGCGAAAAGTAGGAGGGGAGATTTAAAAACAATTATTAAATAAAAATTTAATAATTTAAATATTTATAAAAATTATATAATTTATATAGTTAAATATGAATTAAATCAACTGAAAATAACAAGGAGCATCTAAAATTTTTTTTTAAATCGGGGAGAAATATATTTAGATTTTATAGATTTTTGAATCGTGATTTAATATTCGATATTTGAGTCTCAACCTATGGGGTGCCATTATTTTTACTTCTCTCATAGTCCGTTTTTTTTGACATGATGATAATTTTGACTATTCTTTTCCGGGGGTTTCTTGTACTAAATT